>NC_045699.1:51643353-51955985 GCF_009834535.1 Camelus ferus | reverse complement strand
ATCCTGCAACTAAGCTCGGTGCTTGCTCTTTTGTTTCTGAACTTGCTTTGCCCTTTTGGACTTGATGGTGGTTCCAGCTGCACTTCCTTCCGTAAGACATCATCTCACCCATATACTCCCCTTTGGCCTCCTTGGTTGAACCTGGCCTTGGTCTCTCCCCCTGTGAGCTCTGCCACCACGCGCCATGACACTCACCAGTTTTAGCTGACTTCCTTGAGTAGCTCCTGAACGTGGTAATAGGTAATGGGTGAAAAAGGAGCAAACAGTTAGAATCAAAGGTCTAAGAAGATTTTTAACAGGACTTCTGAGGGATGAGTAGGGGGCACAGAGCAGGTGACACTCCAAAATCAAGGTGTATAATGGGAATCAAGGATGGAGAGTAGGGACCCAGCTACTAGACTATAGAGTTCAAGGTTTGGGCTCTAGTTCCCAATGATTGCAATGCTGAGGATTCTAACAGGATCAGGGTTCTGATGGATCCAGGAACTCTGCCGGCCTGTAATAGTAACACCTGTTAGAAAACCTTAACACATCTGCATTTTTACCTACAGGACCATAACTGTTACAGTCCAGGTGATGCATTCTGGCCATGGTGAGGTATTCTGCAGATAGTCTGCCATCTCTGGGGAAATGAAATCATGACCCTTAGTCTGTGGCTTGGTACCTGCTGGGGCTCTTTCTGCCTTGCCTTGCCTTGCAGGTGACAAGCCTCACTGAACGGGCCAAAGAAATCATGTTAAAACAGGTCTTGGAAACAGCAGTGTTTTCAGGTTTTCTGGGCCAGGTCATCTACAGGAAGTCAAGGCTTCCCCTTGTGAAACAGCCATCAGAAGGGCTGTCACTGGGGGAAGGGAGTTGAGCAATAGGGTAGAGTGTGGACAGCATGGCGGCATGCGGTGGGGGAGGAGTCTAGCGCATGAGTCGGGAATGAGTTGGGGGGGATGGCACTTGTTGGGAACACAGTAAGTACTTGGCGATAAACACCTGCATAAACCATTCTTTCCAGTCTTCCCCAGACTCAGGATGAAGGATTAAGGCTAACAGTCAGTTACTCGACTGATGTACCAGGTTATGACTGAACCATCAGTAGAAGTGACTCAACACTGGGTCCCACGATGAGAGGCTACTTTGTGTCTCTAACCCCAGTTCAGGCTGGTCTTTGGCGGGCAGCTGAGTCACAGGGAGGAAGAGGTGTGAGGAGGCAGCGGTGCACCCGAGACGGGGCTTTTCAGGGCAACGTTTTTCCGAGCCAGCCTATTTCTGGCAAAAAGCATTGCTTTCTAGGCAAGTTTGCTAGGTTGATCTAATACAACGTTTGCTAGGTTGATCTAATACAACATTAACTTCTGAAGCAGCTGCAATCATTTTGCCAATTTTCCAAACTTAACACGGGAATGGAGTTAGTAAAGTAACGGAGGCATTTTGGACAATGAAATTCTACTTTAAAAAATGGCCGCATGCATATAATTTTCCACTTGCTTTGTAAATTCCTGTGCCTGGAAGGAGCCTGAGAAATCAAAACCTCTTGTTTACGGAGAAAATTTAGGTCATGAAAAGTAGAGGTTTTGCTTGAGGCCACATGGTTATCAAGGGAAAAGGCAGGATTAGAATCCAAGACCTCAGACTTGCAGAAAATGCCCTTCTAACCCTCTCCCAGTCTTAAGTCATGAATGGGCACCATTGAGGGATTCTGAGAGACTTCTGCAGCATCAAGGGAATCATCAGCTTTGCTCTAGCACAGACTGGCTTTGTGTCGGTGGGCAGCTGCAGCCATGTAGAATCGTGGTTTTTTGCTTGTTTGTTTGTTTGGGAGGGGCAGTTTCAAAAAGGTTTGATGAAGCAGTGGGAAGGTTTATCATGAGCTGTTAATGTCATCAACATCAACTATTTTATGCTATGATATTATCTATCATAACAAGCTGCTTCATGCACAAGTGCATCCCACTTGTGAACATCTATCAGCACAATTTTAGGGACCAGAGGGGGCATGATGATGAATAAAGCATCCTTGCTCCTTGTTCTCATGGAGCCCTCAGCCTAGTAAAGGATTTGGGAAGCTCTTTTTAAAGTCCCACTTTTTGTTCCTGTCACCAAGTCCCCTGTAGGACTGTATTCTGGCCCAGCTCCCTGCCGTGACATTCTATTAGATAAAACACACTTCGGAAGAGTGAAACGCTTTCCCCAAATTGAACCCTTGGGCAGATATTTCTTGGGGAAGTAGCTCTACCAACGCAGAAAACACAGCGAGAGGGGGTTTGAAAAGCTTTAAATGTCAGGAAAGTATGAAAACTGCCCAAAGCAGGAAAGTGACTTGTTCAAAGCTCCAAATATTGGTAAAGTCAGGAAGAGAACCACACTCCTAGGCTCTTATTTTATTGCTCCTTGACAAGCATGGAAGCTGCTAAAAATTCCAAAACATTCTCAAAATTCCAAAGCATTCCTAAAAACTTTAGTTATTCCTTTACTCAAAAGGAAAACCTACTGACAGGACCACCTCACTTGCCCCTTTGAGTCTCTTTGTTTCTTGCTGTCACCCTGGGACTTGGCAAACTGCCTTGTACCAAGGAGGCACTCAATACACTTGTGACAAATGAATGAATGAATGACCATATGGACCTAGAAATAAAGGATTAATTTACACGGGTCACTCACAGGTGCATATGAAGCACCATTTGGAAAATCATTCTTTATGCTCCTAGAAGAGTTTTGTGTAGGATTTCTGAAAATTCTGTTAAATTCCATAGGAAAGGGAAATGATAGTTATTTCTTTGTAGTTTCTCTCCTTATAGGTGAAATTCAAAATGGGTTTTTGATGTAGAGTGTCAGGATGGTCTCCAAGATCACCTTTAAACTACCTTTTACTTTCTGAAGAGAGGGTTGGAGGAACCCATCTCCTTTTCAACACTGATCAGTCTGGGAGAAACAGAAGCACATTTGAAGGGAATGGAGAACTACAGAAAAAAAGGAGAACGATGTTAGTATGGTGCTATTTACAAAACCTTTTCCTACCCACTGTCTCATTTAATACTGAAAAACATTTCTGTGGATGCTGTTATTATTCCCATTTTACAGATGAAGACACTGAGGCATAAGAGTGTAAGCTAGGCAATGTCAGAGCCTGCACTCAAAGCTAAGTCTTCTGACTTCAGAGCTGACTTTTTTAACCATCTCATCCTTCTTTGTACACATGGCCATATCACAGCCACCGGCATGTGTACGGGCATTCATTCATGAATCATGAAATGGGAGATTTTGTGGTGACTCTGTCTTAAAAATGATGGATGCTCTACATGGGTGCATATTCTCTATTTTAGTTGACAGCATCACCTTGTGGATGAAAATACATCTGGTGTGTGTTTTTATTTGTAAATATATGTATACTCTGTCGATTAGCGGGTAATGAGCCAAGCTATGATGCTGTCAACCGGAAGTGTTTAGGGGTTGAACCTTCTTTTCCAGAGTTTGGTTTTTAGTCATCAGCTCTTAAAGAGTGATCAAATAATCACATTTAACTGATGAGCGAACAGAATGAAAGCTGGTTTGTTTTTGGCCATCTTGGTTAAAACTCACCACCATTTTGCTTACTTAATTAACATTTTGAAGAGTGGGAATTAGAATTTATAGTATTTGTGACTTTGTGGTGGGAACTGAAAGGGCAAAGTAAAATCAGCCCCGCAGAATCTATTTGTTTAAAACAAAAGAATGCTAGGTCCTCAAGTCAAAACTCTAGAAGTTCTACCATCTCAATTTTGGGTGATTTTTAAACTCTCTTAGCATTGGTATCTTTTTCTCTAACACAGGGAAAATAATGTATGGAATGGTCATCAAATAACTGGTAACCTGGGTCCATATTTTTAAGACTTTAAGAGAAAGTGTCTGCTTCCAAAGACAAGGAATGAAAAATCCAAGACAATCACCCGTCCAGTGTAGACAGAATCCACACCACACAAGCAGAAATGTAGACCCCTTTTGGCAGGAATCTTAGCTGATTTAGGTTCTTTTGCTGCTGCAGTTTTTGGTAGACAAATGAGTTATAAAAATATTTTTATTATCAATGGTGGAAAATGACAAATACCCTGATTTTTTTTTCCCCTAAAGATTTCTCAAATGAGAATATAAAACTAACACCCCCCAGCTTCTGGGCAGCAAAGTAAGGGCAATTTATCCCAATTGGCGAGATTATTAGTAATTATAATAGATTATAATTAATTATTAAATTTAATAATGTGGTAATTCTTAATTTGAATGGTTATTTGATAGAGACTTGAGCCATTTGCTTTACATCACATGGGATGTCCTGATTAAATGTTTCCTTCAGAAATTTCATTGGAACAAAATTTTCCTTTAAAAATTTTTTTTTCCTTTTTTCTTGTAATAGAAAGCCTTATTGGGCAATCCGTGAGTAGTCAGAATGGATCATAGAGTCTGAAAAAAGCTGACGAGCTTAGCTGTATCACACCAGACTGCCAGCCTCCCTCCCTGCACCCCCCACCCCTCACCCCCCCATCCACCCCCCTGCCCAGCCCTCGAGGCTGCAGGTCTTCAGGGCAACTTTCAGTTTGAATTTCCCGGCTTTCTGTCAGTTTCCGTCAAAGCCGTAGCCACCTTCTCTCACCGACTGTGGTGCCTTTGTTTTCCCTCCCCGTCCATTTGCGCCGTGTTAGGCTCCGTGTCCTGTGTCGGCACACTTAACAGTAGGCAGGCCGCTGTCGACAGATGGCGGGGGGCTGGGAGTGGGGCTGCCGTGGCGCGGGGCCAGGGGATGTGCCTTCCCCGCCGCCGGAATGTGCCGCCCAGAAGCTCCTCCTCGCAGCCCCGTCCCTTTGGTTTGGTTCTGTGGGCCTGTTTGTGTGCGCCTGGGCCCACGTGGCGTGTTTTGTTGTGGTGGTGGTGGTGATGGCGGTGGCTGTGGCTGTTTGTGTTGTTGTTGGGGCCAATGACAACAGAGGCCTCGCCGGCTGGCTGCTACTTTCCACTCTTGGCAGTTTCCAGACTCCCAGACAGGAAATTCTCCTAACGATTGCAGCTGTGAATTGGCCCATTTTTCTGGAAAGCGGATAAAGAAAAGAGTTTTGTGGGATCTTTTTGCTTTTCTTGCACAAGCCGGGATGCGTTAAATACAAACAGGGATGGGGAGGGAGGGAATGTTCCCTTGGAGCACACACAGCGCTGGTCCCTGGAACCTGATGTCCAGCTGCCCTTGGTGATCCTGCCCTGGGTCCTGGTGGGGTTTCAGCAATTTGAACCCCTTTGACAGCTGAGACTCGCTTCCATTCATTCCTTCAACGACTATTTGAGAGCTTGCTCTGTGGCTGGTGGTGTGCTGAAGGGGTGAGGATACACCAGGAAACAAACAGACAAGGTCTATACCTCATGGAACTAACAACTGTATAGACAAAATGCAAGTAAATAGACAGATACCACGATCACACCCTCTTGGCGGTGTTTTCCATGGAACTTCACAGGCTACTGTAGTAGAGAATGATGATGATAATTTATAATTTTTATTGAAATATAGTTGATTTACAATGTTGTGTTAGTTTCAGGTATACAGTAAAGTGATTCAGTTATATATATATATATAACTTTTTCAGATTCTTTTCTATTATAGGTTGTTACAAGATATTGAATATAGTTCCCTGTGCTATCCAGAGGGTCCTTGTTGTTTATCTGTTTTATATACAGTAGAGTGTATATGTTAATCCCAAAGTCATAGTTTATCCCTCCCTAATTCTCTCCTTCCCCTTTTGGTAACCATAAGTTTGTTTTCTATGTCTGAGAGTTTATTTCTGTTTTGAAAATAAGCTCATTTGTATCATTGTTTTTTAGATTCCACATATAAGTGATATCATATGGTATTTGTCTTTCTCTGTCTGACTGACTTCACTTAATGTGATAATCCCTAAGTCTATCCATATTTCTGCAAGTGGCATTATTTCATTCTTTTTATGGCTGAGTAATATTCCATTGTATACATGTACAACATTTTTTATCCATTCACCTGTCAATGGACATTTAGGTTGCTTTCATGTCTTGGCTATTGCAATAGTGCTGCTATGAACATTGGGGTGCATGTATCTTTTTGAATTAGGATTTCTTATGGATGTATGCCCAGGATGATTCACAATTTTTAATGAGTTACTTCTTATGTGCCAAGCACTGTTCTAAATGCATTTCTCACTTAATCTTCATTATAACTCTATGAGGTAAATACTATAAAAACGAGCATTTGGAGGTGGTTAGGAAAGGCCTTTCTAAGGAGATGAAAGCTGAGTGGCCATACAGAGGATACAAAGGAGTCAGCCATTTAAAGAGCCAAGGGGAGGGAACAGCAAGTTCAATGGTCCTGAGGTAGAGAAGAGCGTAAGTGTGTTCGCATCACTGAGAAAGACCTATGGGATAGGGTGTAGAAGTAAGATGGCGACTGGAGCAGGAACTGGGGAGACTGGAGTAGTATGGTATAACGTGGGGAAGTAATCAGGGCCCTTGTGAGGACTCTGGCTTGGTGAGGAATGTGACAATGGGAAGCCATGGTTGGATTCAGAGCTGGGAAGAGACATGATTGGAATGACATTTTAAAAAGATTTCTCCAACTGTACTGGGGAGAAGAAAATGGATTGGATCACCATGTGTGGAAGTGGGAGTATGCAAGGCTGTCACCGGCAAGAAATGATGGTACGTGAATTAGGACAGCCGATACGAACATGGAGAAGTGGCCGATTAGGGCTCTATGTTGGAGGTGGACCCAAGAGGAAGTGCTGATCAACTAGCTTGAGGAGGTGGTGAAGCAAAGTAGTCATGGATGGCACCCTGGTTTTTGGCTCTGGCCACTGGATGGTGGTGAATGGTGACGTTCATTGGGATGGAAAGGACTGATGAAGGACCAAGGGTTCCTTCTTTGGCACACAGAAGAAGAGTGTATCCCCCTGTTCCCTGGAAAGGTCAGTGCGCAGAGAGGTAATCTGAGGTCCTGAGATGAAGAGGAAATACCTTCCACTGAGGGGAAAAAGAACCACCGTATCATAGCAGGGGAATAATCACCTTACATTTGGGCGATGATATCTTACAGTTTAACTTCTGTCCCTTGTCTTATCTGTTCTTCACTATAATATTGTGATAGCATTATGATTATTTCAGTTTTACAGATAGAGAAACTGAGACTTATAGGAGTGAACTGACTTTTCATGGTCACGCAGCTTGTAATACTAGTTATTGTTGACATGAATTGAAAGCTAACTTTGTACCAAGCGTTGTTCTGTGCACTTTACATGTGCTGAGTCTTCATAATCGTATAAGGTAGATATTACTTTTACCCCGTTTTGCAGAGGGGAAACTGAGGCATAGAATGTTTAAATAACTTGTTCAAGATGATATAGATCTAAGTGTACTGCTATTGCCATAAGTAACAAAACTGGGCTTCAAATCTGGCTCCCTGTTTGTGTTCTTAACCACCATGCTACAATATACTAAGTGTGATTGGATTAGGACCCTGAATCACACAACCTTTTATTACTTCAAGCATTCCTGAAATGCCTTCTCAATGCTACTTCATTTTTTTTAACTTAGTTTTTTTTTTTTTGCGCGTTTTTTTGGGGGGGCAGGTAATTAGGTTTATTTATTTATTTTAAGATTATTATTATTACTATATTTTAATGAAGGTCCTGGGGTTTGAACCCAGGACTCTGTGCGTGCTAAGCAGGCACTTTACCACTGAGCCACATCCTTCCCCACCCTCAGTGCTGCTTCTGATGATTACTCTTCCCCTCCAATGGATTTGTGTATCTGGGGCATTTGCAGCTTTGTTTTAGGTAGCTAGAGTCTCATTCCTCAAATATTTCCCTCCAGAGACTCTACAGCATCGTGAGATGGTATCTGAAAAGAGACTGTAACTCTTCTGAAGTGACATAAACTTCAATCAAATCAAAATTAAAGAAGAAAAGAAAGAACTTATGAAATAATTTGGTCTATATTTGTTTATTGGAAACAATTTTTTTTCTGTCCTGAGTTTAAAGTTAATACGTACATCATGGAATGTGACTTCTTATTTCCTGGAAAGTCCTAGGGCCAAGTAGGAAGGCAGGCACGTAAACACCGTATTAGTTTCATTTTTCTATCTCTTCAAAGATGATTGTGCACAGAGCAAAGATGAAAGAATTAGGCCACAAACAATCCCCATGTATCCCCCGACGAGGTCCTGTGGTTGATCATCTTGGCAGCATCTTGAATGTACTTCACGTCACATTTCCTCATTGAGGGCAGAGAGGAGAGTGATGACTCCGAGTTTATTTGTGCATATGTATCCGATCAAGCTTTCTGACTGCGGGTGTGAGAGTGATGATGAACATGCGTTCTGGCACTGCACGGCCTTCCAGAAAGCGGCTCTGTTCCTAAGCAGGGTTGAAAGAACCACAGGCGGTGTGTTTTTGCTGTTGGTTAGTTGAGTAACCATGGGGCCGGGTCCTCATCCTGGAAATGCTTCCTTGGTATCTCGTACCCAGATGATGGTGAACAACTGCCTCACCAGGTTGGTTATTCTGAAGAGGAAGTGAGATGATTTTTCTATTCTGGTTGCCATCCAATCTGGTAGCAAGGACAACAGAGGCAAGATAACCGTATTTCTCAAAAGGAGTCCTGCACAACATGGGTTTATGTTGTACCCAGAAGGTGCTCCTTAGTTAGGTTTGCGAAATATTGCATTCTATTTCTGCCAGGTATTGGCACTTTTATGAAAAGCTTTGCTAAGTCCTCCAGTAAAGAAACATGTTAAATTTGGCTGAACATAGTACTTTCCAAACTATCGATTGCCATCAATGCTGCTAATCAGTGATGTGAATCATGCCCCCGCCAGATCATTCTTTAGCCCCTTCAGGGTGTGTTGGGACCAAATCCCCCTGCAGTAAAGCCCTAAGAGGGCAAAAAAAAAGTGTCTAGGGTGAGGTGTTTCCAGTCAGATGACCTGGAGCTCATGAACTGGCTTAGTCTATTAGAAATTCTGTCATGTGGGGCAAGCCTACTTAAATTCCTTGAGTCCCTTCATCTGTAAAATGGGAAAGTGAATATTTCCTCAAAAGGGGATTGTGGTTTATTTATTCATTAGTAAATTTATTCATTTAACAAATATTTATTGAACATCTTGCCAAGTATTGTGCTGTGGACTGGGGATTCAGGAGTTTGCCAGCTGTCTTGGTCAGTCAGGGTTCCGTAGAGAAACAGAACCAATATGATGTAGATAGATAAACAGAGAACGAATCATATATATATTATATATTACAAGGAATTGGCTCATCTAGTTATGGAGGCTGAGCTATGCCAGTTGCAGGCTGGAGACCCAGGAAAGCCGATGGTGGGATTCAGCCCGAGGCCAAAGACCTGAGCATCAGAAGCTACGAGGCAAGAGGAGATCAATGTCCCAGCTCAGGCAGGAAGGGCCAGATTCTTCCTTCTCCTGCCTTTTTGTTCTTTTTGGGCCCTCTGTGAATTGGACCCTGCCCATCACATTGCCAAGGGCAAATTACTTTACTGGGTCCATTGATTCTGGTGTTAATTTCATCTGGAAACATGCTCACAGACACATCTAAAATAATATTTAGCCAAATATACGGGCACCCTGTGACCCAGCCAGGTTGACGCATAAAATTAACCATTACATCAGCCCCCTTGGGGCTGAACTCTTTACTCATGAGAAGTCCCTGATCAACCTTTCACACTTAGACCATGCTGGGCCATTGGCTTCTTGTCCTCTTTTTGATATTACATAACAAGGGAGACTCCCCAGCAAGGCTGGTCTGTGCCAGATCAAGCCAGAGTTTTTCAGAACCTCTAAGCAGAAAGGAAAGTCACCCACAGCCTGGATGGGTACGTAATGTGTGCCAAGGCAAAGACAAGCTATTTGCCAAGGCTTCTCCTACAAGAGTTTTAAACACGCTATTCAGACTTTTACCCTTTGTACTTTTGTTTTTAAATCCTGTAATATTCAATCTTTGTTCCTTCATTCGAGAAATTCATTTTTAAAAATCAACATATGACAGGTTTTCCTTTGGAGATGAATATGTTCCTAAGGGGAGGGGGGAAGAAGAAGACGATGGCTGGCTCACTTGTGTCCTGTGTTGTTATTACTGGTCCCTGGATGGAGAAAATGCTTGGTCTCGTCACCTCCTCCTTCCTGCTGCCCTTCTCGCCTTGAAGGGAGCTCTTCTAAAAGAGGCCACCCTTGGAGAAAGCACTAATTAATCATTCAGTCAATATAAGGCCTTGGGAGCCAGACGGAGGGCCTGTGAACCACTGTGCTTTGCCTGTGGCTCACTGCCTCCTCGCTTAAACATTTTGAAGTTAGTCCAATAAATTCATCAAGACTCATCGCTCCTCCCTTCCCAGAGTTTCTGGCTCACAGATCCAGGGCAACTTGTAATGCTTGGAGATGGGGTGGGTACAAGAATTAAAAACAAAAACAAAACAAACCTACTTCATCTGATTACTCAAATGGAGAGCAAGAGAGTCAACACGGATGACCATAAATGGAAATTAAGTGGGAATGAATAGAGTAGCAACTTCTTGGCCTTTTGTTGTATATTGCTCCTAAATAGGGTTTCTCAAACTCAGCACAGTTGACCTTTGGCTATAATTCTTTGTGTGTGGGTGATGTCCTGTGCATCGTAGACTGTTTAGCAGTATCTGTGTCCTCTACCCGTTAGATGCCAGTAGCAACTGTTTCCAGACACTGTCAAATGTCCCCAGGGGACAGGGACAAAATCACCCCTGATTGAGAAACACTGCTTTAAAAGCCAGAATTCTTAAAAATTTTGTGGCAGTGAATCTCTCTGGCAATCTGGAGAACATGATAGATTCTTTTTCAGATTTATGTTTTTAAATGTATAAAATAAAATACATTGAATAACAAACATGAACATTTATTTTAAAGCTACCAAAATATTTTAAAAATTTGTGATATAGTAATTTATGCATTTATTAACATTAATATTATAACCTAAAGGTGGACCCAAGTAAGTACTTTACTTTTGAAGCGGTGGTGAGCTCAAAGAATATTTCACAACTGTGATGTGATATGAAAACCCCTGTGACTTCATTTTATTTTTTTAATTTATTTTAAAAAATACTTATTTATTTTTTGTTTGTTTTGGGGGGGGAGGTAATTAGGTTTATTCATTTACTTATTTACTTTAGTGGAGGTACCGTGGGTTGAACTCAGGACCTCGTGCATGCTAAGCATGTGCTCTACCACTGAGGGATTACCCTGTGACTTTAATTATGACAAAATTCTAAGACCACTATTGGTCTGTTTCCTACATTTTTATCTAAAAGTAATGTTAAATTTCAGTTAGCGACTGATGAAAATTAAGATGTAACTTTTTCTTGTCCAGGTCCACAGAGCCCCTGAATTCAGAAGTATTGAATAGGGAACTCCCTTTCCTAAAGCATGAAGGAAGGGAACGTACAAGCTCAGGTTATTTTTGCAATATTTAATTAACTCCCCCCAATTTGAATCAGAGTGCCAGAAGTGAAGGCACCACAGTGCGGGGAGAATCTTTAAATCCAGGAGGGCTCACGTTTTACAGGCGTAACCTAACTACTCTATTCTGTACGTGCAGAACTCAAAGACAGCAGAAGGAAGACTGTAAAAAGAATTGGGCTAAAACCGAAGAAGGGGTCCTAGTGTGGCCTAAGGGCTTGGAAGACCTGCTGGGCTCTGGTGATGGTGGTGACAGTGATTATGTTGGGAACTGGCTCAGCCCACACCTAGCCACCCACCTGAGCAACTTAACCTGACCCCTCTGGGCCTCAGGGCCGTCTCCATAAAGTGATGCGCTCGGCTTAGCCCAATGTTGATTAAATCTCTGCTGCTCATTGACAGAGTTTAAGATGCATTCACCTACACAAAACTCACTTAGGCTAATCAAAATCCTCAGAACCAAGTACCTTAAAGGTGCAGGAACTGATATGGAAAGGGAGGTGAAGTCAAGTTGTTCAGCTGCACAGTTAATGGAAGAGTCAACTGAACAGCTTGTTGGGGCAGGAATTTTTAATTTTTTTCCCCAGGATTCTTACCAGATGCCAGGAATATAATAGGCACCCAGTAAAAATGTGTTGAATGTATGAGTAAGTGAATGTATCCATAAATCGCAGACTTCTATTTTTAGGGCTGACTGAGTCAACCTGTTTATCTCTTGACATTATGCTCTTTGGGCTGAGGAACTGTGGCGATATACTTTTTATCCAATTTGCTTACTTATTATGTGAGTAATTCTAATACACTTACTTACTCATAGATTACACACATACGTGCACATGAGTCCCTTGTTTTGTGGGCCTATTGGCTCCTATGGGATAGAGAAGTCCAGTTCAGGGGTGTCTTCCAGAAGGTCCTGCAGAGCCTTCATGAGGTTCCTATTGATGGTAGGAGGGCTCCCACAAGAATTTTTTAAAATATATTTTTATTGAATTATAGTCAGTTTTCAATATTGTGTCAATTTCTGGTGTACAGCACACTACTTCAGTCATATAAGAACACACATATATTCATTTTCATATTCTTTTTCACCGTAAGTAACTACAAGATACTAAATATGGTTCCCTGTGCTGTACAATATAAACTTGTTGCTTATCTATTTTATATATAGTAGTTAGTATCTGCAAATCTCCAACTCCCAATTTATCCCTTCCCACCCTCTGCCCGCCCTGGTGACCATAAGTTTGTTTTCTATGTCTGTGAGTCTGTTTCTGTTTTGTAAACAAGTTCGTTTGTCTTTTTTTTTTTTTTTTTTTTTTTAGATTCCACATGTAAGTGATCTCATATGGTATATTTCTTTCTCTTTCTGGATTGCTTCACTTAGAATTACATTCTCCAGCAAAGACAAGCAGATGCACTTACTGTCTGTGTAATGATGCTTTACATCCACTTTTCATAGTGCTCTGCCATTTACAAATCATTTGCATGATTTTATCCAAGACCCATGAGAACTTTGTGCACTGCTGTTACTCTGTTTTACAGGAGGGGCATCTTAAGTTCAGAAATGTTCAGTGACTTGTCCTCAGGTACAGAGCAAGAGAGCGGCAGAGCCAGGGTTCGTTCTGTAGTCTCGGACTCCCTGCATTTCTGCCAGCTATTCTGCCTTGTCCCGTAACACAAGACCTTGGGGACCCTACCTGTGGAGGTCAAGTAAGGAAAGATCATCGTTCCACCCACTGACCTGTGCAAGTCTGTCCTTGGAATGAGGGACGGTTGTGAGATGATCATTCTCAGAAGGAACATCTGAATCTCCCTCCTTGTACTAGGTTGAACGTCAGGCCAATGTTTCTTTGAAAGCTTTGGGTACTCCTCAGTCACTTCAGAGTTGAAGTAGGTCTGGAGGAAGGAACCATATATCCTGATCATGATTCAACTGCTAACTGGCTGTGTAACTTGAGGTAAAAATTCCTTCGTCCTCTCCCTGAACTTTAGGTTCCTCATCTGTATAACAGGAGCCATGATAGGTAAGTGGCAGAGTTGGAGGCCAGATCAGCACCCCACCCCATTCCGCAAAACACCACTGGTTTATCCTTTAGAGATCACGGGCAGTTAGGGAAAGTGGACCTCCAACACGCAAGAGCTATGCAGGGTGATATGTGCTACTAGTCAGGGATTCATGGAGAGAGATGGATAAAGAAGATACAGGGCAAGACATCCAGGGTATTTAGTCCTTATTAACAGTTTCTATGAGTGGTATTAAGTAAATGTAACATAGATGCTGACTCCGTTTGTGTTATTATCCTAATATCTTTGAGAAAGAATGAAAAATTATGAGTATAAAAGGAAATAAAATAGAAAGGAATCGCTCCCTTTGATCCCAAATTCTACTTTCCGAAAGGTAGCTTATAACAGAGTTTTGTGTGCCACCTTAGCATTTTCTGGATGTATAGAAGTACACGTGAATGCGGTGTGTATCTCTATTTCTATTTCTATCTGTGTCAATTTTTTTTTAATATTCCGTTTTTCACGTATGGAAGCATGCTGAACACTTCCTTCCTCACTTGCTTTTCTTAGTTAAAAATCTAGTACATGGAGATCTGTCTCATTGTTTATAGTAATTGTATGGTATTCCATCATTGCATCTTTTTACGTATCTGCCTTGATTATGGCTGCTGTAACAAATCACCATAGATTTGGTGGCTTAAACCACATTTATTTCTCACAGTTCTAGAGGCTGTAAAGTCCAAGATGAGGGGGCCAGAAGGGTCAGTTTCTTGGAGAAGGCCCTCTTCCTTGTTTACAGCTGTCTCTTCTTGTATCCTCACATAGCAGAAGGCAGAAAGGGGGAGGAAGCAAGCTCTCGTGTTTCTTTCTATAAGAGCATTCATCCCATTCATCAGGGCCTCCCCTTCCTGACTAAATTACCTCCCAAATACCCCACCTCCTACTATCATCATACTGGAGGTGAGGATTTCAACATATGAATTTGAGGGGACACAAATATTCAGTCCATAATATTTAATAATTTCTAGTTAATGAACATTTAGTATCTGCCTACTCTTTGCTGTTTGACAATGTTTCAGTGTACGTCCTTGGATATATCCGTGAATGCAAGTTCATGATAAAATAAATTTCTACTATTGCTTTATTACTGATTTTAAACATTTGCTTTGCTCTTTAAAGAGGTTGCACCCTTAATACTTTTAGAAACATTTTGAGAAAGTACCTACACGTTTTTTACTGATGTCCTGTATTATAAAGCTTTGATTTTTCCCCACTGAGAGGTGAAAATATTCTGTTTTTATTTGTACACTTGCTTTTAATGAAGTTGAATTGTTTTTCAAATCCTAACTAGACATTTGTGTATCCTATGAAGAAGTCATGCTCGTGATCTTTATCCATTTTTCTATTGGGATGTTATTTTTCTTTCTTATTGAATTATAAGAGCTCTTTATATATTAAGGAAACCATACTATGACATATAGGTTGAAATTTATTTTTTGCTGTTTGTTACCTGTCATAATGTCTTCTAGACATGTCTTTTTGAAGGTCTATTTTCCCATGGTTTAAAAATCAAGGTGGTTCTTCAAGATTACCCTGACTATGTGGCTGATGATGCTGACAGTTGGGTTTTCACAACTTCACTGAGAAGCTTCTGCTTGTTTGTCACAAGGGGATGGTGTAATACTTCTTGAGGACCAGGTTTCTGCCACTATGAGTCATTCAAGTTACTGGAAAAACTGAATGACCACTGGACGTTATTGGCACGTTTCCTGTAATTCTCCAAGGAATTGAGGGCATTCAAGAAGGAATGTTTCTCATTCCCTCTGTAACCAGTCATTATCCTGACTGACTTCAAGGACTTTGTCTCTGTGTAAAAAATTAAGGGAAATCCCAAAGTAAGAAAGGTTGCCTAGGTTATTTCGAGTTCATGAAAAATAATGTTCCTTAACAGAAGCAGGAATTTTGAAAGGAAGACCAGGAAGACTTAGCGGAGAGCTCAGTGCCTTCAGCCATCATGATTTGGTTTGCAGACCACACAGTGAAGTGCTTAGAGCAACCCAGCCCAAGAAAGGAGGATTTCTTTAGTCAGGCAGAAACATCAACAGAACTCAACCTGAGCCTGAACCAGTGGAAACAAAGTTCATACACAGTCACCAAAGTAAGAGGGGTGCCATGATTTTATTCTGATACAGATTTGATAAGATAAGACACAAAAACAAGCCCCTCACTATAGATATTGAGGATGGACTTTGAAAACCATTTGGCTCTGAGCTGTTAAATTCACTATCTGAGACAGCATCAGAGATATAGGGAAGATAGGACCACCTTCCTTCCAAGGTCATAATAAACACCAAAACAGAGTTCTGGCAATGTGTATCTATGCCATCAAGGGTCCTGGTGAATTGATGTAAAGACTGTGTTCAGTTAAGGCAGGAAGGTGGTAGTGTACACACTGGTCTACACGGGGCATTTGCCTCTAGTTACTCATTACACCTGGTTGTCTGTATTTGTACGTAGTAAGAAATAGAATGCAGTGTGTTGTACAGATGTTAGCGTTTCTGGCTTAACTAGAGATATAAATTATACACTAAGTGAGGTAGAGTGACTAACCAACCCTGTTTTCCCAGGACCATCCTCGTTTTGGTACTCAGTATCCAGTGTCCTGGGAGACCCCTCAGTCCCAAGCAAACTGGGACGATCAGTCACACTAGGTCTTGGACTTGTCCAGCTGACTCTTTCTCTAGTCCTGTTACTCTACAGAGACATTTTTTAAAAAGATAAAATGGACTTAAATTTAAGAGGAAATTTGGTAATATGTAAGTAGAGTCACAGCTTTTGGAGTTGGAAGTCATGGGACGAGATGTGCAGGACCATACTCTCAGGGAGAGAAAAACACTTTTTCAGGCGACTTCTAATTCTCTGATTCCCTGGTTCTCCAGCTGCTCCTTGTCATTGAAGGAAAGCCAGGTGAGCCATAATGAAAATCATCTTAATTTCCATTTATCGAATGATTACTGTTTCCCAGGCACTGTAGTAAATTCTTCCATTTTATACTCATGACCGCCTAAGGAAAGAGGTATTACAGAGATCATTTACAGGTGAGAAAAGCCCAGAGAGGTTATGTCATGTCCAAAGTTACGCAGGTAGCAAATGGTGAGGATTCAGGTCTGGGGGGTTACAAGGCCCACATTCACATTCGTTCTGCCTGCATCTTCCGTTAGCCACAAATAGTTTTGAGCAATCATTTCTGCTGTCTCTATGATGTGAGGTTATCAGTACTGCCTACAACGTGATCCTGGGAGACCAGGGAAATAAAAACACTAACAACTTAACATTTGTGTTACTGTACATTTCAAAACACTTTTACTTCTATTTTCCACTGTTGCTATCCTAAAGATGCTGGGAAGTAACTGATGTTGGTCTTATCTCTCTCCATGTGGATGAGTGTGGTCAATGGTTGATGGACACGCAGGAGATTAGTGCCAGAACCGGAGTCATAGCTACAACTCATGATCTGAACTCCCTCTGAGCTCCAAGTCTGTTCTTCAGAGAGTAAGGGATTCTGTGACTTTCCTGGTTGGTATAAAGTCCTTCCAGCCTGCTGCGGGAATTGGGCCAACTTCATTGTATCCCCCATTGGACTGTAAGCTCTGAGAAGGCAGGTTCAAGTGTCTGTCTTACTCATTTCTGTATCTCCAGAGCCTGACACGTAGATTCTCGATAAATATTTGATAAATAAATGAATATCCTTCACAAGACCTTTCTTTTAATTTAGATGGTGGTGACCATTCCCTAATCCCTGTGCCACATTTACTCGCCACCATACTTTCTTCTGCACTGTTTCTTCTTCCTGTAATTCTTGTTTTCTCCCCTCATTTCCACATAATCTTCAAGGTGTGGCTCAAATACTACCTCCTCCAGGCAGCTCTCCTAGGGTTCTCAGCGGCACATGTTCTCTCTTTAATACCCAGCGTCTGCCTTTTGTCACACTTCCCTCTGTCTCTCTTTTGTTGTAGTGATTTGTAACTTGTGTTAAGTCAAAAGGGAGTAGTGGGGACTGTGGCTAACTACAGGGTAGCTGTTCCAACTAAAAGTAGTACTTCTGCTCAATTTTGGACCATTATTGCTGTGCTATAATGTGGATCCTATGTTGATAGGTTTTCCACATTTTTTTAAATGGAAACTGAATTTGAGCTTTAAATGTTGGCGACTCTTTCAAAGTTTTAAAGACACAGTTCAGGCCAAATTTGAGCCCAGGATGTGCAATATTCCAATATTAACCATTCAATGAATGCAGCAGACATGACATTGTCTGCAAAACCATATTTTAGTTAACATTTTATGTGCTTTACAGGTTGCTAGTCACATGTATGATTTTCTAGGAGTCCTTGTGGAAACCCTGTAGGGACCTGCTTTTCCTATTTTATAGAGCCGGAAACTGAAGCTCAGGATTGTTAAGTGATTTACCCAAGGTCACACAGCAGGAAAGTGGCAGAACCTGGACACATTCTCTAGTCTCGAGGCTCTCGGCCCTTCTGCCAGCTGTGCTGCCTTATCTGCTCTCCTCCTGGACACGTTGAGGGTGGACACCTGTCATCCTCACAGCATCTTATCTATAATAAGTGCCCAGTGCATGTTTGTTTGTATGAAAGGAAGAAAGAAAATACACAGAAACACTTAGAGGTAAAAAACAGCCAACAGGGATTGTATTTCCCTTTCTTATTCCAATGAAGCCAATATAACTTTTGTGACAATTTTCTGTGATGTAGGAATTCACAATCAGAAACTCAAACCATTCCATTTCTTGGTGCGAGTCCTTCGAACTCTCATTACTTCCATGAACATAGACTATTCAAAAGTGTTTCTATAAAAATGTATTGATTAGTTATCCAAGCCTTCCCTATAAAAGATCTGTCTGTGTGTGTGTGTGTGTGTGTGTGTGTGTGTGTGTGTGCCGGTGCACCAGAGGGGCAGGGAGAGAGGGGGAAAGAAGGAGAGAGGAGTCTGGAGTTGAGTATGTGCTTAGTGGGTGTTACGGAATCGGGGAACTGAAAGAATAAGTAAGTGGTCTATGTTCTCCAGAAGTTCATATTTTGTCAGTTTCTAATATGTAGACAACAGGAAAATAGTACCATTTTAAAGACTAGGAGAGGATATCTTAATAAGAATTTATTTGATTCCAGCTTGGCTCAGATACCAGTCTCTGTCTTTGAAATATTTACAATCTAGTTGGGAGACAAAGGTTTATACGTGCTCACAGGGAGACACACAGTCCATAGTCACACTCACCAGTTTTCACACTCAGCCAGAAGTATCTTTACTTTTTTTCTCTCTTAAGGTTTTTTTGGGGGGGGGGGGAGTGGAGAAATAATTAGTTTAGTTTTTGTTTTTTTTTCAATGAAGGTACTGGGGATTGAACCCAGGACCTCGTGCATTCTAAGCACGTGCTCTACCACTGAGCTATACCGTCCCCCATCTTTACTTACTTTTATCTCTAAGGTGATTTAGGGTGACATCATTACTTTTTGTCCTCTATTATTTTTAGACACAGCTGACTATTTTCCAAAACATGTAATTTCAAAACCCAATGGTGTTTCTTCTCTTTAGCCAATCATTCTCTAACCTAATTTGTATTTTTTCCTACTTAGCGACTCTGAAAAGAAAGATAACTTGCCACATTTTCATGTCAGAAGACTCCTTGGTACTTTTATTTGCATTATGCTGGGAGCTGTTACTTCCGGTCTGAATCAAGTTAAAACCACTCTGACCGCAGGAGATCTCTTGCACCCTAGTAAAAGCCTCGCTGCTTCCCAAACACAGTGTCTTCTCCCTGCCTTGTGGGACAGAAGGGCTTGTTTTTTATATTCTGTTGACCCTCTAGGGAGCTTTGATGAACTGTCTTCATGTTACACAGCCACTGTGAGTAAGCCCTTGAATCATGAGTCCTAGGACCCCCACCAAGGTCAGGGGCTTCTGTAAAGAACCCAGATTCTCTGCATCCCAGAGCATCAGCCCACACTTCAGAGAGAGCCCAGCAACGATCTCTGAAGGTGCTTCTGGTTATGAGAAGGCATGAGACGTGGATTGGATGGTCCAAATGTGATGCCTCCCACTTGGAGTAGAAGAGGAGGGCTTGAGATCTATCATGAGGGCTTCTAGCTGCTCTCCATTAACGAGATGCCCATGACTCTTGTGTACCCTGCCCGCAGCCCCCTGTGGGGTCTGCTCAGTAGGATCATCTCTTAGATTTAAAAAGGATGCTTGTTATGATTTTATCCAACTGAAGGGTTGAAGGAAAATATTAAAAAACTAGGGATCCAAGACAACATTGTGCCTCTGAGATTTGCCTCTCTGCTGTTATTTCAAACTTCAAATAAAAATCCGCAAAACCATTTTCAAAAATATAGACATCAAGGGAATCACTGAACATCCCTGAGGTCGTGGGCATTCGGGCCAGGTGCCGGCTTTCAGCACGGTATTGTTTGACCTCAGATTTTTGTTTTCGCTTTTCCACTGTGAATGCTAGATAATATTTAATATAAGGCTCAGGGAAGCAGGGCAGGATAATAGCATTGACACGACGCTTGCTGGAGAAACAAGAAACATTTTGTAACTTATATACTCAGGCAAAATAAAAATAATTTGCTACTTGAATGCGTTTTGTTATAGCAATGTTTGGTGCGGTAGGTTTTTGTATCACAAGGAATAGCTCTGTGAGTTGGGTAAAATATGGGGTGCTTTTGGTTTTCATTAAAACAAAATGAAACAAAGCAAAATAAAACAAAAAAGGAGAACAGGAACAGAACATCCTCTGCTTCCCTGCAAAACCCTAAAGATGCTGTCCCTAGGAGTAATAATTCTGCCAGTGTCTGCTTTCTTGTTGGTTGGTGAAGAACACAGTGCCTCCCCCTCTTCCTGCTTGCACATCCCCACGCAGATCTCCACCCACCCTTATAGAAGCAGATGTGTAAGATGCAAAGAGTTCATGCCGCGTCTTAATGGTGCAACTCTGGGCACCAGATGAGCTCAACCATTCCTACTGCAGCTGTTGAGTATTTTCAGAAGAGTTTTCAGAAGGGTGAAAGGAGTCTGCTTGGCTCATAGGCTGTAACTGAGGGGGATCTAATTCCCCACCCACTTCAGGGATCCTCGGAGAACCCAGGAGGACACAAGGAATTATCTTTTCGTGAAGGCTCTGAGCAAGATGGTGATCTGCCCTTAGGGCTGCCTACCTGACTGTAGTGCTTTGAGATCAAGCTCCTCATTCAACCTTTGGACTTTTATTGAGAACCACGTGGGAGACTCTCTGCTAGGGACTGTAGATTCCAAAGTGACAATGACATGGGGCCCTGTCTTTACGGAGGCCACAGTCTGATCAGGGAGGAGAGGAATCGTGGAAATCTCCCTTGAGGACGGTCCACCAGCTCAATGCTGGGTAAAGAGAAGGAAGTAGGTGGACAAGAGGAGGGCGGTTTCAGAAACAAGAGTGCCACGCACAGATACGAGAGAGAGAGAGGCATAAGGCCGATGGTGATGAAAGATGGGCTATATGTAGGCAGGGAAGTGTCAGATTATGGAAGGCTTTTTTTAAGCCAAACAAAGGAGCTTGGACTGAGGGCCATGGAGAGTCACCAGAGGATTTTAGCCATGAGTCACATGACCAGACCCGATCACGCTTTATAGAGGTCACTTCCTACTTGCATAGAATCAGTTGCAATCAGACAAGAATTGAGGCGGGGAGAACTGATGGGAGGCTGACACAGTGATCCAGGTTAAGACGTGATACTGACTTGATCTAAGGTGACAACAAGAAAACGATATCAGAATTAAGAGATACTCACAGGCAGAATGAGTACGTTTTCTTAAAGCAATTGTACAAGACGAGTGAGGGAGCTGGAAGAAGCAATAATTACCTCCAGTTTTCCTGGCTTGGGCAAAATGTGCTGACAGCACCCCATCAATTAGAAATTCAGATAGAGGAGGAGGGAAGGGCATGAGTTAAGCTTTAGACGTGAGGTGCTTGTAAGACAACCGAGTAGAGATGTGTGTTCAGCAGATAGTAAGACTTTCGTCTGGAGATCAGAACGGGGAGCAGGGCTGCTATTAGCATAAGTGGTGGCTGAAACCATGGCAATATTGGAATGAATTTACTTGTTAGCATGAAATCTGAAGCAACTGAATAAATAAAGGAAGGAAGTCATCCAGGGAGCAAGCAGAAGGAAGAGAGAACCAGCCATGGGTGGGCCTAGTTTTCTTTCTCTGTGACCATATATATCACCTAGCGAGGGACTCACTGATCTGGCTGTGTCACATTAAAGATGGGGGGACACTTTGGGAAGCCCCAGACATCATGCAATTCAATATCAGTAGATTTTTTTTTTAAATGCTGTACTTCGGTATCTTTGCAACCAAGTTAAGTTGTAAAATACAGAATTTCAGTGATTCTATAATCTGATGGCCAAACAACCAAAACCAGTATTTTTTAAAAAAGAGAGAAGGTTGATTTCCTGCCTCAGCAATGACGTGAATATAAACATGGCCACAATAAGTGAAAATAATCTTCTCAGAAGTGCTGACCTATCCCTGGCTGGGCCCGTTCTTCTCGGTCTTGGAGACCCTCAATCCTAATACGTTCACTGTCTTTTGAATAGCTCCTGGCAAGATGCTTAGAAGCAGCACAAAATTTTAGTGTAAAATGTGGTCCATTTCACTTCCATCCGGGGAATGCGACTTGCATACGTTCTGTTACACATCGCTGCTCGCCCTGTGTCGTCCTCGTCACCACTGTCCTCCCGCCTCCCAAATGCCAGGCTGGTATCAGAATAGAGAGAGGATTAGCAGGAAAATTCTCTCTCATCAGCCCCGTTCTAACTACACCACAGAGCCTATTGCATATTCTACCTTGGCTGTAAGCGGAGCCACTATTCACGTGAATAGGACTTAAGTGCTTGCCAGGAGTCTAAATTATGCAACGGAGACCATCCCTGTGTTTCAGAGAGGAGAATTCAGCCTTAAATGATGGGGCCAGAAGTCACACTTGGAGTTTCCTATTGTTCTGTCTTTCAGCACCCACCAAAAGCTTGTAGCTTTCATATGAAGCGCTTTCCAAAAGCAAACTATGCCAGCGTTATTTATTTATTTATTTTTTTGACTTAACACAAACGTTCTTTGGCAACTCAAAGACAGATGAAAAGCAAGAGTAGAAAAAAGTAAGGAGCCTTCAGTGGGTGGTCCACGCTTGTTTTCTGACACCGTGAATTTAATGCTTATCCAGGTGTGTGCACAAATCAGTGGCTAGTGTAATTTAAGCTCTAACTTTTCTGCAGTAATAAGGGTCTCAGAGATAGGAACGAGGCTGTGTTTCTCCTATAAATTCAGGCACTGCTGGGCAGGTGCTTAGAGTTCTACTTGAGAACTTGAGAGCATTTGGGGATCCTCACTGGAGGAATCATGTAGCTCAGCAATTGAGCTGATGGCCAGTTCTCAGGCTGAGTCTCATCCAAACCATGGGGAATAAAAATCCCATCTTAGCGTCACAGGAAGGGAGGAGGGAACCGTCATGAAAATAAGAAAGTCAAGGTATACACCTTGGCTCAGAAGTAACAACGAGGAAAAATTATGAAGTATCTCTTTATATGACAAGCTCTAAGCTGGTGCTTTATAACCCACGATGCAAGTATTATTCTTCTCCCTATTTTACAGATGAGGAAGGTGAGGCACAGGGAGATTGTGTCCCTTGCTCAAGTTTACACATCTAATCAGCAGACAAGAAAGGATTTGAGCCCAGGTGCACCTGATTCCATAGCCTGTTGTCCTACCCTCATATTATAATGGAAACTAGCAGTGTGATGCAGAAGGGAGCATGGTTTCACCCTGATACAAGTTTTGCTGCTCTGGCTTTCTTTTGATTTTCATTTGCA
This sequence comes from Camelus ferus, assembly GCF_009834535.1. Taxonomy (NCBI): domain Eukaryota; kingdom Metazoa; phylum Chordata; class Mammalia; order Artiodactyla; family Camelidae; genus Camelus; species Camelus ferus. The sequence goes on along the minus strand of NC_045699.1, from coordinate 51,932,597 downwards.
TGGAATACCTTTTCCATCCCCTCACTTTCAGTCTGTGTGTGTCTCTAGATCTGAGGTGAGTCTCTTGTAGGCAGCAATGGATACAAGAAATGTTAAGCCACTCTATGTCTTTTGATTGCAGCATTTAGTCCATTTACATTTCAGGAAATTAATGATACGTATGTTCTCGATGCCATTTTGTTAATTTGGAGTTGTTTGTGTAGGTCTCCCCACCCCCTTCTTCTTTTGTTCTCTTGTGATTTGATGACTATTCTCAGTGTTATGTTTGGATTCCTTTTGTGTGTGTGTCTGAATATCTATTACAGGTTTTTGGTTCGTGTATATACCCACTATAGATTTTTGTATAGTATTCTCCCTATATACATGTCATTGTTTTAAATTGATTATAGCTTAATTTCAAATGCATTTTTTAAAAAAATGCTGCATTTGTACTCTCCTCCGCTCGTGATTTTTGATATCATATTTTACATCTAATTGTTTAGTGTATCCCTTAACTGCTCGTTGTGAATATAGATGATTTTAGTAATTATGTCTTTCAGCCTCCCTATGAGCTTGTGTATGGATGATTTCCTACCTTTCCTGTATGTTTGCCTTTACTGGTGAGCTTTGTGATTTCATAATTTTCTTGTTTCTAGCTGGGAGGAATGCCTTTTGTTGTAAAGCGGTTGGTGGTTGACCTGTAGCTTTTTGTGTCGTAAGTTTGGAGAAGGAGACCTTCACTGAGTAGAGTATTCTTGGTGGTAGGTTTCCCCCTTTCACCACTTTAAATATGTTGTACCTCTCCCTTCTGGCCTGCAGAGTTTCTGCTGAAAAGTCAGCTGATAGCCTTATGGGAGTTGCCTTGTATGTTATTTGTTGCTTTTCCCATGCACCTTTTAATATTCTCTCTTTATCTTTTAATTTTTGTCATTTTACTTACCATGTGGCTTGGTGTGTTCCTCTTTGAGCTAACTGTGTATGGGACTCTGTGCTTCTTGGACTTCGGTGACTGTTTTCTTTCCCAGGTTAGGAAAGTTTCCAGCTATTATATCTTCAAATATGTTCTCAGGCCTTTTCTCTCTCTTTTCTCCTTCTGAGACTCCTTTAATGTAAATATTAGTGTGCTTGATGTTGTCTGAGAGGTCTCTTAAGTTGCCTTCATTTCTTTTTATTCTTTTTTCCTTTTTCTGCTCAGCATCAGTGATTTCTACTACTCTGTCTTCTAGCTCACTGATCCATTCCTCTGTATCATTTAATCTACTGTTGATTCCTTCTAGTGTATTTTTCATGTCAGTTTTTAGATTCTTCATCTCTGTTTGGTTGTTCTTTGTATTTTTTAACTCTTTGTCGAAAACGTCTGACTTCTTGCTCTGTGCATCCATTCTTCTCCCAAGTTCTTTGAACTCTTTACAATCATTATTCTAAACTCTTTCTCAGGTAGATTGCCTAAATCCACTTCACTTAGTTCTTCTGAGGTGTTATCTTCTTCCTTCATTTGGAACATGTTCTTCTGCCACCTCATTTTGTCTAATTTGCTATTTGTATTTCTCTGTATGTGATAGGTTAGTTATGTGTTTTTGACCTTGGAAAAGTAGCCCTCTGTATGAGATGTCCCATGAGTCTCAGCAGTGCACTCCCCTCTTGTCACCCAAGCTATATGCTCTTGTGGTTCCCCCTAAGAGGGCTGTGTGAGTCCCTCTGCTGTGATGGGCTGACTGTGTGGGCACTGGGGTAGGCTTGGTTGGGCCCTAGTCTGGTTGGTTGCCAGGTCCTGCCTTGTGTCAATGCTCCTGGCTGCTGTTCAGTGGGGCCTGCTCATGAGGCGGCTGGTTGAGGAATCCTAGGGGGCCCCAGGGCTAGTGGTATCTCCCTGGTGGGTGGAATCAGGGTCCAGAACACTCTGGGTCTGTTGCCCACCCACTGGTGGGTGAAGCCAGGTCCTGTGGTTAGTGCTGGACTACTGGCAGGCAGAGCTGGCCCCTGGAATCTGACTTCAAGGCCCAGGGATCCCAGAGCTGGGGTCAGATGGCTCATGTGGGGCGGTGGTTCCTGGCCCAGTGGCTGTGGGGTCCATGGTGCCCCAAAGCTGGCACTGGCCTGCCAGTGGGCAGGGCCTGGGCCCGTCTGGTCTCAGGGCAGGGCCTGGCTTGCTGTAAGAGGGCCGGGCCCACAAGCTGCGAGTCTTGTAGTTTTCTTGCATCTGGCATCTGCCCCCTGGTGAGTAAGGCTGGTCTAGTGGCTCAGGCAGGCTTCCTGGCAGGAGAGGCTGGTGCTTGCCCGCTGGTGGGCATAACTGTGTCTTGGTCCTCTGGAGGGCTGGGGTGTATCTAGGGAATATCTAGGCGGCTGTGGGCTCAGGAAGTCTTTGGGCAGCCTGTCTGCTGATGGATGGGGCTGTGTCCCTGCCCAGCTAGTTGTTTGCCCTTAGGCATCCCCGTACTGGTGTCTAAAGGCTGTTGGGCAGGGCCAGGCCTTGGAGCTAATGAGCTGATAGCGCTGCCAGCGCTGGCTTTCATGGTAGGAGGAGCTCCCAAATATGGCTGTTACCAGAGTCTGTGTCCCCACGGTGAGCCATAGCCTCCTCCCCGCTCCCCCCATCCCTCGCCTCTCCAGGAGACTCTCCAAGACCAGCAGGTAGGTCTGGCTCAGGCTCCTATCAAGTTACTGCTTTTTTTCCTGGGTCCCGGTGTGTGTGAAATTTTGTGTGCACCCTTTAAGAGTGAAGTCTCTATTTCCCCCAGTCTTGCGGGGCTCCTGAAATTAAGCCCCACTGGCCTTAAAAGCCAAATGCTCCGGGGGCTTGTCCTCCTGGTGCAGGGTCCCTGGGCTCAGAACCCTCACTCCTGCGGGAGAACTTCTGCAATGTAATCATTCAGTCTGTGGGTCGCTCACCCCAAGGAGGGGGAAGGGATTTGATTGTACTCTGAGTCTGCCCCTCCTCCCCATCTCAACTGAGGTTCTTACTTCATGTCTTCAGCTGTAGATCTTTTTCTGGAAGGTTCCAGTCTTTTTCATTGATGGTGTTCCTGCAGATAGTTGTGATTTTGTTGTGCTTGTGATAGGAGGTGAGCTCAGGGTCTGTCTTCTGTACCATCTTGGACGATTTCTGATTTCACCCTTTTTAAATGGCCTGGGCTCCAGGCTTGGGGAGAGGGTTCTAGGTGCCGTTCCTCAGGAAGCCTGAGTGAAGTGAAGACATCATCAGACAGACAGAACTGCCAGGGGAACTGACCACCAAAACTATTCTCTAGGCTGACAATTGAGTGCAATACACAGAAAGGGGACTATTTCTGCCACCCAGACATGCCTCCCTGTTTCTGCTTTTCAGCTTGCTGACTACGAACGAGAAAGGGCAGTGGCTAGAACTCTGCCAGCACAGGTGACAATGTGCGACATAGCAGGAGCTGCAGGAACAACAAGGCTGGCCCCACATTCAGCGTGACTCTGGAAAGAGTCACCGCAAGAGACACAGAAGTTGAGTCATGATTGTTCTGAGTCATTGCAGGAACCCCAAAATAGGAGTTAATGACTTCAGTAGGGGCTGGGGCACTGGAGATTTTGCTCCAGGAAACTCCCTGCCCTGGCTTAGCACAGACTCTCTAGATCGGCTTCGGTGTTCCTTAAACCTACCACCTGTTCCCACCTTGTGGCCTTGCTGCCGCTCTGCCCAGAACGCCACCTAGAGGGCGCTCCGTCTTGGCCTTCACGGCTTAGTTTCAAGGTCATCTCTTTGGGGTGACACTGTCTCATCAAATCGGCAGCCTTTTCCCAGTGCCCGTGCACTAGCCACTCTCAGCCACGTAGCCCTGCTTTCTGTTCCCACAGCACTTCAGTTATCTTGTTCCATTTGTTTGTTTACACATGTTTACTATCTCTCCCTCTTCCTTGGAATGCAGGCTCCCGAGACCTCATCTGTTTCGAGACCTCATCTGTTTCGCTCAGAGCTATCCTCCAGCACACAGAACTCTGCCTCATCCTAGTAAATGCTGAATAAATACTTCTTGAACTAATGAATGGGTGAATGAATCAATGAGAGGAATATAGCTGTGTCATTATCATGATTGTGACCTTTTGGGGCCACCAAGCCCTCAGTGGCTGGCAGAGACATGTGTTCCCAGATGGGTAAGGCTCAGACAATTTACTCAGAAACTGATTGAGAGGAAGAAAAGAATAGTCAGGTATAGCACCTTTCGTGGGCCAAGGTCATCGCACGCTAAATGCGATGCTAAATCGTGTAGCTGCTGCAGGTGAAGAAACGTAGGCATAGGCTGCGTGGGCAGTCACGTGGAGAGCAGAGACATGCACTCAAGTAGGGTTCTAAGTATTCTGTTACTCTCTATTTTACAAATTGGACACAGAAATGTTTAGTAATTTGTATAAAGCCATTTAGCTAAAAAGTAGAGGTTAGCTCCGAAGTCCAGGCGCCTTCCTAGTCACTGGACTATAATGGCACCTTCCACACCAGATGAAGGCAAGTCTTCCTAGGAGGGGACAGTGAATCCAGGACTGTTGGGAAAAGGGGACCGTGGGAAGGGACCTCCAAGCCTAGGTTATCTGCCTGAGCCAAAGCCTGCTATGTGCTTCCCTGCCTCCTGACATTCTTCCTCATCTGCCAGAAATCCATATATTCTTGGAACTGTTGCTGCCTCTGATTTCTGGGTAAATGACACAGTGGAAACTGGAGTAAACAAGATTCATGCAGGCTGTCACTTCTTTTGGAACCGTTCTGTCTCTGCTGTCTCTGAGACAGGCCCATGGGGTCCTGAGTGCTTGTTGGTGGAAGCATGCGTGGCCAGGTGCTCCAGCCTGGAGGCGCTGCCCTGTGAAGGGTGGAGACAGTGCCCACCGAGTGGGCACTCCTGATGGCCCCCCATTTGCATGTCATGTGTAACGATTACATAGCCTCGCAGCAGCCTGGTTGCCGGCGGGCTCACACCCCATTGCAGTATAATCACATCTAATCTCATTGAGCTCTGCTCGAAATAGCCATAATTGGTGGTTTTATCTAAATCAATAAAGACAGCTTCTACATATTGATTATCATCCAGGGTATAAAATCATCATCAGTTACCTGGAAAAGAGAAGCAGGCTGCCAAGGGAAAAGGTCAGATATTCCATTTGGACAGGGGTGGGAAGGAGGAGGCGGAACCGGTGAATTTTAAGATAATAGTATCAAATTACCTGAAAATGCACACAGTATATTCTTGTAATTTGCAACAACAGAGAGCCCAGAAATAGGTCAATCATTTAAGTGAGTCCTCAAGTCTTTTCTCTTGGTGATGCGCTGAGCTGGCTTGTATTAGCAGTCTTAAAGGGGCTGGGGCCAACCAAGGCAGAGAGAGCCACGGGGCTCCTTCCTTCTTGAAGTTTACAACCCAACAGTGGTCCAATTTCAGTCGAAGCGATGGCGCAACCCGATTTTTTTGTATCCAGTTAATGATCAACAGAGATTTTCAGCTACCGTCATCAGTGACTATGGGAAGAGTTACGAGGGAGATGGTGACTGGACCAGCCCCTCTGAGAAACTGGGAGGCAGAGAGTGGAGATGTTCACCACCCAAAGAAGTTGGGAGACATTTTCCGTAGTGGCACAGGAAGAAAGAGTCTGCCCAGTTCTGAAGTGTACATTTCTAGCCACAGAATTTAAAGTGAACTGGTTCTGTTATTTATTGCAAGATGGAGCTCATTATTCTCTTCTTCTTTCTAGCAAATATTAGAACAAAAATTGCATTAAATGGCTCAACATCATTCATGAAAAACACAATAAAAAGAAGACAATCCATTCATAATCTTTTTATTCCAACATAATAAAAGTGGTCTTGGGCAATTCTTGAGCCCAGTTTCTTCTTCTGTTAAATGGAGCTGACGGTGATGACATCTTCCGCGTAGGGTTTTTATGACGAATTTAAATATATACATATAATAATGGGAGATAGAAAGATAGATATATGGAACTCAACAAATAGCTACAGAATTTGCCTTTTAAAAGTTGTTTCTGTGAGTTCTCTTAAAGTTTTTATCCAGATGACTATATCAGTTTTATACAGCTATGGTTATTATAGAAGTATCTCCTTCAATTTTTCCTCCTGGTTCTTTCTTCATAAATATGCCATTATAAGAGCTGCATAAAATTCTGTTAAATGGATATTTACTTAATTTACCTCCTATTGGAAGATACCATCTTTCTTTGATAGATAATATTTCAATGACTGTCTCTGGCCCATCAATTATTCTTCCTTTTGGATTATTTTTCTCAGTACAATGTGAAGCGGCTTTTTGGGGGGTCAAAGGTACTGTGATACCACAGACGCTGGAAATAGAAAGGCATAACCCAGCAGTGAAGTCATACCAAAAGTCCTGGGGGAATAACAGTCAGAGCCAGAGTTAGTTTATACTGCAAGAATATTAGGCAAATCTGTACAGTTCCCATTTTAAATGTGGAAAAACTGAAAATCCGGAGAGAATATTTAAGAATAGGCTCGTAAAACAGTCAAGAAATAGACCAATGGCCTTCACCTGCTATAGGATGGATGTTGCTGAGGAAAAGTAGGCTTGTCAACAATATTCTTGCAGGTTCTGAGCTGGACGGCTGTGCCGTAGCAGTAGAGGAGGGACCAGGGTGTGAGAGAGGAGGGAACACAGGAGCGTAGCTCGACGAAATACGATCTGCCAGTGGCTGGCTGTTAAGATCAACTGTGACATGTCCGTTAATGATCCCCAGGCTTTTATCAAAATGAGAGATCCCAGTGCTCCCTTCTGAGGTGCTGGTTGCATGGCATTCCTGCCGGGTGGAGATTTGCCTTCCCTTGTTCCTTTCAAGGGGGCAGAGAGAGGGGGCAGATTTTAACCATCACCTGCTGGATTTTATTTAACTTAATTATTGCAATTATAATCTTGAATGAGCTTCTAGGAGATTTTTGGTTTACGAACAGTGACTCTATTTTTCATATTTTGGAATGGTAAATAATAAACAGAATAAAATTAGCAGAATCAACGAAGAGGATAAAATGGGGTCACACAAAGGCTAAGTTTTTTGGCCTATGATTACATTTATCTTTATAAACTGAAGTGTTCCTAGATGGCAATATTCAATGCAAACCTAGAAAGAAGATGGCCTTCCAAATACACGGTCACAAAGAAAGAGGACATAGCCAAGCTGCTGAATTGCTGCTGCCAGGCCCCAGGGTCCGTCCTTAGTCCTTACTGCTGCTCACTTTGTACATTTTCCCTGGATTATGGGATCTAATTCCACGACTTCAGTTATACTGTCTATGGAGATGACTCCAGTTTCCATGTCTCCAGCTAAGGCCTCTCTCATGTTCTAGACTGGCAGGAATGGAACATCTGCCCACTTCTCCGGTTGCATATTCCTTGAGCACCTGTAATTCAAATAAACTTTTTGTCCTCCATATCTCGTCCCTTCCCCCACGGTACCCCCTAACTTCATTCCAAGTGCTTCTCCCCTGTCTTTGAAGTGTCTAGGAACGGCTCTGTCATCCACCCAGTCACCACCCAAACCAGGGGTTTATCCTTCTCTCCTTCCTCCCTCTTGTGTTCAGGCAATCATCCGTTTATCCACTTTTATCTGCTTAGTATCCCTGGGAACCACCCCACTCCTCTCAATCTCTGTCATGTCTGCTCTGGGTCATTCCCTGACCATCTCTGGCCTGGGCCAGGCTAACAGCTCCTTCAATGGCCTCCCCGTTTCCAGCCTGGACTCTCTACAATCTATCTTTACTTGGCAGCCTACATTCATATCTTAATAAACAAATGTGACCACATCACTTTCTTGCTTAAACCTTTTCAGTGATTTAAAACATGTTACACTAGGAAGTCAGTACGTAACATACACGTGTGTGTGTGTGTGTGTGTGTGTGTGTGTGTGTGTGAAATGAGTGAGTGAGTATAAGGTACAGAAATTTTTAACTCAAGCCCTTCCTGAACTGCCTCTGCCTCCATTTCTAGCCATATGTCCTGTAATTTCTTACCCACTACTTTGTATACTAATAGTTTCACAGATGCACCCTATTGCTTCACTTCCCTGGACAGGCCTGGAAAGCTCTTCCTCATTTTCTTCACTGGGATAATTTTTAGACTTCCTGTGGGACTCAGCTTATGTGTCACTTCCTCTGGCTCACCAGTTTTTATCTTTCTTTTTCTTCTTATTGCCTTCGTATTTATTTATTTATTATTTTTTATTTTTTAATTGAAGTATAGTCAGTTTACAATGTTGTGTTCATTTCTTGTGTACAGCATAATGGTTCATATATATATATATATTCCTTTTCATATTCTTTTTTATTATAGGCTATTACAAGGTATTGAATATAGTTTCCTGTGCTATACAGAAGAAACCTGTTGTTTATCTAATTTATGTATAATGGTTAGTATCTGCAAATCCTGAACTCACAATTTATCCCTCCAACTTTCTCTTTCCCTCGCTGCCGGTAACCATAAGTTTGTTTTTTATGTCTGTAAGTTTGTTTCTGCTTTGTAAATAAGTTCATTTGTATCATTGTTTTAGATTTCACATATAAGTGACATGGTATTTTTCTTTCTCTTTCTGGCTTACTTCACATAGAATGATGAGTTCTAGGCCCATCTATGTTGCTGCAAATGGCATTATTTTATTCTTTTTTGTGGCTGAGTAATATTCCACTGTATATACATAGCACAACTTCTTTATCCAGTCATCTATTGATGGACATTTAGGTTGTTTCCATGTCTTGGCTATTGTAAATAGTGCTGCTGTGAACATTGGGGTGCATGTATCTTTTTGAATTAGAGTTTTCTCTGGATATATGCCCAGGAATGGGATTGCTGGGTCCTATGATAAGTCTATTTTTCATTTTTAAAGAAATCCTCATACTGTTTTCCATAATGGCGGCACCAAGCTGCATTCCCACCAGCAGTGTAGGAGGGTTCCCTTTTCTCCACAGCCTCTCTGGCATTTATTATTTGTGGACTTCTGAATCATGGCCACTCTGACTGGTGTGAGGTGATACCTCATTGTTGGCTCACAATTTCTAATTCAGTTTTTCTCAAACACTTAATTATCCTACTATGTGCCAGGAACTGTGTTAGGCCCTGGGAACAAAACAACAAATTAGATCACCTCTGCCCTCGAGAGAGGAGGGAAGAGACACATGAGGAGACAGACATGGAAACAACTATCATTCACTTATTGAAAGAGAGACTATGAGGAATATAAGGAAATGGTGAACAAGAAGGAGGAGAAATACAAAATTTAGTTTATCAGCTCTACCTGTAGAAATTGAGGAGTTGGTGGTAAAAAAAAATATTCCAAGCAAATGGGCCAGCATGTACAAACACATGGGAGTATGAAAGGGACTGGAAGGTGATGTCATGGGTTGAACTGCATCCCCCCAAATTCCTATGTTGAGGTCCTAATCCCGAATACCTCAGAATGTGATCTTATTTGGAAATAGGGTCTTTACAGAGTTGGTCAAGGTAAATTGAGGTCATTAGAGTGGACCCTAGTCCATATTGAGTGGTGTTCTTTTAAGAACAGGAAACAGACACGTAGAGAGGGATGACAGTGTAAAGACAGAGGGGAGGGAGCGTGGGTAGATCTCAGCGGTAGAGAGCGTGCTTAGCATGTACAAGGTCCTGGGTTCAATTCCCAGTACCTCCATTAAAAAAATAAATAAATAGAAAATAAAAGAAATTAAAAGAAAAGACACAGGGAGAAGGCGACCACCTACAAGCCAAAGAGAGACCTGGAACGAATTTGTCCCTCGTGGCTCTCGGAAGGAATCAATACCTTGATCTCCAACTTCTAGCCTCTGGAATTCATAAGACAATGAATTTCTGTCATTTAGTCATCCAGGCTGCGGTACTTTGGTACAGAGGCTTCAGGAAACTAATACAGATGGTAATTGTTTGGGGTTTGAAGATGATCAGAATGGGCAGCGTTGAGAACAAATTATGGGACGTCATATGATACACAGTGGTTTCCTTTTCCAATTAAGCTTTGGAAATTTATTTTGTCAGTGATGAAGAGCAGTGAAGACAATGAAGCAATTTAAGACTGAGTTTCGGAAAGCTCATTCTGGTGGCTAGGCAGAGGACGAGTCAGAGGAGGGGAATCATGGGGAGTGATTGACTGCAAAGCAGCTGCGGCAGCAGTTCAGACGGGAGGATTGGAGAGCCTGGGCCAGTGCATGGCTCGGGTTTGGAGAAGATGAAACAGTATGAAAAAAAAAATGTAGGAGGGAGCATTGGCAGGACTCGGTGGCTTGACCTGATGTGGGAGTGAGTGACACTGCCAAATCAGCCTTAACTGCATTTGTCTTTATATTATGTGGAACTCACTGAGCCTGTGCCTGGAAGTGCAAACAATCAAGACAAACCAAAGAAGACGCTGATACAGACAACAATATGCTTCCTCCCAAAGAGTCTCCAGCCCTGAGTCAGACATCGCGGCACAGTTCAGACAATTAGAAGTCATAATCCTAATGCTTCAGTCCTTAAGAACAATTGGAACTGATGAAGATTGATTATGTATAAAGCCTACAAACAAATGAAACTCTTAAAAGAAGTTACCAAGAGAATAATAATGAAAGAAAACGTCATTGGGCTCTCTTCCTTCTGGAGACAGCAAAGAACATTCTTTCTTCCTCCCCATCTCCCTTCATTCATCTTCTTTTTTTCTCTTTTTTTTCCCCTCTATTTTTTGAATTGAAGTGCAGTCAGTTTACAATGTTGTGTCAATTTCTGGTGTACGGCATCATGTTTCAGTCATACATATACATACATATATTCATTTTCATTATAGGTGACTACAAGATATTAAATTAAGTTTCCTGTGCTATGTAGTAGAAACTTGTTGTTTAATCTATATAGAGTAGTTAGTATCAAGAAAGATACCACCCTTTCCTTCTTTTCCTCTTCCCTCCTTTCAGCAAAGAATTACTGAGCTCCAACTCCACGCGAGGTGCTACGTTAAATGCTAGGATACATAGACAGAAAACAAACCTTTGTTGAAGGAGTTTATGATTTCCTGGAGGAGAGATGTATGAACCAAGAATCGTAATCTAGTGTAGTAAATAAAAGCTGTAGGCACTCCGAGCTGATTGGCAATGCCTGCTCTGATTAAAGGAATTAGGAAAGACTTCCCAGAAGTGGTGACTTTTGAGCTAGATCTTCAAAGTCATAGGGAAGGGCTCAAAGTCCTGGAGTGTGGGAGAGTGTGGTGTCTTCGGGGAAATGCAAACGGTTGTGTGACTGCTGAGTTAGGACATCTCGGGTCAGACAGAAGCCAAGTGCAGAGGTTGGAGGAACAGCCTGGAGGTCTGAGCTTGCAAGTCTGCCATTTTGCCACTGAAATCACCAGTGTGGACTGTGATCCCAGAAAACGTTTGATTCCAGAGAGGAGAGAGGATTTTCCAGACACTCTTTTCTCAATCATTCAGCTTTCAAAATAATCCCAATAAGATTGTGGGTAAAGAAATGAATCTAAACTTGGCGAGCTTTCCTAGAGCAATAAGTTCTAATCACAGTTAAAAAAAATTTTTTTAGGTCTCACTGTGGAAAACTGAGCAGCCTTCTTACAGGCTCTGCTATTAACTTTTTTTTTAATTGAAGTATGTTTGATTTACACTGTTGTGTTAGTTTCTGGTGTACAGCACAGGGATTCAGTTATACATATATGCGCAATCCTTTTCATATTCTTTTTCATTATAGGTTATTGGAAGATACTGAATGTAGTTCCCTGTGCTATACATTAAGACCTTGCTGTTCATGTATTTTATATTTAGTAGTTTTTATCTACTAATCCCAAACTCCTAATTTATCCCTCCCTCACCCCTTTTCCTCTTTGTTAACTATAAGTTTGCTTCCTATGTCCGTGTGTCTCTTTCTGTTTTGTAAATAAGTTTGTTTGTATCATTTTTTAAAGATTCCACATACAAGTGATATCATATGATATTTATCTTTCTCTGTCCAACTTACTTCACCTAGTACCATAATCTCTAGGTCCATCCATGTTGCTGCAAATTGTATTATTTCATTCTTTTTATGACTGAGTAGTATTCCATTTTGTGTATGTATGTATATATATATATATATATATATATATACACTCCACATCTTTATCGAGTCATCTATTGAAGGACATTTAGATTGTCTTCATGTCTTGGCTATTGTACATTGAGGTGCATGCATCTTTTAGAATTAAAGTTTTCTCTGAATATATGCCCAGGAGTGGGGCATTGCTGGACCATATGGTAGCTCTAGTTTTAGTTTGTTTTTTTTAAGGAATCTCCATACTGGCTTCCATAGTGGCTGCATCAAACTACATTCCCACCAACAATGTAGGAGGGTTCCCTTTTCTCCACACCCTCTCCTCTGCTGTTAACTTTTTTTATAAGACAGCATTATATGGTGGAAAGGCTGTCGAATTTGGATGTGAGTCGTTGCTCAGTGACTACTGGCCTCGCCACCTGGGATAAGTTGCTTTGTTTCCCTGAGTCCTCTGTGCTTCCTTAGAAGTACACATACTCCAGCCTTCAGTTAACCTTTCCTCAGGAGAGCAGCAGCCACTGCTGGGCACACGGGTTCCATAGTGAAATGCACGCGTACAATGAAACAGAAAGGGAAGTTGATTCTGGTCTCTTCAGGGGTGGGTGCTGGAGCCACCAGCTGGCGTTGCAATGAAAGCTTTTGGGGAATCAGAGCACGGGTTTAGTCAGCTTCCTGGGTAAAGTAAAGAATTCAACAAAATCAAAGTTCTCTGGTCAGTAGCCTTTGGCTCCAACAGGGCTGTTCTAGTCAAAAAGCACAGCCCAGGCATGGAAAATCACAGCCTGGAACAATCATAAGGTGTTGGTGCCAGGAGGAAACTTACAGATCCTGGAGTCAAATTCCTGCATTGTACAGAGGGGAAAACCAAGACAAGGAGAGTTTGGGGGAGCTCAGCTAATTAAGCAGCATTAAGCACCTCATTAATCTCCTCTATTAGGAACTTTACTAGGGGAAATCTGGTGCTGGAGAAAACCCTATTTCACCTGAGCAACTGGTTTGTTCCTTTGGGCGTGGAAAGCATTATTATAGTTCGTATTGCCAGGTACGACACAGGAAACCCAGAGAAAGTTGACTTTTTGATGAACAATAAATTTTTTGCACAAGTATGTCCCAAATATCAGATGGAACAACTTATACTAAAGTGATCCATTTTTTAAAAAACAGAAACTCAAATTTAACTTGGCATCCTATTATTATGATTTTTTTTTTGCAATATCTGGCAGCCCTAATTATAGAATGTCTCTATCTTCCATCTTTATTCCGACTGCTAGGAAGCTTCAAGGCAAATGTGTCATCATTGCCTTGTAACAGGATTTTATGGCATTTAGATTTATCTTTTCTTCCCATTTGTTTACATTCCCTTCACCTTATTTTCTTTATTAAAAATATATATAATTGTTGTAAATATCTCAGTAAGCTGCATCAAAACTTAGCTTGTATATGGTTAAAACAAAAAACCCATGGCGTGGTGGTGGGTATAGCTCAGTGGTAGAGCGTGTGCTTAGATTGCACAGGTCCTGGGTTTAATCCCCAGTGCCTCCATTAAAATAAATAAATAAATAATAAAATTTTTTTTAAATTAAAAAAAAATCCCACAACATAACGTTAGGTAATTATTCCAGACCAGACTTTGTACTGGGTCCTGCAGATGTTAGTACGATAATACCTGTGGTCTGATCTCGAAACAACCCTGGTCAAGTAGAGAAGATAGTCACCCGTATAAGTAATCCCACTGCAGAGAGACGAATGATGAATGTGGCCCAAGGTCACACAGCTAGTTGGCGAGAGGACAGAGATGTGTTTCATGATGTTCGATTCCGCAGAGCTGGCTAGCTGACAATGCTCGTCTCACACATCCACCTAAGCGTCTGTGGGGCAGTGCAGTGGACACTGATTGTTTGGCCTTCCCAGCACCCATTCTTTTTCTGGGAGTAGCACCCCCTTTAGGGGGGAAATTGCTTCCCCTCTTACCTAAACTTTGTAACATTCATCGGAGTTGACACTCAGAGTGCCTGTTTTCCACGGTCTTGGATGATTGGTTCAGGATGTGGACCCGTGATCCAAGCCAGACCAGGTCCTTCCCCAAGAATTTCCAAGTTGGAACAAGGAAACAGACAGTCTGTCTTTGGTGAGCAAAGATGAACGTAGAAGTATCAGTCATGATGCCTGCTGTCTGGAGGCAGCTGGCTGAGCACACATGGGTAATATCCAGAGAGCAGCAGAGACAAGGGATGGGGAGCTTTTCCAACATGGGAGTTTTTAAGTCCGGCTATTCCCAAAGCTCAGCTGCAAGTTCTTTTAGCCTAAAATAATTTGAGTTGTGTCTCTTGTCACTTGCAACCAAAAGGGCTGTAGCTGATAGAGATGGTTGGACATGAATTACCATTAGCAGTTCTCCAACCCCATAAAGGGGTCCCAGAGTGGGCTTTTGGAATTCTGTGGCTCAGAGCACAGTTTATACACAAAGCTGTTGATTCTACTTCCAGACAGTGAAGCAAAGCTCCTGCCCTTCTAAAGTCATTGCCAAAACCAATGTTTTCCCAGTCTGCTTCCATGATACCCTTAAAATGTTTTCATTTATGACAGAGTTGTATCTAGCAAAGTCAGGCATCATTCATTAATGCTGAATAGCCAAGCTGACCCCAAGATCTCCAAGCTAGCTTCATGCTGCCATTATAATAAATGCTCAGCTTTTAAAAGTGGAGAAATTAAAACCCAGAGAGGCCAAGTAGGTTATTCAAATTCATACCTATTTGGCTTGGTGTATTCTAGAATTTGCATCTCTTGCCATTTAGAACATTGCATCTTTCCAATATGCTCACTCTTAATGAATGTCTCATTCATTGACGACCCTCAATGTGGACAGAAAATATTGATCGTGATGAACATAAAAAGAGCAAAAAAAACTTTCAGGCTATATGGTCGTGTATTTAAATTAAACAGGCATTGGGGGAGAAAACTTGGGAAAGTGGTTAAGACATAATAGACATTTGAGCATTTCCATTTTGGTTCCATGTCATAATCATTGTGATACCTTTTGAAAAGAAAGATTTAGGACTTTCCTCCACTCACACCAAGATCTCCTGAGTCAGAATGTTTAGGAGGTGGGCACCAGGTCTTAGATATTTAAAGATCTCCAAAGATAATTTAGATTAAATAGACCTATGAACTGACATTTAGCATCACTAATGTAGATTTTTTTGGTCTACATCTTCAGTTTTATTAACAACAGTCAGGCAAAAAATCTCTTGGCTGTATTTATGTAAAATCAACACAACTGTTCATACAACCAATGTAGACCTGCTATTTAAGCAATCTTATACCTCACTCGTTCAATAAATATTTACTACTTCCCTACAAGATACTGGGTTCTGTGCTAGGCACTTGGATTCAAAGATGAGTCAGATGGAAACGCTGCTCTCAAGGAGCCTAGATGGAGAGAGAATATGTGGACACATGATGTTCAAATAAAGTTGTCATATCAGAGTTCCATGGATGAGGGCTTGAGGGAAGAAGTTGGAGACCATCAGAGAGGGCTTGGTGGAAGAGTATTTGAACTGGGTCTTGAAAGCCAGGTAGGATCTAGATTAAGAGATGAGAGGAACCCCAAGTCAGGCAGAGGAAACAGCATGAGTCAAGATTGAGAGGAGAGAAGAAACAGCAATGATGATGATGATGACAGTTACAATAATAAAAGCAATGAGCTATTTTTGAGACCTGGCCATATATGGTAGTTACTGTTATAGGTAATTTACCTGGTCGTCCCTTAATCCTCACAACAAAGAGGTGAAATAGGTACTTCCACCATACAGTTGCAAAAACTGAATTCATGATAGATTTGGTACTTCACCTAATGTCATGCACAAGATCAGCTAGGTAGCTGGAGAGGGCATTTCTATTTTGTTCAATGTTTGTTTGTGGCACGAATGGATATTTTAATTCAACACCTTCATCTCACAGATGAGGAAACTGAGGCTCAGAGAGTCCAAGGGACCTGCCCAACGGCATCCAGCTGGTTGGTGGCAGAGCCAGGATTAGAGTCATTTTAGTGCAGTTTGTACTATGCCACATGCCTGTGTGCTCCATGCATGCAGTGTAAGACTGAGTGAGAGGAAAGGCTTGGGGTAGCATTTCCTTTGAGTCATAAAAATTTGGAGGAAATGTGGTATCTGGAAAGGTAACTAAATCCAGAGCTGACCTCTAACCAGGATAGAGCTTTTAAATGCGGGCAAACAAATACAAGGGAGAGGAGGTAAAGCACAAGAGAGTAGAACTCATTTTGGACAAATCTTCTCACCTTTGTGTTCTTACCTATAAAATGAGGAAATCAGACAAGAAGATCTCTGAAGGCTTTTCCATGTTGGCTATTCTGTGTGAGCCTAGGAAGGGCTAGAAATAGAGATCATGTCTATGAATGTCTCTAGGTTTGGTGGACTGAAATATAGCCAGCGATGGATAATCGTGACCTATGAAACCTACACCTGGGGGCCACAAGGCAGCTATTAGATGAATGGGGAGAGTAGCAATCTCTGCTTGAGTCCTGATCCTACGCATGTTGCCTGATGCGATGCTGATAAAGTCACTTGATCCATTTATGGAAAACTTCAGGACTTAGCCAATTTCCTCTTTCCAAATGAAGGGACTTAGCAAGAGAGAATCATTTTCTGTGTCCTCAAAGCTGAAGAAAAGAAAGAGAGAGCAGATCTTTGGATTGAGGCTACCTGGACATTTCTACTTGTCTGTTTCACCCAGACAGCACGCCTCACCTGACCCCAGAATCGAAAGTTTGACCCCCTTTAAGTGACAACAGAAGTTCACGTGTATTCCCTGTATTTTGTTAAGCAGAATAAATAAAAGAGAAAAAAACACAGGAGTTGAGGGTTGTTTGTAATTCATTTTGAGTTATGCCATCTGCAGCCGCCTTACCTGTTTAGCAGCCCGAGAAGAGCAGGGATCCTAGAAAACCTTCTCCGTCTATTGTAGAACAAGACCGATGGAGAAATTTTTCCACACAGCAGCCATGATTACTCTTTGTATTTATATAGCACCTGTCTCTGGAGAGCCTCAGAGAGACTTTGAGAATGTTTTTTCAGTTCTCATTTTAGGGAGACTGTGAGGCCAATTAAAGAGGGTCTGTTGCCAGGTAGAGAGATAGATAGCGAGGCAGACAACTAGCCTCCCGATTTCCTGAAAAGTTCTCCAGTCAGTAGTTTTACTACTAAAGCCAAGGTTTTACATGACCCAGGCGCTAAAGGACAGTGCCGATTTATTGAGTTTCTGCATCTTCAACACGTTTGCAGCTCTCTGGTGAAATGCAAAGGCGAGAAAAATTCTTGCTCTAAGTTTTTTTTTTTTTTAATATCAGCATCAATACTGAGCATAATCAGAGAACAGATTTATAAATATGGAAAAGGGAAGTCTAGAAAGAAACCCGAGGTGTTAGGTTGGAATCGGAGACATTAGAGTAAACTCATAGCTTCATTTTGAAATACCTATCTACTACATATAGAAATAGACGTAGATGTGTGTAACTATCTGTATGTACCTGTGTTAATGTATGTATTACATGTATACGTGTGCACAAATTTCTTACCTCTGACTGCTAAAAGTTCTAGAAGCAATGCCATTCCAGTAGCAATGAGCACATGAGGCTACCATGTCTTGCTTTCTAAATAGAATTTTTCACTAAATGCAACCAAGGATCCTTGGGGAAAAAAGGTTGACTCCAGAGCTGGGGCAAGAAAAGTGTAACAAGAGCTCCTAATTTTTGGCAACAGAGAGTAGGGAAGTGCTCGAAGAATATGGGGACAAGTCAAAAGGATTTCAGAATCAAGGGCTCCTGCTGACCAAATTTAGGGCAGTTTAAGACATTAAAATAAATGATTGTAACAGATTGCCTCCTGTTGCAGAAAATAGGAATTATTGGGTATATAGTGGAGAGAAGAGAGAGAGAGAGAAGGAGAGAGGGAGAGAGGGAAGAGAAAACTCTTCTTTGTAGTTAAGTACCAACTAATAAATGATAGATGTAGTGGGGATAAGGGATGTAGAAAATCCTCATTTGACAGCCATCATGGTGGTGGTGGCTGTTTCAGGCAGAACTATTAACACATGCTATAGCAAGTGGGTAGAGGCTGTTGAAGTATAGGATATTGGCTAGTTTGGGATATCTTGCTATAAAATATTAGTCACAAAGATAAATGTGGTGACTCTAGCTTGGAGAGATCTGGCAGAAAGCAGTTTCACCAGGTGATCAAGGTTTGGCATCGTTTGGGGTTGGGTGGAGTGACATTTGTTCCTCCCCATGGAATGTACTATGAGGAATGGAGCATCAGGTCTATGCCGTTGCTGCCAAAAATACATGCCTGGGTCTGGTCATCAGGAGACGTTAGATGGACCCAGATTGAGGGACATCCTATGGAGTGAAAGGCTTGCCATCCTGTCAAGTTCAAGAGACTGGAAAGGATGGAGGAACTCAAGAGACATAACAGCTAAGTGTAGTGCGTGATACTGAATTGGATTTTAGACCACAAAGTGAAAAAGAGACATTGTTAAGAAAGTAACAATGGAATGGGGCCTGTATACAGTGGTGCCGTATTGATGTTGATCACCTGAGTTGGATGGGTTCACTGGCTTTTGTTGGAAAGGGTTTGTGCCTGTTTTGGGGATATATACACTGCTCTTAAGGGACAAAGAAAGAACAAAAATAATTACTGTGTGTGTATGGAGTGTGGGGAACAAAAATATACAGCCAAAGGTTGACAACTGAGAGGTCTGGGTGAAGAAGATGTAGAATCTCCTTGTGCTCTTGCAACATTTCTGAATATGTAGTATTACTAAAACATCAGAGCTGGCTTATGAATTCAGATGAAAATATGCTTCAGTCTGAAGCATTTCCCATGTCCTCACACCCTCATCTCAAATATAATAATTAAAAGAATCACTCCACACCATGACTTTATTTATTCAACAAACATTTTCATGTACTCAGTACAAGGTACAGAGCATGGTGCTAGATGATAAGAAAGGTAGAATTAAGCTCTGGAGCTCAAAGTAAGAGATTGCATTTCATTGAGAGGTTGGGAGAGATTTTAGAGAAATGAAGTCTGAGATAGGTCTTTTTTAAAATTGAAATACAGTCAGTTACAATGTGTCAATTTCTGGTGTACAGCATAATGTCCCAGTCACGCATATACATACATATATTCGTTTTCTACTCTTTTTCATTAAAAGTTATTGTAAGATATTAAATATAGTTCCCTGTGCTATACAGAAGAAATTTGTTGTTTATCTGTTTTTATATATAGTGGTTAACATTTGCAAATCTCAGACTCCCAAGTTTATCCCTTCCCACCCCCTTTCCCCTGGTAACCATAGGATTGTTTACTATGTCTGTGAGTCTGTTTCTGTTTTGTAGATGAGTTCATTAGTGTCCTCTTTTTTTCTTTTGTTTTTTTAAGATTCCACATATGAGTGATATCATATGGTATTTTTCTTTCTGTTTCTGGCTTACTTCGCTTGGTCCATCGATGTTGCTGCAAATGGCTTTATTTTATTCTTTTTTGTGGCTGAGTAGTATTCCATTGTATAAATATACCACAACTTCTTAATCCAGTCATCTGTCGATGGACATTTAGGTTACTTCTATATCTTGGCTATTGTATATAGTACAGCTAAAACTACAATGAGGTATCATCTCACACCAATCAGAATGGTTATCTTTCAAGAGTCCACAGATGATAAATGCTGGAGAGGGTGTGGAAAAAAGGGAACCCTCCTACACTGCTGGTGGGAATGTAGCTTGATGTAGCTGTTATGGAAAGCAATATGGAGATTCCTCAAAAAACTAAAAGTAGACTCACCATAGGATCCAGCAATCCCATTCCTCAGCATATATCCAGAGGGAACTCTAATTCAAAGAGCTAGGTCTTTAAAGCAAGATAAAATGTGGTCAGGGAGAACTGGGAAGAAGGCATTTAAAATAGAGGGAAGAGACAGAGCAATGACATATAGTTAGGGAACAGGAGGAGTGTTTACAGCAGTGCTATTTGGATTACAAGTGACAGAAACCTATTCAAACTTCTCAAGACCAAAAAGAGACCTTATTGTTTTCTGTAAATGAAAACTATTTCAGGAGCTAGCTTCAGGTGTAGTTTGAACCAGGTGCCTAAAATATGCCACTGACCAGATTCTCCATTTCTTGGCTCTGCTTCTCTCCATATTGACTTCATTCTCAAGTCATCTCCTACCCAGTATTAGTTACAGTTGAGAGACTCAAGAGCCCTGGTGGGGGAAAAAAAAGTTTTTCTTTCTCAATAGTTTGAGAAATAATTATACACCAGTATTATACCCCATTGGTATAGCTTCAGCCACATGCAGATTTCAGAATCAATTATTATAAAAAGAATAGAATACTCCAATTGCAAGGTCTTGTCATTATTCTTTACTGGGGCTGGGGGTGAGATTAGCCTCCAAGAACCACAAAGACTAAGAGCTGAAGAAGAGCCGTTTTCCGAGGAAAACTCAAATGCTGTAACCAGAAAAAGTGGAAATGGACATGGAACAATCTGACTCCGCCCCTGAGTGTTTGGGAAGCACCGAGTGGTCCCTAATGACTCCAACATGGGCTATGTTAAAAGGGGGAATAGTAATTAAAGTGGAAGGCCAACTTGGGGCAATTGCTTGGAAGGTCTTAGATGCTAGACTGAGATCATGGTTCTCATTTGATGGGTTAAAGCAGGGATCAGAAAACTCTTTTTTTAAAAAAATAAATAAAACAGTAAATGTTTTAGCCTGCAAAGGAGATACAGTCTCTACGACAGCTACTCATCTCTGGGGTCGTGGTGTGAAGGCAGCCGTAGATGATACATAGACAAAAGAGCATGGCTATGTTCCAATGAGACTTAATTGACCAAAATAGGTGGTGGTCTGGGTTTGTCCCACAGGCTGCAGTTTTCAGATACTTGGTTAGAGGAAGCCACTAGAAAGTGTTAAGCCTACAAATGATACCATCAGAACTGTGCCTTGGGAAGATGCATTTAGTTCCTGGATGGAAAACGGATTGGAGGGAATAGACCAAAACTGGGAATAAAAATTAGGAGGCTGTTGCAATGGTCCAGATGTTTGCACCACACAGAAACCAACATAGCTTTTAGGAGCCAAATGTACCTGGGAGTTTGGCCTCACAGACTTCAGCTGGCGCACAGCTGGGTCTGTCTGTCCTTAGCTGACCGAGTTTCTCAACATCTTGCCAGTTTAGCCACCTCTGAAATCCTAGCCAGCTCTGAAATCCTGTGTTGGAGTTTGTAAATCATCTTAGGAGCCAGGTTATTCCATTTCTTTGCTCTACAGTGTTTTTTGATTTTGAGGACTAAGTCTGTACTCTTTGTATGAGAGGGAAAAATCAATAGAAAGAGAAAGTTTAATAAAAAAAAAACCTCTCCATTGACTTTAATTAACTTGGCCTTAGGTTTATGACTCTGGCAAGTATGGAAAATAGAAAAAAAAAAAAACAACCTTACATCTCACCCCATATACCAAGCTTTTTAAGAATAAAATCTCAAATTAAAATTGATGTGTCTCAGCAATTTATTCGTCTGCAACAAGTTGAAGAAAAAGAATAAGATAGGAAGGAAAAGGTCTCTAGCAGAACAGGAGCAGGACGGGCTGGCACTTACTAATTCCCACAGTTAATGACTGGGTAGCAGAATCGGGTCAATACTTTATTGATGTCAGAGAACCTTGCGTTTTGCACAGACACTCATGGTGTTGCTGTCTTCTTCAGTCTCGTGACTCAAGACTCACAGTCTTTAAAACCTGTCTGCTTGTCCCTTTCTGCCTTGGGGCAGGGTTCTCTCGTGAGGAAGGATGGTCATGAGGAATGATGTAGGTCCCTGTCTTCTGCCAGGTGCCTACAGAGAAAGCCCATGAATTCACACAGTTCACATAATTAAACACCTGGGAGACTTTTCCTGTCGTTGGTAGTGACACATGGCTATTTGTGGACATGGGCATTAGTGCAGTGTTTAAGTACACATGTACACGTGCATATGCAGTGTCACTACAATCCATAAAGTCACGTGTACACTCAGTTGCACACTACGGACGTGAACGCACATCTAGTATCATAGGTAAAGCATACATAGACATGATCAGGTGAGCTGTGTTCCACAAATACATGAATGCTATTTATATTTCTCTGTATGTATATAACAGATATTTAGACAGCAGAAATATACACAAGTCTAAAATGCATTTAAGACTAAAAAAAGATATGTCTGTGCGTGTACTCTATACGCATGCACAACACGTGTGTATGATATCTGCATGCTTTACAGGTTCTGGTTTGTGTCATCTCTCTGACTATATTCCCTGTAATTTTCTCTCCCTCCACCCTTGTATTTCAAGATACTCCTTGCTATTCCACAATGTCAGGTGCTTTCTCACATCATGGTCTTTACACTGGTTGTAACTGGAAAACCCTTCCCAGCAGCTATTACACAGTCTGTTCTCTCACTTTCGGTAAGTCTTTGTTCAAACATCAGCTTCCCAATGAAATCTACATAACCTTTCTATCAGTCAGTTTCAAGTTTCAGCCCACCCAGCCATATTTCTCCTCTTAGTCCTACTGTACCATTTACCTTCTAACAGATCATATGATTTATTTACTGTGTTTACTTTTTAACCTCCTCCCGCCATCCCCACTGGAATGTAATTTCCAGGAGAGACAAGGATATTCGTCTGGTGTGCTTCACAATATAGTCCAAGAATCTAGAATAGCACGTGACTCACAGGAGACATTTGGTATGTATTTGTTGGATAAAGGAAAGAATGAGTAGATATATTCCTATATGAATATGCAAATATTCCTAAATCTCTATCTCTGTCCATCTATATGTTTGCTGGACCATATCCATATATGAAGAGTGGCAACATCCATTCCTATAAGAAACGTACACTGTGGTATAATTTGAATATATATATATATATTCAAAGAAACTGAGATACATTGGTAAGGTGTGTGCACTGAAAGTATCTGCTCCAGTTAAGTGTGCCTAGAAATTCACATAAGGATGTGGGAAGAGCTGGGTCTAAGTGACTCTCTGTGCACCCCAGCTACTGGAACCCATCATTACAATCCATAGAGAGAGAAATTCAGGGTGATAAGATGTTTTGGAAAAGAAACTTATTGGATGCTGGGACACAGATTTTGGACTCTAAAACCTATGTTGATTTCCAGAACCTGAAGGTTAGAAGTTAACTCTGTTTTCTATTAAACTCGATAACAAACTAACACAGAATTTCAACTTTGAAAACTTTGCTGTAAGGTGAAATAGAGAAACGAAGCAGAGTAGCTTTTACTCCTTTAGATCTGTGCTCAAACTTACCTCTTTCAAGACTTCCATCAGGTTCCACCTGGGGAATATGAACGAGATGGGAAGTTTGAAGTCAGAAGCCCTGAATTTTGGAGATTCGAGAAACTATAAAAATCACATACTTCTGTTCTCTGCTTTCGCCCATCACTAACGAACTCCGTGTTTGTGTGTAAGAATGTGTCTAAGCATGTGTATGATGGGGTAGGGAAATGTTTAGGTGATATTTTGATTTTTCCACTAATGTAACAAAGAAAGTAAGCCCAGCTCTGAGCCTCCCACAAGCACTTGGACAGATGGAGCCCATCGGGGACTCAGGACACCCCCAAGACTCCTTGAGACGCCTCTGGAACCACCAGAGTTTGAACTGTCTTATCCGGCTCTCTGACTGCCTTGTGACTTTAGAGTCATGGCAAACTTCCAAGTCCTAATCTCTCTTACATCCCTTGCATTATGACCTAAAAAAATCATCGAAACATGAGACATAACTATGATGACCATATAATTTATTGGCCAAACTGACACACTTTGGAGGGTAAAGGGGACCCTGTTGCTAGTTACGTCTCTGCCTCCTCTTCCCCCTCTTTGTCTTGTTTTTCTTCCTTATTTATTCACTGTTGTTGAGTACATAGTTTGTGCCCGCTACTGTTTAGGTCCTTAGGCATACAGTGATCTGCAAAAATAACGCTGTATGTCCTCATGGAATTTTTGAGTTTAGTGAAGGAGAAAAATGCTGACTCATTCTTTCAACAAATAGTTCTTGAGGGCCTACTGTGTGTTTGGTGCTATTTTAGACACTGGGACACAGCAGTGATCAAAATAAATAAGGCCTCTTCCCTGCCCTTATGAAACTTAGAAATGGACATAAGTAAACAGGTCATTACAAATTATCATTCATTTGCTAAAGGAAAGAGTTGTGATGCTGAGAAAACCAAATAACACCCAATTCTAGTCTGGAATTCAGGAACGACCCCTCTGAGGAGATGATGTTTGAGTGCAGGTGAGTGGAGGGTTAAGTGCACATCTTCTAGATGAAGGAGAGTGAAAGGATAGAAAGAGAACCTTCAGGGCAGAGGAAACAGCATGTGCAAAGGCCATGAGGCAGAAAGAAACATGGTATCTTCAGGCAACCAGGAGATTGGAGTCCAGAGGCAGGGTGGAGCTGGGTGGTGGTGACATGAGGTGAGCCTGGAGGAAGCAGGAACAGATCTCATCAAAGTTTCTAGGCTGAGGTAAGGCCCTCCTTCCCAGCTGGTGGCCCAAGGAGGGGCATGTTCTGAGACAGGTCCTGGGGTACTGCGGCGGGGCCAAGTCCAGCGGAGCAGCTGCACCAAGTGCTCAGGAAAATGAGCCTGAGCGTAGCTCCATGTACAGAGTCTACTGCTCTGATAAGACCCAGAGAGCAGTCAGATGTCTTCCTGTGTGGGGGCACGCAGGAAGGGAAGTGGCAGTGAGAACTGGGGGGACAGAGGAAGTCTGTGGTCATGATAAAAAGATGCAGTCTCAGATGAACTGGTAGAGACCATGCCTGGGGGTACCTGTTTATACTCATGCATTTATTCAGCCATATTTATGGAGCCCCCATAATGAGCTTGAAACTTCATTAGGTGGGGAAGACTCAACCATTACCATGATGGATGCTATTTCTGCCACCAAGGCAATTACATTCTACTTGACAGAATAGGTCTGTGCACCATATTTTAAAAGGGACAATGAAAACGAGAGTCTGAGTCTGACAAAAATGATAAAGAATCTAGACATCAGAGCCCACGGAGAGAGTTGAAGATTAAAGGTCAACATGGTGATTGCCTTTCTAATCTCCATAGGAGAGGATGCAGGAGTAATCTGTTTGATTTCAGGGGGTGGGAGTTGAAGCAGGGGAGAAGAGTCCCGAAGAGCTCTGCTCTGGTAAGAAAAAGAAGAAAGAAGACTGTTTTAACGGTACAAGAGTTTGGGGATACAGTCGAGTTCCTATTCATGAGGAATGCTTCAAGTTCGATCTGGTGACCATCCAGTAAAGATAATGTATTGTAGCAGGAACTGCTCCCAGGGACAGAGGATGAGCTGGGAATTTGCAGGCCGCTAAGGGTCACAGGCAGACAACTTTAATGTAAAGAAGTAAAGCCAAGGATGGGGAGGGGTAAAGAGGAATGGTTTGTTGTGCAACACGGAAGGCTCAGGCTTCCTGGTTGTGCCCTGAGTCACTGGTGGGGCGTACTTCAATACTCAACGTGCCATCACAGAGCTCTAGCAGGTCAAAGGATATCCTTTCTGGTTGGGGAACAGAAAGACAGTTTCGTGGGACATTGTGCTGCTCTGTCAGCTCCTAGCCAGGCGGCCAATGGGATGCAAATCTCTTGGATCTGGACCCTTTCAACCATAATTTTTTTTTAAGCCTCTGATTGTATTAGGCAATGTTTAAGCAGTGAAGTCTGATTGTTAATGAAAGTCTGGTGATTAAGTTCATTGGAGATTTTTGTTATTTTTGAGACTGCTCTCCTTAATCCAAGGACAAACCTTGAAAGAAATGTGTTCTAAAGTCATGCTGGGAAGGCAAATTCCTCTATCCTTAGTAATGGGTACTCTGGCAAGGATAACACTTGCCATTGTTAAAAGGATTTACTGTTGATGTGCTAATTTTAGATCCTTGGAAGAGTTGATGAGAGTAGCTATTATTATAGTTATCTCCATTTTAGAGATGAGAAACTTGATGCTGAAAGAAGCAGGAGTTTTGTTCAATAATCTACAGAGAGGACTTGCATCAGTCTGGGTAGACTGGATTACCGGGCAGTAACAAATAACCCCCAGATCTGTGGGACATCAAATAATAAAGGTTTAACTCCTTCTCATGCTAAGTGTGGAACTGAGGGTCCACCAGGAGGCCGGCTCTGCTTCATCATGGTCTTACTCTGTGACACAGACTGACAGGGCAGCTATGATTGGTGCATTGGCCATCACCACGGCAACAGGAAAAGAGAATTCACCAACTCTTAAATCTGCCATTCAGATTCACAAGACTCACCTGACTTGTGCTCATGTTTCATTGGCCAAACTTAGACCACAGCTAACTTTAAGTGGGTGGAAAATTCAATCCGACCATGTGCCCAGGAGAGAGAACTGGACTATTTGTAAACAGCCCTAGTGCCTGCCAAAGTGCTAGGGGTGGGATTCCAATTCATTTCCTCCGTCCCAGCAGATCCATTTCCTTTCCTCTGAGCTCATTGTCTCTTCATGCTAAGTGTGGACTCAAGGCTGAAGTTGACATAAGCAATCCAACTTGCTTGAAAAATCCTACGTAACTTTCTTGCTTCTCAGTTTTGTCTCTTGGTTTCTTTTTTCTCCCTAGACCACAGCCTTTTGGATGTTAATGTATGTCAGTTTCGTCTTCCCATGTGACAGTGTGGTCTGGCTGGGAGACACTGGAATAGGCTCCTCTGGGAAAATTTAACCATTATAAACCTTGTTATATTTTCCCAAGTGAATTGTCCAAAGATTCACCTAGAACACAATTCCAAAGGAATGATAGATATTCTCCCCACAGAGGAAACACATTTCATCTACTATTAAAACATGCTTCTAGCCCTACCACCAGCTTTCTCAATACATACATACATAAAAATATTTAAACACATAAATATACAAATACATGCAATTATGCAAGGGTAGATAATGGAGGCGGTAATCCCAGAAACGTTGTTACTTATTGCTCCCAAATGCCATCTTTGATCCTGTAGACAATGTGTGTTCAGGAACCTCTAGCCTGGGCTACTATGTGTTGAGTTTTTGCAAATAACTTGAACTACTGCAGACAAGAGAATCTTTAGAGTCCCGCATTTCTCCAACAGATTGACCCCAACACTCATAACAGCATCAGCAAAGAGAGACACAGTAGCAACTAAAAGAGAGAAATGAGATATTTGTTGAGAATTCACATAACAAAAATAGTAAATAACCAGGTAAGCAGTTGTAAGAATAAATCCCAGCAAAACCAAAAAATGTAAATGGCAGTGATTTTGATGGAAGCTTCTCTTCTCTGACCCCAGGGTATGTAACTAGAGGGTTTTTGACAAATATCCTTTTTACTCTTTTATACTGTGAACATTACAGGCGTCTAGATGAGTGGGCTCCCAGACAGAAATGCCTAGTCAGTAGATGATGTGTGTCCTTGTTGCACTTGATTCACGGCCCCTTGGGCTACAAAGCCCCTTAGGTTGGTGGGAAGAAGGAGCAGACTTAAACTGAGCAGGATCAGTGCTTGGTGGTCTACGTATATTAACTTAGTGCTGTGCTCTCCCTGTAAGTTAAGTGTCACCGTCCAATGAAGAAGGAAAATGAGGGTCAAAGAGATTGAAGAGCTTTCTTAGGGCTATGCAATTGGCAAAGCAAAAAATTCAAACCCAGAATCTGGCTGGGAATCTGGCCGATTCCCAAATGCAAATTTTTCCCCCCGCATGCATATCCACCTCTTGCTGACCGTAGGGCTCATCCATGAGAGGACTAGCTAATGATCTAACCAAAATGTAATTCACTAGAGAAATGCCAACAAAGGCTAAAACTGGGTAATCTCACCATGCAAGGTGGCCCAATCTGCCGGCTGTGGTTGGAGCATAAGTTATTCTATGGTAGCATTCTGGATTCAGGTGATCATTTGTCCCAGAGAAGGGTGTTGGAACATAGGTTCTGTTGTGAATGTTTGCAGTGCGCAACCTTTACAGCTGTATGTGTTGGTTTTTCCTGGACAAATGGTTTAGAAATGTAGGCATCACTTTGCTTTCCATAGATTGGTGTAGGCAAGAGTTAACATGGTTTCAGGGCTCAGCTAGGCCTGTTGGGTTGAGAGCTGGACTCTGTTACCAACAAGTATTTAAGTGTTAATGAGGAGAGAGTCAAAATGTCTTTGTACACACTAAGTAAACACATGTAATATAAGGACCCAACATTTTAAGGCCAATCAATTATTGCTAAAGATAGGCAGAATGTCTAATTACTTGGCATCATAAATCTGTAGATGGGACAGTGGCCAAAACAAATGGCCTGCTAAGCTCCTTGGATATGGTGACGTCTGAGCTGTATTGAAGGACGTATGTGAGTTAGCCATGAAGGGTTGGGAGGGACGCTTCAGTAAAAGTGAGAGGTATGGGCAAAAGTGTAGGAACAAAAAAGAAGGTATTCTCTATTGCAAGAATATGTGTTTCAGTGTGATTAAAGGAAGCAGTGCTGAGACATGACACTAGACAAGGAGGAAGGAGCCGGGTCATGAAGGGCCTTTTATGCTATGCTAAAGAATTCAAACCTTATCCAAGGGCAAGAAGAGGTCCATGAAATGTTTTAAATAGGGGAATAACATAATCAGCTTTATAGACACCCTGGCCATAGAAGACAGAGTATTGGGTATGGGGGAAGGGACAGAGATTGGGATAGAAAAATCAGTTAGAAAACTTGCAGAAATCCAGCCCCCCAAATGGAATAGGGCAAGAGGTTATGAATAAGAAAAGAAGGAAAAGGACAAAAAAAAATTTAAGTAATAGTTGCATGGGACTGTGATTTACAGGATGTGGGGTCAGGAGGGAGTATAGAAGTGAAGGATGGATCCCTCATTTCTGGCTTGGGAGAGTCTGAGAAGGGGGTGCATTCACACATGAGGCATAAAGGAGGACAAGCAGGTTGGGGGATGGAAGAGGGGAACATGCTAAGTTTAGATCGGGGTCCGCTGAGCTTCCCTGGGGACGCCCAGTGACGCTGTGTCACAGGAAGTCACGCGTATGAGTCTGTTGCCCAGGAGAGAGGTGTGGGATTTGTATCCCCTAGTCAGAGTTGGGACTCATCCAAGCACAAGCCATGGTTGAAGCCACAGGGGTGGTGAGATCATTCAGAAAGAGCAAGCAAATTGAGAAGATGGCCAAGGACGTGACCCGAGGGGATTGCCAGTGTGTGCTGTAGGGGCAGAGAAGGAGAATCCTGGCAAAAGAGATAACAAAGGAATGATCAGAGAAACAGGAGAAAGGCCACGGGGTGGACCGTAATGTAACGTAAGGGAAGAGAGAGGGTCGAGAAGGAAGTGTGCAGTCTGATTAAACGCTACAGAGGAGGCAAGTCATAGAAGGACTCAACACTTTTAAGTGAAGTTGATGTGATAGAAGCCAGACTATAGGGAATTAAGGATGAGGTGCAGACCAGGAGGGTAGACTCTTCTGGTATTTTCCAACCTGGGTATAAGGACCTTTATTAAATTTAAACGAAGCGTGTAAATTCCCACGTGATAGCAGTTACCCCCTTTTCAGCCAGCAGTTACCCCTTACACCTCCTCTGTCTTCTACCCCATGCATTCTGCCAGGACCCCAGGTGTTCTTGGCTTGGAGGCTACAATTCCTGGAACTGCTTTTTGGAGAAAGAGTCCATGTGAGGGCAAAGTGCAAGAAAGGTCGTCTCTAAAAGGTTGAATGTTTTCTCTTCCCCCCAAAGATGGAAGAGAATGGAGCATGCTTCTGTAACAGCAGCAGTGAAATCCTTTTGGCATCATTAAAACCTGAGGGAGATTTACCTGTTGTCCCTACAGTTCTCCTAGCTGTGAGGGAAAGGGCTTATCCCCTATGTTCCTGCTTCCTTGTCCACCAAATTCAAGTGGGAAAACAGGTTTCCAAAATTATGGTTTAATATTAGTAAAGATGTAAAATAAAAAGTTAACTTCCGCTTGTTAGATTGTTCAAAAACAATCATATTTAAGTTTGCTTAGAATTTTAAAAAACTAGAAAATTCTTTAATAAATTAAAAATGTTAAGTTATTTTGAAAGATTTTTCAGCCATAAAGCTTCCACTACTGATTTTGGGAAAAGATTATTATTTTTAATCTGACCATGACTATTAGTTGGCAAACCCAAAGAAATAGATTAAGAACCAGAAACAGTTGCCCACCCCATTCCGGTACATCCATCAGTGTTGTCAGGGATGTAGTTAGGAAGAGATTCTCTTCTTGCACAAAGTGTCAACCTATCAGTCTTGGTTTCTTCATCTTTAAATGGAGAGAATTATCTTTACCTTATGAGATTGTTACAAGACTGAGAAAATTAGCATGGTGCCCGGCACGTAGGCATACACAGATGATAGCTTCTAGTAAATGCTCATGTTGAGATTAATTGCTCGTTGCGAAGGGAAAATCTGAGCTTTACAAAGGAGCGATCAAATTTGGCATCACTAATCACAGAGCAGCCTGACATGATGTGCTTTCTGAAGGAGTAAGGAATCCTCAGTGTCTCCATCAACGTCTTCTTGCACGAAGCCATATTTAACTTGAATCTAATCAAGTTCCTAGTCTTGACTTCTAGGTTAGAGGAAACCCAGGTAATTGAGGAAGCAGTTCAGTGACACCAGAAAGACACTAGGAGACAAACTCAGGATGTGGACAGTTTCATGGTAACTGACACAGTATCTTCAAAAAGTGTATCATGAAAAAAAAGTTTGCGTGGGGGATTTTTGGAGAGTAAGAGAGACAGAAGCAACGTAGCAACTGAACAAAATGTACGAGTCCTCACGGATCCTAGTTTGAAAAAAATCCATAGAATATAATTAGGGAAAATTTTGGAAAATTTGGAATGTGGGACTAGTCATTAGATGATGGTTATTAATTTTCTGGTTGAAATGATGGTATTGAGGTTACACAGACTAAGGCTTTTATTTTTAGGAATACACAGGTTGGCATGTTTAGGGGTAAAGTGTCATAATGTCTATAACCTACTTTCAGCGGAAAATATAAATACATATATGTATATAGATTGAGATATAAAATAAATATGGCAAGATGTGAGTAATTTTTGAGTCTAGATGGTGGGTATGTTAGTGCTCATTGTACAATTCTTTCAATTTCTCTGTGTGTTTGAAAATTTGATGATAAGTGTTCAGGAGAAAACTGGGAAAGAAATCGCTTAGTAAGATGATGACAGCCAGACTGACTTAATTAAAAAGTAGTCGGTTTAGCAGCAGAATCTCAGCACGGTATCCATAGCACGGAAGGAAAGTTTTTGTATATTTTTATATGAATGTGGAATGCTAAACATAAAATGTATATAAAATAAAAACAGTTTATCATATACTCTAGGCAATTTCATAAATTCTTTAAAGAAAAATACATTCAGCAAGCTAAGGATTCATCTGGCCATAATCTGAACTTCCTGTGTTTGCCAATACTGAGCACTATCCAGGTGACAACTCTATTGCTCCCTCTTTTGGAGAGGAATGTAGATCTGCCTTTCTTGTACTTTTTTTTTTTTTTTTTTTTTCTCTTTTGGGTTCTGACCATTTTAGCAAGAGTGGGCAGAAATTTTTTTCATCCTTCGCTCCATCCATTTATCCATCATTCATTTGTTCTAACCACTGAGCTCTAGGGAGTACAGAGTTGAAGGAGCCCACAGATAGCGTGGAACACGAACATTTGCATGAATAACCACAATGCAGCATTCTTGGGGTGTGAGGAAAGGCTATTAAAAGTGCTTTGAGGTATTAAGAAAAGGGACTATCCAGCTCTGGCAAGAGGCATTTGAGAAAGTTGAATTTGAAAAGTCACTTAATAGGAGGAAGCATGGGACAAATCATTTTGTACCTTTTTTTTTTTTTTACAACTCCATTTGAATTTATCTACAGAATTTTTATTTATACCTATTAATTTTTTTTTCTTGTCCCATTTCACAGAAGACATAAGACTCAGTGAAAATTTCCAGAGGTCCTTCTCTGCATAGTTCCCTTTTTTTTTTTTAGAACCTTGCCTTGCAA
Organism: Camelus ferus; assembly: GCF_009834535.1. Classification (NCBI taxonomy): domain Eukaryota; kingdom Metazoa; phylum Chordata; class Mammalia; order Artiodactyla; family Camelidae; genus Camelus; species Camelus ferus. The sequence goes on along the minus strand of NC_045699.1, from coordinate 51,900,442 downwards.
ATTGTAGCTGCCATAACATCCCTGAATTCTCTGTTTCCCTTTGCCTAGGGAGACTGATGCTTTCCGCTTGGCCCCACTTCTGTGGGCAGAAGTTTAAAAAAATACTTCCATGCAGAAACCTAGGATGAATGGGGAGTTCACCTTATGTATTTTCCTGCTCTCAAGATCGGAGCTCTGTACTCTTTGCTGTGCAATGCCTGAAAACAGTTGCTTCAAATATTTGTCCTATTTTAGCGTTGTTTACAGTGGAACGGTAAAAATGATACCCATTAATTCATCGTGGTTGAACTCGATGACTATTTAAAAGGTCACAGGAGAGCTTTGTCAAGCCTATGGTAGAAGGTAAAGAGAGGATAGGTATGTATCTAAAGCACATACACATACGTATTACAGGCACCACTGCATCATGTGTATCCATATGTGGATGTAGAGAGATGTATACGAAAAATGCACGTATACACCATGTGTGATTTTACATTGCCTTCAATGTATTCTTTCAGAAAGATGTTTTAAAAGGGCCATATTTATTCTTCACCCAGTTTAAACGAGTTTGTAGAAATAAAAGACCAGACTTCTCAACTTGAGAGAATTTGTCAGTGATGCCTCTAGGACTTTGGGACAATGTCTGCATGCCCAGTGGACTTGTATTTAAGCCCTCCTCACGCTCTGGCCTCGTTTCCTGCTATTTCGTACCCCATCCCAACCCCTGTGCCCTGTGAGGCCCCTAGAAATCTGCTTGTGATTTCCCACATGTATCATCCTCTTTCACACCTCCATGTCTTGCTGATGTCATTTTCTCTATGCTCTCTGCTTGGAATGCTCTTTATTTCTACCCCCCTCACTCTTTTTTTTTTTTTTTTAAAGAAAATCATTTCACCTCTTCTGCAAAGGCTGTTTATTCTCCACCAGAAAAATTAATTATCCTTCCTTCTTGCTACCCCAGCATTGCATTCTTTCCTCTGATATGCTATTTATCCCAGTGCCTTGAAGTTATATTTTTATGTATCAATCTCCCTACATCCCATCCCCACTAGACCGTAAAAATCATAGCCGGATCATGTCTTATTGATTGGTGAACATTCCCATTCCATTCACCGGATCTGGCACCTCGTAGGTTCCCAATGAGTGTTTGCTCGTTAATGAATTAATAATAATAATATACATGGTGAAATGAAAACAGACATCCCCACTTTCCAATGCTAGTACTCCTAACCCCAGGACAGTGGTGTCTAAAGACCAAGTCATATGCTTCCCCCAGCACCCACTCTTTTGTCTCCTGGTACAGATCTGAAATGCATTATTTCTCCAAGGCCATTAAGAAGCCTTCAGAGAAAGCGCGAGAAATTACCTCCAGCGCTGGTTTGCCATCATGCCCTTTTGTTCTCAGACAGTCTCCAGTTGACAGCTCTCAAGGTTGTTCTAATTTGTGTCAAACGGGCCATCTACAGGGAACATTTTGGAACAGGGAAGGTTCAAGAGATAGGGAAAAAAAACGTAATGAATATAAAGTGTAAATGCCATAGTAAAGTAATAGAGACATATAATAACAGCGAGGGAAATTTGACCTTCTGGCCGGAAACTTGATCGTGAACCGATTGGGGAACTTTAGAAAATTGGATCAGCCTCAGTAGTCACAGAGTAAACATGGGAACCGCAATCCAGTCTTATTAAACATAATGCACGCTTAATGCATAATTTTATTGCAACCAATTTCATGCTACTGCTCTAAGTGAAGCCGGGTTTGCTTCCATTGCGCCAGCCCACTACCGTTAGTGCCTCTTAAGAGAACAGCAAGGCCAGTAAACTGGTACTGGGCTGGTCTCTTCCTCGGCCCACACTTTCTGCTTCATAAATTCACGCTGCTCCCACGGCTTGTACTGAGATCTTGTCTCCATTCAGTACATGGGTTTTGAAACACTACACTATTTTGGCGAGTTGTCTGCATATGGGAATGTCAGAGCATCGTGCCCGCATGGAAAGCAGTGAACCTTTGTCGTGGTAGAAGGTTTGTTGAATCCTAGACCCAAGACTTGGAGTTCTTATCTGTAAATTCAGTCTGCTTTGTGATAAGAAGGGAAATGTGGTTATGAGCCCCACAAAAAGAGAGAATAAAACCCACACTATGCCTCCTCTCCTCCAAATCTTGAGGCTAATTTCTTCTTGTCAATATTGATTTTGGAAAGTACATCCTCAAACGGTTATGTTTGTCTCCCTCTGGCATCTGGGCTTCCTGTGTCTAAACGTAACGGGATGAGATGAGATGCTAAGTGAAGATGATAAAGTCCGAAGCCTCACTACTGATTTTGGGGTGCTGGCGCTACTGTTATCTGTGAGCACCCAGGGGGTCACTACACCTCTCAGCCTCAGTTTCTTCATCCCTAAGATGAAGTTCGTTGCCATCTGTGAGCAACAGTTCAGGGTAGCCTGCAAGAGCATTTTGTAAACCTGAGCAGGGTTTGACCGTGTGATTGTAATTGAAGAAAAAATATCAAACAAATGAACTTATTTACAAAACAAAGACAGACTCACAGACATAGAAATCAAACTTACGGTTACCAGGTGGGAAAGGGGGTGGCAAGGGATAAATTGGGAGTTTGGAATTTGTAGATATTAACTACTATGTATAAAAATAGATAAACAGCAAGGTCCTACTGTACAGCACAGAGAACTATATTCAATATCTTGTAATAGCCTATAATGGAAAAAATATGAAAAGGAATATATATGTGTATAAATGAATCACTATGCTGTACACCAGAAATTAACACAACATTGTAAATCGACTCTACTTCAATTTAAAAAAAGAGATAAAATTTTTTTTTAAAGAAACAATATCGAATGTGGTAAGTTATGAGCATACAAAATCCTGGAAAAGCCACCCTTCTTTCTGTAATTTAATAGACATAAGATTTCTTAAGAGATCTACGCATGTATTGGATGCATTTTAATTCTACAGGGTTCTGAATTCCCCTCTCCAAAAAACGAAATCTAAATACAATTTTTTTGAGTGTGTTGAAACAAAATTTCTGAAAATATTTTCCATCTGCTATGGGATGAGAAAGCAAATAGTCCCAAAGTCTGTGAACACAGGCAGCAGAAGGGCTTCGCGGGTTTCCGGGGCTCTCTAAGTCCTGTACAAAGCTCAGCTTTCCCCTTGAACCGCTCGCTCCCCACAGGACTCCCTTGAACGTGCCTGCTCTGTGGGAACCCCCGGGAGCTCGGGCACTGGGGTTTGTAGTGGCCTCGTCAGAAGTACCCTTGAGGAGGCCCCGGGAGATCCAGAAAGAAAATGACTGATCTGCATTCTGAATTCTGGATTCATCTATATTTCAAAGAGCATCTACAGAGGAAGGCAACTGCTTCCGGATAGTTAAACATGAAGGCCAGTCAAGGTTTCCTACACGTTCCAAAATCTACCTAGTATTATAAGAGGAGCAGGGTTGTAAGGGGAACCACGTTCCATTGTACAATGCACCCAGGCTGTTCAAAAACAGTAACAGAAGCCGTTCCAACACAGGAGAGGCCTGGGGCTGGGCAACTGGGGACACTGGGGCTAGTTTGGGGGAAGGCAGGGACAACACAGGCTACAAATGGCCTCTGCCTCTGAGATCAGCGAAGTTCTTAGGTTGTTTTGTTTGTTTTTTAAATTCTTTATGTGTGTACTCTGTCCAATTGCGAATGGAATCAGAGGCTCATTGATTCAATCACCAATAAACAACAGCAGAGCCCAGGATACTGTGGGCAAGCTCTGTGCTAGGCCCCTGGGATACAGTGATGACTCTTCGCTGAAGGATTTATAATCTATAGATAATATAATCTCAGCCTGAAAATAGCGTAATAGAAGATAGGGTGCAATTAAGGCCACAAAGAGAGATGAAATTCAGGATTAGAGAAGTTCCAAAAAGGGACAGGTCATCCCAGCCAAATAAAGATTTCTTTTGTGCTGTATCAAAATCAGTTATTATTACATTATTATTATTATTATTATTATTATTATTATTATTATTATTATTATTATTATTATTATTATTATTTAATCTTTAAAACTTTTTCCAGACTTAAATGATAATTTTTTTAAAGTCTGGGCGGCACACATCACCTGGTCTAGGACACATCAGGTTATCTATCCAGGTGTACAGCATCCATAGCAGGAGGTACAAAAGCTCAATATTGAGTATGTTAGTGAATGAAGTTATAGGTGGTGAGTACAGTCTAAGACAGCCCCTGCCATCAGGGGATGGGTTGAAAGGACCACGAGGAATCTGGAGTTTCAATGACTCTAATCTTTATGGAAGAGGTGGCCAGCTTGCCTTCCGGTCATTTGTTTTTGCATTCTTGGAAACCCTCGTCCTTCTTTACTGCTGTGTGGTGACTCTACGCTTAACATCTGCTGCTTTACTTCTCTCTGGCTCCTCCTCCCTCTCCTCCTCTTTATTCTCTTTCTTCTCTTCCTCTTCTTCCCCTCTCCCCGCTTCTTTACATTTTTAAGTCTACATATATTTCAAATATCATAAAGTTCATCATTTAAAGCCTGCAATTCAGTGATCTTGGGTATACTCTTAAAGTTGTACAACCATCACCACAATCTAACTCCATCACCCCAAAAAGAAACCCCATCACTCTCAGCCATGACCTCCATGCCTCCCACAATGTCCTTGTGCTTTCCTCTCCCCACAAAGTTTCCTAGGCAGCCATTGGAAAACTTTGTCTCTATTGGTTTGCTTATTCCAAATATTTCATGGAAATGGAACCATACAATATGTAGCCTTTTATGCCTGCCTCCTTTCACTTAGCATAATGTTTTCAACCTTCATCAGTATCGTAACACATATCCTTTGTATGGATGAGTAATATTCCATGTATGAATAGACCACATTTTGGTTATTCATTCATCAATTGATGGTTACTTGGGTTGTTTCTACTTTGGGCTATTATGAATATGGCTACTATAAATATTTGTGCACTGGTTTTCATGTGGGCATGTATTTTTATTTCTCTTTGTTGGGTACCTAGGTGTGGAGATATTGGGTCATGTGGTAACTCCATGGTTAACATTTTGATGAATTGTCAGATTCAAAGCAACTCCACTATTTTCCATCCCCCCTAGCAGTATGTATAAGTTCTAATTTCTCTTCATCCTAGTCAACACTTGTTCTTGTCCATCACTTAGATGATAGCCCCCCTCATGGATATAAAGTGGTATCTCATTGTGGATTTTATTTGCATTTCCCTAATGGCTAATGATATTGAGTAATCTTTCATGAGATTATTGGCCATTTGTGTATGCTTTTTGGAGAAAAGTCCTTTGCTCTTTTTTAAATTGGGTTATTTGTCTTTCTATTATTGAGTGATAAAAGTTCTCTACATATTCTAGATAAAAGTTTCTTATCTAACATATCACTTGTAAATATTTTCTTCCATTCTTTGTGTTGTCTCTTCACTTGCCAATGTCCTTTGAAGTGCAAATGCTTTTACTTTCAATGAAGTCCAATTTTTCTATTTTTTGCTTTAGTCACTGTGCTTTTGGCGGTGTCTCTGAAAAAGGCTTTGTCTAACCCAAGGCCACAAAGATTTACTTCTATGTTATCTCCTAAGAGTTTGATAGTTTTAGCATCTACATTTAGATATTTGATCCATCTGTATATGGTATCAGGTAGAGGCCCAACCTCGCATTTCTGCCTGTGGATTTCCAATTGTCCCAACATCATGTGTTGAAAAGACTATTTTTTTCCCATTGAGTGGTCTTTGCATCTTTGTCAAAAATCCACTTTACTTCTTGATCAACACAAGATACCTACAGAAGAGACTTGAGAGAAAGCTACTGTATCATCCTAGATGAGGGAATAAAAGGGGTCTAGGCATTAGCTAACCCTGATAATTGTGTGTTGCTGTAAGACTGGAGGAAGAATGACTAAGCAAGAAGTAATAAGCAAAAGAAAACATAGCAATATTACACGAGTGAGTCCAGCTGCTTTTTCCATCCTTCTCCAGTACTGTGTGTGTGCTGCAGGGTAGAGATTGGCAACCACAAGAATCTTAGAGCTCTGATAGCAGTATACACAGCTCATGTTTCTGATGAGAAAGAATGCTTGGAGTTTTTTGATAGGTGTAGGTGCAAATCTGGAAGCAGTACACGTTTCAGAGACACTGAATAAGGACACAGGAAGGGAGGACCCCTTTCCCTCAACATCCGTGGGTGAAGAAGACAGGCATTCAGACTCAGATGGCCTGGCATTCATATATAGTTCACAGACTTTATGGTACATTTACATGTTTATTTGACATGATGGTTGCAGGAAACATATCCTTTGTTAATTAGTTATTTTTCTGTACTCTTGTCTGAAGACTAACTGTCAAGAGGGCATGGGCAAGACCCCACTTGCTCTGTGTAACAGACATTCTGGGGAGTGCTAGAAGCAGCCTTCTGGAAGTGGAGGTTTGTGTGTGTGTGGCTGACAAGAGCTTAAGATAATGCACATGGTGCCCCTGAACTTTTGGAAAGCTGATTTCAAAGGAAGATTCACCATGATTCCATAACATGCCTCTTGGAGCAGGGAAAGTGGCAAGAGAAGGTGAAACAGCTCTTAAGCAGGCAGTTCCGACTATAAATCAGAGAAGCAGCCCAAGTAGGAGAGAGTCCAGGAGCAAAGGGGGCTGCAACCAAGAAAGAAAGAAAAAAGAGCATGTAACAAAAGACATGGAAAAAGCGCTGGAGAGAAAATTCAGGATGTACTGAAACTGTTGGAAACTATGAGACAGACAGGAAAAGGTGAAACAAACATGGTCAGAGGGAATCAAAGCCCAGCCATGGTTTCCTCCGTGTTCCATATCATTACCCGCTTTTACTTCCCACTTACGAATCATCCAGCCACCATAAGGTTCTGGCCTCTCCACCTTCTCTGAAATTGCTCTCTCCAGGATCACCAGGGACCACTTAAATTCTAAATCTTATAGGCTTCTCTCAGTGTACACCATCTTCTACTCATCTTCTCCACAGTATTGAAGAGGCCAACCAATTTTTCCTTTTTGACATTCTCTCCTCTTGGCCCTTTACTGCCTTCCTCCCTCCCTGATTTTCTCCTTTGTTTCCATCTACCAATCTTTTGAATTCAGGATTTTGACATCCCCTGCAGTTCATTCACACTCTAAGAGTTTCATATAGTTTATCCAACAATGAATTCATTATTTTTTCTCAAAAATTACCATCATCCTCCAGCACAGACTGCAGCTCTGAATGCCAAGTTCGTCTCTCCCACTCAGCTTCTCCCTTTCATCATTCACTTGGTAAATCCCTAGTGGCATCTTTCTCCACCACAAATACGACCATCACTCTCTAACACCTTCAGTGACTCACCACCATTCACAAGTTCAAGCTTAACTACAAGGCCTCATTGCTGTTTCTGGGTCTTTTGACCAAGCTTCTTGGTTCCCAGGGCTCCAGGCCCCATTGTGGACTATAGGTTTGGGATTTTCCTTATGATCTCCCTACTCTGGTCCTGGTTGCCTGCTCATGACCCCACGTCTTGGATTATGAGTAAAACCATTGCCTCTTCACTTCGTCTTTGCTTATGAGATATTCTCCAATGCCTCACTTCTATTCAAGCATTCCACGACTTCAAGCCTTCCATGACAAAGCACAGGTGACTTTGTTAATATCCTGTTTATCTTTACACACACACACATACACACACACACACACACACACACATACACAAACAATACCCCCTTCAGTTGACCTGAACACCCATTATTTACCCAAATATATTCCTTTTGTTCAGACTAAACTTACACACACATGCACAAATGTGCACTTGTACAGTTACGTAGATCACAACGACTTAGTTGTAACAGGTGTGTAAAAGCCTTTGGAGATATGGGGAACAAGGAGCTGAATACAAATCAATAGAGATGAATTTGCCAAAAAAAAAAAAAAAAAGAAAAGTGAGTGCCATCTTGGTTTGAGTCGAAGGAGGTGAATCATGCATTCATTCAACAGTATTATTGATTTTCTATGCTGGATGTTCCAGATATGATACAGTTCCTGCCTTTTTGAAGTTTACTGTCTGGAGGGAAAATAGACATTAAACAATTGTAACCACAGAAATAGGTATAAAATTATAAATTGTGATAAATTCCATAAGGGAAAGAACAGAACGCAGGGATAATGGAAAGTCTAATGGAGAGCTAGTTTAGATTAGGAGGTGAGAGTACAGAGAACTAAAGGGCAGGGCCAGGAGATGTGTGAGAGGAAAAGAATTCCAGGGAGAAGGAACTGCATGACAAAGGCCATGTTAGGTAGCTTGACTATTATCTTAGGTTTAATGGGCAATCATGGAAATTGGGTTTTAGTGGATAGACATCATCTCTTTTGTGGTGCTTCTACCACCACAGTGTGGAGTAGACCCTTTATTCTATTTTCCAAATAACCTCTTTAAAGTTATCATAGAGAGATTAGAACTTTTTAAAACTAGTCCTGCAGATGAGAAGAGCACTTGAAGGCCGGGAGGACACCAGTGGCGATTAATTTGGAGAAGACAAAATGAGAAAAAGAAAAAAGGGAAAGAAAAATAGTATTTATTGAGCATTTGCGATATGGTGGTCACTATGCTAGGAACTGTCACATACATTATCTCATCCAGTCCTTACCACTACGTTGAAAGGTAGGCATTCATTCCATTTTACAGATGGAGAAACTGAGGTTGGATAAGATTTAGTAGTTTGCACAATTAATAAATAGTAGAAGCAGCTTTCAACTCTAATTCTACTTGATGTCAGTGCTCTTCTTCTACACCATTGTCACCAGGTCATTATTTTCAGATCTCCAAAGCACTGCCAAGGGTTGGAAAGACAGGGCCCTTAGGTTCCCATGACAGAATAAAGGCAGCAGTGCATCTGAAGGTAGAAAGGGTTAAGCTGGAGTAGCATCCATGGCAACAGTGGAGTTAGGAGCCCCAACAGGGAGGAAGTCTGACCAGCCAAGTAGCCCGGGAAGGCCAAGGGTCAGCAGAGGAATGCACCAAAAGTCTGAAAGATGCAAAGGAGAGTAGAGAGCAGGGAGACCTATTCAGTGAGTCAGAGGCTGTGGTGGTCATATGTGCAACCTCAGACCAACCCTAAAGGAAGAGCTGGGCTGGGAGCTGGGAGGTTTCCAGCACTGGAATGGATGGCACACTCCTCCTGGGCATTCTTCTCTGGCTGGTTACCAAACACAGTAACAGCGCTAGGGCCCGAGCCCTTCTGCCCAAGGCAGGATTCCTTTCACAGGCCTTCTTTGCTCTGGATCTCCTCAGTGGATTCTTTAAGACTTTGCAGTTTGAAGCCCTCCCTGCCCAATCTGTCTGCTTCCCAGAAGCCCTGGATAGACACAGAAGCAAAAAGTAGAGGGAAACTCACAGTCAAACTGCTGGCTTAGACCATCCTAATAAGAACCAAGTTTTACATAACACTTCTTATGTGTATATTTACACAAATAATTCATTTAATCCTCAAGATATTATGAGTGAGGACCACTATTATCAGTTATAGACGAGGATCCTCAGAAAAATACATAACTAAGATCTCACAGCTCATAACTGGAAGAGCCAAAATTTGCACCCGTGTAGTCTGGCACAGAATGCAAGTTTATGACCCCTGAGTTCTCCTTGGGCAACCCATTTCAGGGAAGGTATAGATAAACCTGAAAGATGAAGGAGTAAGTCCTTGTCAAGTATTTGCAATATGTGTGGGGGTAGCCTTCGTGATCTCTCTCCCCTCTCACTCTTCCGTTCTTTGTTCCCCCTACAATGGCTTTCCTTTCTTTTCTAGCACCCTCTGGGCCCTTTGTCTCCAGGGCCTTCACGAGAGCCAATTCCTTGGCCTGGGACCCTCCCCCTCCCATCTGTCTAACCTCACGGGTCCAATGTCTACTCATCCTGCTGGTCTCAACATGGCCTTGGGGAAACTTAACCCGACCACCAGTCTGTGTTCAGTCCCCCGTTACACTCACTCATGGCACCTGGTACTTTTCTTCTAGACAACTCTTATGACAACTTTGGTGAAGTAACTAGTTCGGTAATGACTTGTTTGACGTTTATGAACACAATGACTGGATGACTAGCCTGGCAGCTTGGGTCTCAGCCACAAAGGAGAGAGGGCAGACAGAGGCTTACAGCAGAGACACAGCCTACTCAGAGAAAGATTATATGGTTGAAAATTAAGTGAGGAAGGCATAGATGGGCATTGAGTGTACCATCAGCAGAGGTATGTGGAGAGGATGGTTGACACTTGGGGGGGAAATTGGGGGAGAGAACCAACAGAGCAGGTCTGTTTACAGAGCCCAGGGTCGACCTTCCATCTCTGAGGGTCCCCCAGTGACATCTCTGATGCTGTACAGCCAAAGTGTGTATTTGATCCTCATAAAATAAGGCAGCACCATGCAGTGAAACATCTTAGAGGCAGAACATGGGGGCATCTTCTCTGGTTTGGGTTTGGTCTTTATTCTTACACTGCTGACAGCCAGGCCCTCCTTCCCCACCCCACCCACCATGTTTCCTTCACAGAGAAACGAGGAGATAGACTAGATAATCTCCCAGGTCCTTTAATTCTTAGAATTACAGGCTATATTTCTTAGTCTATATTCCACATTTTCAGGTTGCAACCCTCTTTAATGTCACAGGCCTTTTTCTTGCTTTATCTGTGATCAATACAATGGAAAAATGACCCCTGCCTAAAACAGTAAGAGCTTGAAAGAATGGTAATGAAATAAAAGTTATTTTTCTATCAACTTTGAATTTCTTAAGGCTCTTACATAAAAATTGTTTATTTAATTTCTCTCAAGAATTCTGTGACATGGGGGATAGTATTTCCACTTTACTAACAGTGATGAGGAATGAGACGTGCCCGGGGTCTCAGTGCTGGAGGCATTTCTGAGGCTTGAACCAGCTCTGAAGTTCAGTGATGTTGTCCTTACTGTATGTCGTCAAGTGAGGTCAAGGAATAATATTTAAGTAGCGTTAGTGCTACAGAGGATGTGCTTATAAACTCGGTCACTGGCTTTGTATATGTAAGTCACAGCTGAGAACTGGAAATGAATTATTTCATTCAGTGGATTATCTCACTGAAAATCAATTCATTAAAGAAGTATTTATTTGTGGAAGTATTTGGCAAGTGAAAAAATCCACGGACTCTTCCTATGAGTCTGCTTAATAAAGAAAAAAACCCAAAGGCACGTTTAAGTCGTTTTTTTAAGGCTAAAAATTCCAAGTAACTCAGCTTTTATAAGTAATAACATATACCTAAGTAATGCGGAAGAGAAAGAAATTTGGGGGAAAGATTATTTGGCTGTCAATCTTTCAAAAAAATTATTGCTTAATGACAGATTTTTTTTTTAATTCTAAAAAATACCTTTTTTTCTCTCTCTCTTTTGAGGCCTGAAAACTTTATGTTGGAGCAGGTTGGGCAAGAAATGCTTTCTCCAGAAAGACAACATGGTTGGGGAACACAGGCTGGGACTGGGAGGTGGTGGACTCGGTTCTCATCTTGTATCACTGGTCTCTGGGAGACACTGGATGAACCAGTGTTACTTGTTGGCACTTGCTCTCCCTAACCTCGAACTGGGAACAACTTGTCAAACGTTTAGACATAATGGCCAACACAGACATAACTCCATTACTCCCTGTGTGTAAGGCTTTAGATGTCCTAAGTACTTCCTTATCCATTGTCTTATTTATTTCCTCCCCAATTCCTGTGACGTAGGGAACAAAGAGAAGCGCGTGTCCCTTTGGTAGACAAGGAAACTATTGCTTCAGCGTGGACCCGCCCAAACTTGCAGCGCGGGGATGGTGTGGAGCCAGGACTGGACCTCAGGTCTGCGGTTCTAATCCACGGTCACTTCCACGCCACCATGAGGCGCTGACTTGCACAGGTAAGCCGGCTGAATGGAAGTTCCATGTTTCCTTTCTAACATACAGCTCTGGAGAGGGATGTGTAGGGTGACTGAGCCTGGTGAGAAAGGCATTTATGTGTCAGAAGCGTCTGTGCATTAATGCGGTGAGTGAGAAGTCGAACTAACATCTAATTTTAGTACGCAGAGAGTGCAGGGTTCCTGTTAATCGTATTCAGGCTGGCTGACTGAGGAGGAGAAAGGAATAAAATAAACATTTCACTTAACCTTTACAATTCGTATATTTTGATGGTCCCACCAGCTTTCGAATACCATTCCCTCTGTAATTGCCAGCCATTTTCTATGCTCGCCACAGACTCAACGGCTTTTTGCTCTCAGTTCTTTCTCTTCGCCTATTTTACCCTTAAGATGTTTCCCTACCCAGCTTCCTACCCCTTGGCACTCCTCACACCCACCGGCTTCAGTCCTGAGTCCCTGTCTCTTCCCTCTTCTCCTGCTATATTTGTAGACAAATATAGGGTTGGGATGGAGGTCGCTCAGAGGCTACCTGTTAGATATTCTGCACATGAGGAGCTCCAGGAAGGGGAGGAGGCAGGAAACCCCATAAACCACAGGAGCAGGAATCTGACAGCATCTTCAATGCCCAGGAAACAAAGGAGAAGGAAAAGAAAAGGAGTAAGGGAAAGAGTAAAGTAAAAGGATCTTTTTATCTTGACTTTCTCATCCTACCTAGCTAAAATCCACCATCAAGAAGTAAAGCTATGGAACAGAAATGCTTTTTGTGTTGATATGTTCAGCGTGGTAACTGCGAATGCAAGGATTCAACAACAATAATACAAGAGGTATTGGACAAGGTACTGGAGTGGACGAGGTATTGGAGTGGACGAGGATGTGGAGTTTAATACACAGGAATTGTCATGGTACAACTCCTTGGTGGGGGTGTAGGAAGTTCTTTTCTGGTTGATCTGAATCAGGAAGCTATATATTCCACCAAAATGTGAGCAGACTGTAAATCTCCATTACCACGCCCAGTCGGCCAGAACAGAAAGCCCCCAGGTTAGCTTCGTGCTGTGCTGTGCAGTATGGTAGCCACTAGTGATATGCGCCCTTTGAACACGTGCAATCTGACTACTCCAGGTTCAGATATCCTATAAGGGTAAAATGCATACCAGGTTGTGGAAACGTAGTATGACAGAAAAAAAAAAATAGAATGCACAAGATCTCATTCATGATTTTAACATTTTGATTCTATGCTGAAGTAATGTTTGATGATTTTAATATTTATATAAAATTAATTTCTCCTTTTCTAAAAACTCTCTGTAATGTGAAACTTTGAGATTACACATATGGTTCATTTTTGTAGGTCTTCTTAGATTTCTATAAGATAGCGCTGGATTGGAGCACCGGAGTTGCAATTAGGAGCAAACAGAAAGAGAAATCCTCACCAGAACGATGAGCGATATGCCCCGTCTAGGCAACCCTGGAACGTATCTGAGGCAGAAAATGGTCTTAAGATGGTTGTTGATAAAATCTGGGTATTCCAAGTGAACTTTGCACAGCTGTGGGGAGGAAGTAGAGAAAACAAGCCAATGTTGGCAGCACGTGGTGAGAGATGCAGTTTCTTAGAGACGGTGGTGCAGAGAGGCCAGTGGAGTTGAGGTCACTCGAGGAGGGGACGCCAGGCCCGATCAGCCAGAGACTTTCTATTTTTGCCATATTTCCCTAAAATTGTCTGGCTTTAGTGAGGGGAATTGAAAGATCTTAGGAGAAAACATAGTGTTACCTACATATTGTTATGTAAGACATGTGTGTGTTTGCGTCCAGTTGTTTACACTTAATAATAAGCTACAGTTAGTCCTGCACAGAGTGGGTACTTTGCAGTGCCCATTGAATCCTTTTGTGGGCTTTGTTAAGGTCCATCTTAGGAACCCCGTTAGGTATTCTTGTGGCTGTCCATCTCAATTTGGAACTACCTCAGACAAAATCCCAGTGACCAGTGTCTGAAAAACAAGCAAGCAGTCCCTCTTACAGAATGTGACTTCAGCCAGGCCCATCTTAGCAGGCGATGCTTCCAGTCCTGTTATTAACATTCCTGTTCACGGAAATCCCGGTTTTTCAAAACCCAGTGCAAAAAAGGATCCTATTTTAAATAAGATCTTTGTAAACCCAGCATTCCCGAAGGAAATGCACACATCTAACCAGCAGTGTGAACATGTCTGTGTGGGTGACTTCCACGGAAGGGATTTAATGAAGATTTTCACTGGTCCTTCTGTGTTCTGGGGCCACTCTGCCCAGTGACTGTGGCTGTGGACCAAGCTGGGTCCCTTTCGGTTTCCTGTTAAAAATATATTGGTTTTTTAAAACCAATCAAGACATCTAATACCAGAAAATTTTTTTTCCCTCTGTCTTTAGTCTTCTTTGGTTCTAAATTGCAACCTAAGAATAGAAGAGGTGGCTATTTTTAAACCTGAGAGATAATAGATGACTGGGAGTCTCTCCATGTCTAACATAAACACAAATGAAAAGGGAGCCGCTACAGAATGAAACCCCAGGGCCAGATTTTAACCCCCAAGTGGGAGATACAACATAAGAGACTGAAGCCTTTAGGATTCTCTTCAGAGACACCCCAGTCAAGAGGTCTATCTCTAATTCTAGGTTTAAAGGGAGGAATACTCAAGGGAGAGACTAGTCCCCACATCTAAACCCTTGCCATAAGCACGTGTCTTATAGTTGCCTGTTTCAGGCTTATGAATAGCCCTGCCTTCTGGGTTGACCATTAAGGACATTTGCAACTTTTTGCTTCTCTTCTTTGTTCTGTTTTTCAAGGATACCCATTCACAGATATCAATATACAGTTTCTTTTCTTTCTTTATTATTGAAGTATAGTTAATTTATAAGGTTGTGTTCGTTTCTGGTCTACAGCATAGTGATTCAGTTTTATATATATATATATATATATATATATATATATATATTCCTTTTCATATTCTTTTTCATTATAGGTTATTACAAGATATTGAATAGAGTTCCCTGTGCTATACAGGAGGACCTTGTTGTTTATCTATTTTATATATAGCAGTTTATATCTGCTAATCCCCTAAACAGAAAGAGATTCATAGACAGAAAACAAACTTGTGGTTACTAAAGGGGGAAAGAGGGAGGAGGGATAAATTAGGAGTTTGGGATTAGCAGATACAAACTACTATATCGTTTCTTAATTACTCTTATCAACAAAGGTTGCCAAGCTTTATAAACTTTCCCATGTGATAGTTTTTGCACAGAATCAATATCATGTCCTGATCTTAACATTCAAGTTTCTAATTGTATCATGGACAATCAAGCTTCTGTTCTGTTCCTTAAAAGCTATAAGATCTTGGGAAGGTTATATACTCAATCTGAGACTTAGTTTCCTCATCTGTAAAATGGGGATAATGATACTGTCCTCATCTGAAGACTGAGACATGATTTGCAACAGCTGTGCTCACACATGGGATAATTTCTTCCCATGTCTGTAACTGCTCAGCACATAGTAGGGATGCAAATCATGGCTGCTGAATAGCTGCCTCTTCAATTTGGTTCTAAAAGTCTACTTTCAGAGTCAGCGGCAAGCAACCTCAGTTTTCTCCCACAGTAATGAGAGGTAATCAACAGCGCTAGTCTGCTCCTGCCAGTCATTCTACCAGGAAGAGGCGGAAACACCTTGGGCAGGGAAAACAATGCTAAAGAAGGCTTTGGGCTCTTCTGTCTAACTTAACAGTCAAGGAATAATTGGTGAAAAGTTCCCAGGTCTCAGTGGGCGTAGTTTAACCCAGAGCCTCATTTCCTAAGACGTTGGCTGTCATCATGACCTGGGTTAAATGCAGATCTTGTGACCTGTCTTGGTATTGCTCAATTCATCCCTCAGCTAGTCATCAAAAAAATGTCCTGTGCTCCTAAGAGGTGACAAGTCCTGTTCTAGTTAGTGGAAATGTAGGTGTGAACCAGGCAGGCAGTGTGTCCTGGCCCTCAAGGAGCATCCACTCTGGGAGGAAACTGGCATTTTTTTTTTTAAATCACCAAAAATGAATTCACAGACAGGCTCTATGATAAAAACAACACAGGCAAAGCGTATCACCTTGGAACCTGGTAACCGCAACCCACCGAGGCAGCACAGGTCTCATCATGTTGTGTGGAAATGAGCCCAGAGAGGCCCTGGGGAGCCAGGAGCAGAGGTGAGGCCGGGCTCTTCCAGCTCCACCACCCACTCCAGGGAGCACGCCGGTGCCAAGGATGCAGAATAAATAAACCTTCAGTTTCCTCATTAAAAAGGGGAGGATTCCTCCTCTCAGGCTTCAGCTAGAGAAGGAAAGAGCTCAGAACGATCCCCCACACTCAGAGTTCATTAAAAACACATGGTAGCTGCTGTCGAAAAGAACAGAGAAAGCAAATAACCATACGGTGGTGTCATAAAATTACTGGGAAGAGGTGTGGAGGCTTCCAGGAGAGAGAGTGGCTGATACTCTTCAGCAGAGTCAAAGAAGGATCCTAGATGGGTTTCAAAGGTGAAATAGGAGCGTGAGGTGGGCCAGGGTGTGATGACTCGGGGAAGGAGCGCGCACCACGCGTGAAAGGGCACAGCTCGTGGCAGGGGGCGGGCTGTAATTGCTTCTTACGGTGGGAACGTGAGCGCCCCGGAGGAGGGGGCGAGAGATGCGCTGGCTGAGCCCGGAGAGTAATCCCCTTTTCCACGGCTGTCAGGAGCTCTGGGAGGTGACGAGCGAACACAAGAGCCGGAGGAAAGCTCCGAGGCCCGGGCCCAGACGCGGTGGGCCATTTGGACCTCCATCTTCCGAGAGGGGAAACCCCAATCGTGTGCCAAATTGCCTCTTCAAGCTCCGGTCTCTCCCCACTGTGGATGGTTTGGCTGTCTGGAATGAGATAATTTGTCAGACACCAGCTGCTGATCATTCTTTCCTCATGGGCACATTTATTATTATGTTCCAGTGCGCATGAAGGATCTTCCCCATCACTGGAGGGAAAATGATTAAAATGTTGGGTGGATTTTTTTTTTTTTTTTTTTTTTTTTCAGAAATTCTCAAACCTTCCCTCTTCCAGAGACAGCAGCGGTCATTGACTGCATTGGGGGAGCAGACCGGAGGGGCTCCTTGTCACCGTTAACAACACAGCAAGCCGAGAACCTCAGGGTGTGGGGCTGGGGCAGGAGGACCCTTCCGCGCTCTGTGAATGGACCAGGAGTTTGGCAGGCGGGGAAGCTGAGCTGTGCGTCTCTGAAAGAGGGCAGAGGATGGGCTGGCGGGCTGGCTGGCTGGCTTCTAGAGCTGCCCCATGTCTAATTATGTTCCAGGAGGCAAGAAGAGGTGTAGGTCTGTCTTTCCAGTTCAGAGGGAGAAAAAAAATCGGTGGTGTCTCGCGTCTAAGAAACGAACAGGCTGACCTTTTCAGAGCGTCTGAAAGAAAAAACCAGATGTATTCCTCAAGAGTCACTGTGACTGAAGGCTTGCATTGTGCACTCACATAAAGGGAGAGCGAACCAGAAAACAGCAGCTGATGATCTGAAGCCAGGCTGTGCTATTGTCCGGCGCACAAATGTTCTACAAGGACCCAGACCACCATGCAGTTCTCTGTGCGCAGACTGTGGAGGTGGGAGGGGGGCTGGGGGGCGGTCAGGGCTTTTTTCCCTCCTTTTCTTTCTTCCCCTCCTGAAACCTTTTCCTTCCAATCCCTCTACAGCCGCTCACATTCAACTGCCAGCAATTATTCCCATTGACCCTCCTCGCTCTCCAAATGGGGTGTGGGTCTCTGAAGGTTTTCCCTTTGTACCTGACAATCCCATGTTGCCGGCCGGGCTCCAGGGAGGAGATGAGGTCTCAGCTCCCTGGGGGTGGTGACCGGGAATGGAGTGGATGTGATTTATTTTCCTTCGAGCAAAGTCTAAGCAAGGCAAATGTGGGCTGGGAGGCAGACAGGAGAATCCCCCAGCCTCATCAAGGACCGCTTTCCTATTGTCCTCGGGAGGCTGGGGTGAGTGCTGCTGGTGTTGGAGGGGGAAGGAGGGAGGAGCTGCAGGATGAAAAAGAGGAGGTGAAGTGAGGTCCTGTCTGCAGCTCCTGTCCAGCTCAGTTCTTTTAGGTTTGCTCCAACAGCCTTTACCTTCCTTGGCCATAGTGTATGGATATATTTCAGCTTCCCTACACACTGTAAAGTCCTTGAAGGGAGACACCTGTCTTACCCTCCTTCTTATCTTTCCATTGCCTTCAGTATTGGCTCCAAGCAGGTTCTCAGTGTTATGTCCACCAAAGGGAATTAGCCCTGTGCCCCTAGATCATTGAATCCAGCTCAGCCTTCTCATTCACAGAATATCTCCTCCCAGCAGCAGCCTTTATTGACTAATATGAAGAGGCTCCTGTCCCAGGACCACTTTGTCACTTCATTCTGCTGGAGATTTTTGGAGGGGGGGGTAGGGAGCATGTCTGTAGACATTTACTAAACAACATTTATTGGCCAGCAGGCAAAAAAAGGAGTTTGTCTAACAAGATGAACTCATAGCTCTCCATCCTTTTAAGTGGTCTGACCACGCTTTTCATGATCCACTTGAGGCAGACTCAACAATATTCCAGAAGCAGGATCTAATTACCTCTGTAATTGAGATCAGAAATCCTACTACCTAACGGCTGGACACCAGGCCACTTTGGGGTCCTGCCCTTGTCCCTAAAGTGACAAGTAGACCCTGTTCTATCTTTGCCCTTGCACTTTGCATTGAAGATAATCCTGATCACAGATATGTTTGTTTCTTGTCTCTTTCTCCCACTGGACTCTAAATTCCAATATAAAAACAACAACTAATGTTTACAGAGTGTTTAATATGTGTCAGGAACTATTTTAAAAGGTTCACATGTACTGTCTCATTCAGCTTTTTCATCTTGTGAAACTGTATGCCCATTGTCAAGAAGAGTGGTTGGCACATTTGGAATTTAACGAATACTTCTTGAACCAATAGAAGGAATGAATGCTAGACCCTTCCAAGATTGCGACGAATAATTAAAGCAAAATCTGAGAAAAGGAAAAGGTTACGAGGACATGACCAAGTCAAAGGAACATTCTAATGCATCCTTGAAAATACAGGTGAACCTTGCTTTGTGTGATGACTTGCATGGTCCCTGGATCTTTCAGGATGTAATCTTATTTTAAAAGCATCAAGGCGTTAGCTGTTTTAAGAGAATTCTGTTGTGGATTCTTTTGTTAAGCAAAGACTCATCTTGTAATGAAAATAAATCATCCTCCTCCCTCAGAATAGTAATCACTGGCAAGAACATCACAAATTAGCATCCTTCAAAGTGCTTTTCTACATATATAGACATACATTTGCACATAAGTTTTTGGCGTCACTGGAGAACTCAGTATATTGGGCACCTATTCAGTGACAGATCCCTTAAATACTGAGAAGCAAATACTCCCATTCAACAGATAAGGAAGCTGAGGTTCAGGGATGTGACATAATTTGGCTAGAGAAAGTCTCTTTGACAACTGCAGCTAAAGGGTCTTCTCAAGCATGTTGTCATGTTGAATCCTGACCTGGGATAATTCAAACTGAGAATTAGCCTCTCTTGTTAGGTTGGTCCCTGATCAGAGATGCCTGTTTAGTGCCCACATTTATTAGTGTATTTTAAAAATATTTATTGAAGGCCTTTTACGTGCCTGGTGTTTCTCTGGGAACTGGGAAATACAAAAGGAAACAGTCTGCTTTCAGAGACTTTTCTGGAAGCTCACTGTCCAAAATGGTAGCCACTAGCCATGTGTAGTTCTTTGAATTTAAATTAAATTAATACATGTTAAAAAAAACTTTTAAATTCAGATCATCAATTTCACTTAACAAATTTCAAGTACTCAAATACTGAGTTTCAAGTCTTTTAGTTGCTACGTACAACTCGTGGCTCACACATGGGCGAGTACAGGTATCTAACGCTATAGAAAGTTCTGTTAGACAGTGCTGCGGACCAGTGGACAACAGACAGACAGTAAACAAATACACCATGTATCTGGTGGTGGTAAGAGCTGGGAAGATGATTCAAGCAGGGTCAGAGGAGGAACAGAGATGGGCAAGGAAGTGCTCATTTACACTGGGTGCCGAGGGAAAATCTCTGAACAAGAGCCTGCATGGAGATGAAGCAGCCCCCACAGGCAGCCGGGGGAGTAGAGTCCTCGTAGGGGAGTGCTTTCGTACACGGGCCCAGAGGCAGCACGCTCACGGGACTGGGCAGCAGCAGGGAGCCTTCTCTGGCTGGAATGGGTGCATGAGGAGCGGAGGAGTGATGGGGGATGAAATTGGAAAGGAAGGCTGGACCAGATCACACAGAGCCTTGTCGGTTCTCCACGAGGGCAGAGTCCCAGCGATTTGGAATTTTGTCTTTCCTTTCTCTTTCCCTCTCAACCTTTTCCTCATTCTCTCTCTCTCTCTCCCTCCCTCCACACCCTTGTGCCTTATAACAACTCATGCCTTTGTAAGAACAACCACTGGGAGAGTCAGGCTTGGTTAACATGCCCCCCTCTGGCGGGGGGTTACTGTGGAGACCGAACCCTCTTCATCTGGATAATCCACACTAGTCCTACAGTTTACTATTCACAAAACTAAGGTGATAAAACGTTTTTCTTCTTAATGCACTAAACACCTTTATTGAGCACCTACTGTGTACCCAGTGGCTTGCCCACGACTGAGGAGGTTCCCAGGACACCAGATCTTCCATGCCTTTCATCCCAGGCCAATTGTGATGAGCCTACTTGTGGTGGACATTGTGACTAGAAAGATAAGATAATGTGCCTGGCTTTCTAGACATCGCAGCCTGGGCGAGAAAGCAGACAATGCAGAGCTCTAAGTGCTTTGATAGCTGAGAACACAGGTGTTCTGGCAAGTTTCACACTTGTCAAGCCTCAGGACAGTGAGGGCAATGAGGGAAGGCTTCCTGGCAGAGGAGGAAGCTTTCATTCTTGAAGATGACCAAAGATGCCTACTTTGCCACCCCAACTCCAATGCCTGCCCTGGGTTCTCTGCGGAGATTCCATTAATGGGCAGGCCGACGTACACCCACATGGCTGACTCTTTCTTGTTGTGCCTTCCCCAGTCAGAGGACCAGGTTGCCATCTGACCTCAGAGATGCCTCTGGCTCCCAGATGCTCCGTTCTGATGGCTTTGTCTGATTCGGAAGCCCTAGAAGGGGAGGGAGTGACTACAGATTTGGCCACGGGGGTATCAATATTTGGCCACACACACACAAAAAGGCTGTTGGTCACATCTGTAATTCTTTGCTGGCCTCAGGAGGACTAGAGCACACCTACAAGAATGTATATTCATCTAAATCGTGGGACAGAGGAATCAGGCGGAAAGGCTTTTCCGGGGCGTGCTGCATCTTGCCCGGTGAGAGCACGTTTGTCAATTCTTTCTCCGAAGCAGACATTAAAACCTGCAGCACAGTCATTTAGAATTTCAAAGGTTTCTTCTTCAGGGGGTGGGACACAAAAGACAACACGGTTATTCACATAATGCTGGGACGGTGGGCAACAGCCACACACCATTAACGAAGCCTGGGCAGCAAACCTTTATGGGGAAAGGCAAGAGCTGTTCTGCTGGGAGAAAGAGGATGCCTCATTACAGTTGCTTTAGAAAAAAAAAAAAAAAGATGATTATCATTATCGCTTTTTAAAAAGTGCACTCCTGCCTTCTACCTAGGTTGGGAGAGCTTAAGAGGGGAAAGCCAATCTTTGAAAGTAGTTCATAGATCAGTAAAGAATTACAAAACACTCAACATTCAGTCCACATCTCTCTCTCTCTTTTCGTTTTCACTCTCGGAGTTGAGGATATCAATCTGATTTCTGAAAAAGAATGCCACACCCACATCAAGAGACCCTTCCTTTCTTCAGACAGCTGTTTCTCAGTCCTGCTCTGCATGGTTTTAAAGGGTGCCAAAATCCTAGTCAATGGTTTGAAGGACCCAATAAGATGGAGCTTCTCACACATAAAGCCGCTGGTCCTTCACCATTATCTCGCCCGGCTTCGCCTGTCTTCTCCCTTTCCTTTGTTTGGGAATTAAGCAAGGCGAATGCCACAGATCCGAGCTGGAAAGCCAGGAGCCCAGACTGCAGAACCGCCAGCAGACAACATCGTCTCTGAACTGCTATTGTTTCTATTTTAGGAGCACATTGAGTGATTAGCTTGGGTACCAGTAACATCGCATTACCTTGCACAGGCTGGAAATGTCTTTCAATAAGGAGGCAACACAGAGGCCATGTGATACAATCCCGTAGACAGAGCCAAGTGGAATACATCAAAGAGAGCCTTGGTGCAGATGTTTCATGCAGAAGAAAATTAGGTCAGAGACCACTTCAATTTCAGCTTCTGCCAGCCTCGTTTGAGAGCTTCCAGTGAATTCGTAATGAATAGCTTCTAGGGCACTTTTCTCTCATTCAGTCACAGGCTGCCACAGCCAGATGAGCGTTCCATGTGGAATCTTCTCTCATTATTTAAAACTGCTACTTTGTGTTCTGAAATTCCAGAACCCTTCCCATGCACCACCACTCTGGCCTGAAACACAAAAGACTCCGAAAAGACAGAGAGACATTAATCTGTATCACATTCTCTCTCTCCCCCTCTCTCCTATCCATCATATCCATCCATGTTTTTTAATGCATCCCAAGCTCGCTTTTCATCTGTCTGTGCAGGTACATAAACCATTGCTGAGGAATATTGGAGATGTCGGGCTTTTTAAAATCTTACTCAACTTTGAAGAAGCTGAGTGGCCTATGGACGACCAAACTGCTTTGTCGGCTTCTTGCAGGGAGCGTGCATGCGTGAGTGAGTGTGGCGTGCATGTATAAAAAAGAGAGAGAGAGAGAGCTTTTCTCTGAAAAGAGCGGAGAAGGGCAGTGTGACCTCCATGAAAGTGAATAATGCATCTTTTCCCTGCCCACCCCCAGCCCCATCTCACATGTTATTTATTATATTGGAGGGGGAGATTCCGGAGCACCCTGGGATCTTCCTGGTTCATATGCTTTTTTCTGCCTACCCGTTTGCAGGGTTCACACTGACAAATCCTTGCTGATTGGAGTGGGGGTGGATGTGAAGGGAGGACTTCAATTCCTGCCGGGAGAAGAATCATTAGATTCTAAATGCATTTGGAAGAGAGGGGCAGAGAGACAGACAACGTCAGATCACAGAGGCTCCTCAAAGCTGGTGACGCTCCCATTTCCCATGGGAAAGGAAGGGCAGTGGCGGCCCCAGCTCCAGCTCCAGCTCACTGTGCCACAACTGCTTTGTCTTTGCTACCTCCAAAGCACCAGGGCATCCATTCAGGGCTTTTCTCAATTCTCGGGTTTGCAAAGCAGTGGCAGAAGGCTTCAGAAAAGCACTCATAAGGCCTGCTTCTGCTCCAGTCCAGGATGGGAAGCCATCATGAAGATGTTGCTTCTCTGGTCCTGCCATTTAAAATGCTCTCTCTAGCTTAAAAAGATACAAGTCTTCCTGCCATGCTTCCCAATTCGGCCTCCTCCCTGCTAACACTCTCTTCTGATCTCTTTCTTTCGATGTCACGCGCACGCACACACACTCTCTCACACATACACACTTACACTCACACTCACTTAAAATTTCTGGGAAGGACAGAAATGCAGGGGAGGCAGTGACAGGGAAGTAAAAAGATTACCTGATTGATAAAGAGAACCAGTTTAAGCTTCCACCTCTGTGTGAACTCAGACAAGCAGCTCTCTCCTCTGGGCTCAGTGTCCTTACCGGGAAAAATGTGGAGGCTGGTCCCTAAATCCCTCACAACTTTGATGCTGACTCAGTAAATCATCTTTCTCATGTGTTAGCGGCAATCGACATCATCTGGAAATGTCTGGCTGTGGTTGTAGCATCTACCTACTAAGATGCTAGCAAAGACCCAGGATGTTCTTAGGAGTAGCATCAAGGCTTATGGCTTGGTCCTGTAGCAGTAAGACAGTGTGATTCCTTCCAGACACACTGCACTGGGGTAGCTTAACACAGGAGAAGTAACATTGGCTTTGGAGTCAGATAGACTTGAGTTTGAATGTAGGCTCTGCCATTTCCTGGCTGTGTGACCTCAGGCAACTCACTTAGGCTCTCTGATCTTGAGTTTCTTCCACAGTAAAATTGGGATGATACTCACTAGGAAAGGTTGTTACAAGATTAACTGAAATATATGTGCCTGATACATGGGAGGCACTCAGCAAATATTAGTGTTGTTTTCATGATTCCTATTAGAAGTAATAATGGAGACATGGATGCAGGTGTGCAGAAATGGCACTTATGACTTAAGGTAGTCACAAACTAACACTTGTTTGAATTGATTTTTCTTGTTCCACATGGAGAATGTAAGACATTATATACACACACACAACACACCACATGTGTGTGCACACAAATACACATGTATGAAATTCAATTTCTAAAGGCATTAGCAACTGATCCTTATTTAAAATGCTTATTAGGGGTTTGGGCACGTACATGCTCCTTAAGTGCTAATTACAGGTATTTTTATTTACAACAATATCTTTCAGTGTGAATTCCCAAGTTATCGTCTACCCCGTCTCCTTTCTTCTCTCTGAAGAGGCCTCTTTTTAAGAGATAACTTGGGGCAGAGAAAATCCATGTAAGTTAAGAATCAAAAGCCATCAATTTGATGCTGTGTTGTTAATCACAAAATTGTAGCACTTGTGAGCTTGACAGGTGAGAAACTGAAACACAAAGAGGTTACGTGCCTTGACCAAGGTCATGGAGGAACCCTGCTTCTTGTGGAGTCCTCCCCTGTGTCCTTTGCTATCATAAGATTCAACAGAGGCCGGGAGCATGCAAATGCTTGGCAAAGACCAGGTGCCTTCCCACCTGCCAGGGCCCCTCCCCCAGCACCTGCCAGCTTTCCTCCAGCAGCCGTGGCAGACGGCCATCATCACTGCGGGGACTGCAGGGCTGCCTGCCACCGGTGGAACCACTGCCCAACAGAGCATTGCCTGCCCAGAACTGGACTTGGCCCCTGTCAAGTCATGGGGCATGGAAGACAGCACGGCCTTGGGAAGGGGCTGCATGGCCCAGCAGGCTGAGCCGGCTGGGTCTGCATCAAGACCGGGGGTCAACATCCGTCTGCCAGGCTCTGGCTCTGTGTGCTGGTATGTGACCATGGGCATTTACAGAAGCTGGAGAGGCCAAGCCAGGGCAAGAGAAACATCCATTTGTTCTGTTCTGCATTTATTCATTCACTCACTTACTTCCTCATTTTCTTATTCATTCATTTAATTATTCTTTATTGAACAGTGTGTTTGGAGAAACAGGGCTTCTAAGATTTCATTATTTAGTAAAAGAGGCCCACACGGATAGAGATACGAACCAATTACAATACAATATGGCAAGTGCTGTAATAGCAAAACACTGCGGTGGCACCCGACAGGGAGGCATTCAGGTTTCCTGCTTTACAGGTGTTGGATGGACTAGAGATTGTGTAATCATCAGGGCTGGATCTCAGGGATAGACAGCTGATAAATACACGTCTGTATACACACACTTATACAGACATACACCTACGCATTATATATATATGCGAATATGTTTGGAGGTTTGACCTTATGCCATTGTGGGAGTTGGTTTAACCATCTATGCATGGCTATTGTCTTTGCCAGGATTCGGCAAACTTTTTCTGAAAAGGGCCAGATAGTAAACACTTCCGGCTTTGCAAGATACACGGTCTCTGTTTCAGCCACGTCCGCTCTGCCAATGTAGCCCAGAAGCAGCCCTTAACTATTCATAAACAAGTGGGCATGGCTATGTTCCAATAAAGCTTTATAAAGCAAAACGAGAGAGGGGCCAGGATTTGTTCTGCGGGTCATAGTTTGCGGCCCATCTTTGCGACTGGTCATGGAGCCCAGAGTCAGGGGATGGACGCTGGGTAAGGAAGATGGATGTGAAGGCGAGAAGAGCAGGGCCAAACTGGAGCCCAGGACCTGGAACCTGAGTCAGTTTCTCACTTGCCCTTAGGGCTGCATCTTCAGCGATGCCTGCGGGACAAGCGATGCCTGCAGGACAAGTGATGCCTTTCATCATGGCGCTAAACCTCTATGTGACCCAGGAACTGGAAAAACTAATAGAAAAGCCATTGGGAATTAGAGCTACTGGTCTGGCTGCTGCCCCAGGGCAACAAGATAAGTCAGCAGATAAACAATGATAGATGTACGTGATCTGCGGCAGTGCCCGGTGCTCTTGCATTGAGCTCCTCAGTATAAAATGAATATGGTTTCTGCTCCAATTCAACCATCCCAAACACATGCAGAATGACTCTTAGGACCCACTCTAACTTGTAGGGAAGGAAACTCTGAGACATCGTTCCCATTTAGCTAAGTGATTCAGTCAAGTCCACCCAGATGGGAACGTTTCAGAAGAGTTAACACTGCAACTGCACATTAAACCTGGGTGAAGGATTTCCAGCGGGAGGGCATCTGTAGACTCCCCAGGGAGCATGCTTTTTGAGTGATCTGTTTTCAGGTGAGTGTAATGCAGAATTCAAAAGGAAAAAGAAAGAACCAGTTCTTTTGCCTGCTAAACGTTTGAAGAATTTATTTTCTTAATTTTTCACTAATTAACTATTTTCATCGGAATCCAGACGTGAATGGTGAGGTGAGTGGTGGGGTAGACTCAGCTCAGGTCCCCCCCTTTGCAGGCTGAGAATCAGTCTGCCTGTCCATCCCTGGCAGGCCAACCACCTCTAGGAAAAGGTAGCCAATCGGTCCATGCAGTTCCGAGCATCTAACGAGAATATTCACACTTAACGTTTTAGCAGATAGTTCCCATAAAACCTCGTTTCAAGTCACAGCACTGAATGTTCCCCCCCTTTTTTTTAGTAACTTGTTCTTTCTTTCTGTGTTTTGTCTTCATTAATGCTGTCAGATTTTACTAGATGTTCTTGAACCAAAAGTTATATTTAATGCTTTATGCTTTCCAGGTCCTCCATCGTATTGACATTACCTCTGTGACGCTGCTTGTAACTGCCCATTCACCCATTCTCCAGCCATATGTCCATCTTTCCATCCATCTTTGCACTTATTTGTAATAATTTTCCATCCATCCGTTCATCTCCTTTTCTTTTCTGGCTACAACTCCATTTCAGTCCTCTATCATCTTAAATGCTTAAATGACTGACAAGATCCAGTAAATTGATTTTCCTGAAAGGCCAGTGAATGAGCCGGATATGGAATGACATGGGCTGAGATGTGAATTTTGTCTCTGTCTGTTGCTAGCTCTGCAACCTTAAGCACAGAATTGAAACTCTCTAAGTCTGTTCATATTCATATCTCAGCGCTGTTGTGAGCATTCATTGAGATAAGGTGTACGATGCCTGGCACAAAAGAGCCACCAGTAAGGGTTATCTTACCCTCTTCCTTATTTCTCCTGCTACTTTATATCTTTTTTTCAGATATCGTCTTCATAAATGCATACAGTTGTTACCTAACATCCTGGCCTTTGCTGAAACCAGCCCTCCTTCTAAAACTGCATCCTCCCCAATTCCTAACTTAACTACTGAGACGCATCAATATTTGACTTTGGGTCTTTGATCATGGAAACTTTTCTCCCCAAATTATCCACAGTCTTATTTTTTCTTTATAAGAAATACCTGATTTCTTGGATCTACCCATTCCCATAACCCTTCCAGAATCCCCCAGTTTGATTTGTAGGGAAGGGAACAGGGAACTGCATTTCTGAGCACTCTCCCTTGGGTGTTAATACACGTAGCATGTATTTTTTTTTTTACAACAACCTTGTACAGTAGCTATTATCATCTTCTTTTCCCAGCAGAACTTTCCCAAGGTCGCTCAGCTAGTGAGGACCAGAGCACAAATTTGAACCCAGATCCATCTGATTCCAAATGTCCTTTTCATTTCACACTACCTTGCTTGCCTTCCATCCTCTATGTGATAAAAGTAATAATTACATTTTGACCTTTATGAAAGATTAAAAAAAAACAACCCATGATTGGTTCTATTAATGAATTATATTAAAAGATAGGGACAGTATTTTATTTATTCCTCTATCACCTTAAATGTTCTGGGGTAACAATTTAAACACACTGGTCAGGATGTGGTAAATGTTCAATAAAATGACATTCAAGGCACAAATAGAACTTTCACTAGAGTCCTTATTCTCGGGAGGTTTTCCCCCAATTTCAAATGCACTAAGTGATCATAAATCCTTCACCCATCAGAGTCTTAGGGTATGGCCAACTTCAGCTTTCTTTATTTTCAGCAAGGTGATCTAAAGCAAAGAGGGAATTATTATTTTTATTTGGTTAAGTTCTTATCACAATAAAAGACTCTTCATACATTAAAGAGCCCTGGGCTATTTTGTGAAAAATCCTTGGGCCGATCCCTGCAGCCAGCAGGCAGCCAGCACACTTGTTTATCTCTCTGTGGCATTAGTAACCCTGTAAAAGTTAAATTTGTTTTATTTATAGGTTGCAAGAGCCTTCACCCATGAGGGGTACTGAATAAATAGGCTTTTGCCATCGTTCTCCAAAGAGGGTGGGGAAGGAACCACTCATGAGGAAAGCCTGGAGGGCACAAATTGTCAGAATGAAGTATGGTCCTTTGTTCAGAATCAGAAGAGTTACCCACTCAAATCATAAAATACCAGAGGAAGCTCACTTCACTAGACAGGGGTGAGCAAATGGAAGGAAGGGAGACATGGTGACACTGAAAAGGCCCTAGATGTAATCTCTCCAGGTTAAACGAAGGCAAGTTCATGTGGGCTCCCAGAGGTCACACTTTTGCCAAAGCATGCTTTGTGTGAGCCCGGAAAAGAGTTAGAGCTTTAAAAAAAAAATTGGAATGAGATTGATCAGACAATGTAGAATAATCTGCCTGTGTTTAAGTCTAGTTGTTTGCACTTCAGTGTAAGAGCAGCTCGAAGTTATTTAATGAGGAGAGCACCAAGACCAACCCACCACTGAATTCAATTAATTGAATGTTATGAACTGAATAAACATGAATTAAGTAATCATATTATGTCGTAAGTCTGCTATCTCTTTGGAGAGAAATGAGATGGTTACGCTCTTTGATAAAACCCCGAAGTCTGCGCTGTTCTCATAAAAGGAGCATGCTGCTGATTCACCAGGATTTCTGAGATCTCTTCCGGGAGGAAGAATGGGTTTTTGTTGCGCAGTCCACGTGAACTTGCCTGGTGCCCCTGCTGATTAATGGCATTTATTCCTCCAGAGAGCTGCCTGAGGCTGAAGGCAGAGATATGACATTGAGACAGAGCTCACCTAACTGGCTCTCATGGGGATCAGCCACATGCCTGACCTTTCATTACAGTGTCCTAAGCGTCTGGGTTAACTGGGTGTGCCTCCCCTACAAGCGAGTCTCGGCCCTTCCAGGAAGGGGAAGATGGCATTCTCAGGCATCAGGTTTCAGGCACTGTACCTTTAAGATGAGCTGAGGTTTCCTTTCGGAGCTGCGTGTAGGACCTTCTGAAGAGACGCTCTGTATGGTCATGAACTAGTCATGTAAGTTATCGTGTTTCTAGGTGCCTCCATTCTAGTTCCCTTACCCTGTCTCATCACCACCCGTCTCATCTTGACATCTCTGATCTCAGATCTACCTTCAACTCATTCATTCTTCATTCATTTTATTTTATTGACGTACAGTCAGCTTACAATGTTGTGTCAATGTCTGGTGTGCAGCACAATGTTTCAGTCGTACATGTACAGCACGCATATTCGCTTTCATATTCTTTCTCATTATAGGTTACTACAGGATATTGAATATAGCTTTCTGTGCTATCCGGAAGAAATTTGTTGTCTATCTTGTAGTTCCGATGGTAAGATATGTTCTACCAAAGTTCAGGGGGTGTTTTGTGCAACTGTTCTGTATGTAGATGTAGTTTTTGTTGTGTTCGTGGGAAAAGGAGAGCACCGCGTCCTTCTACTCAGCCATCTTGGCGATCCACCTCCCCCAGCCCACAGCTTATTTTTATTACATTCACTCGCTCATGCTGACTGTGATGCTTAGTTGTGTGGATTGGATACCTGACCTTGGCTTACCCTGACTTCACTTTCCCTCCTTGGACTAGAGGTGGGTGTTGGCATCAGACACATTTGTCAGTATCCCTTCTTGATTCTAGCCCCTGCCCCATTTTTGGCTTTGCTCTTTTTGTGAAAACATCAGTAACTCCAAGAGGTCCCACTCCATGCCAAGCCAAAGGCAGGACAGGGGGCTAAAAAGGCTCCCACAGATGAAGTCTGGAGCATCGTAACCCTAAGGGAATGTACTCCGTCATCCTTGGCACCCAGGCCACCAGAGTGGCAGTGCAGTTTCATACATCCCAGAGAACTCTTAACTAAAGAGGTAGCTGCACCCACTTCAGACTGTACTTCGACTGTGTCTATGTCTTGAGAAAACTCAACTATGTCATTACACATCACCCAATGTGATAGGATAGAGTAGCAGGTGTTTTGGAGTCAGGTAGACTGGGGTTCAAATCCAGATTCTGCTCCTTGCTAACTGTCATCTCAATTAAGCTTCTTAACTTCTCCAAGTCTCAAGTTTTTCCATCTATAAAATGGGTATAATTATACCCACTCTATACTGTCATAGTGAGAAGAGATAATGTACATAAAATAGAGAACTTTGCATATGGTGTTTAATAACTGGGGTCTAATGTTTATTATTATTACTATTATGTTGTTGCCATGATAAGGTCCTAATGCTTGAATTCTGGCAAGAATGGAGAAACTCTGAAATGTTCAGGCAGCTCATTTCTTGGGAGACGGGCTATGGGTTTTGCCATGAGCTAAGCTGGTTGATCAGGGTTGTAAGCCACTAGTTGGCTTCCTGCCGGAACTTTTAATCTTGTCCCCATCTCAATTTAAAGAGGGTGAGAAAGCAGAGACATCAATCGTGTCCTTGTCAAGGACAACAGCCCCTTCCTTCTTCCTTCATTCTCTCTTGGGGCCCCGTCCACCCGGTGCCAAGGGAGGGGGCTGCTTCTGCATACAAATAACCATGTGGTGCAGAGGCTTCGTGCCTCCAAGGCAGCCTGGGGCAGCTTCCCTGCCTGTGTGAGGCTGTGACGAGCCCGATCCAGTCCCCCCACTCCTCCTGGGGCTCAGCGCCCCACCGTGTTCCGCACTCTCCCCGGGCAGTGATGTAACCGTGAACGTGGCACTTACCCAAGGTCCTGGGACACAGGCTTTATTGATTTGTCCTTCTAATGCATTAGGAGGAAACAGGAAACCTCAGGAAGGTCACAAACGACAATTGTGCATTGACTGGCACAGACATTTGCTTCATTCAGGAAAGCACGACTCAAGTGGCCTTGCTATCAGAGAGGAAGGGAGACCGTAGATGCGTGACTCAAAATTGAAGACGATAAGCAGGGGCTGCTGGATCCGAAGGAGTCAGAAAAGACCAAAGCATCTCACACTCAAGCTCAAACTTGAGGGAGAGTCTTTGTTCAGTTCCTGGCAAGGCCAGATGCTCAATCAATGTTGCTAAACAGTGAGATGAAGAAATAAGCCAGGCAAGAGTGATCCCCTTAGGTCTTCGCTCTGTTGATTCTCTCAGCAGCCCTCTTGCGTTCTTCCGCTTGATCCTGTGGTTACATGTCCTTCCTCTCTCACCTTCAAGATCGTTAAAGCTGAGCAGGCTAGACAGCTTTCCATGCATTCTCACTGTTTCCCCCCAGCTTCCTCTCCTTTGTCACCCACCTTGGAATCACAAATCTTTGAAAAATCACAGTAAGTTTGAGGCTGCCCTTGCGTTTCTGTACCCTCTTTCCCTTCAGACCTGTGTTCTGAATGCTTGGGGTCTGCCTCCCATATGCTGAAGCCAGCCTTGTCTTCCTTGATGATTATGAGAGGTGAAACCTTCCTTTGAGGGTCCTGGCTATTCCAGCTTTATCCACCAATTCTTGTTTTCTGGTGAGAAATGATTTCACGATGTCAGCGCCCCATGGCCGTCTTCTGTCTTCTAAGAAATGAAATCTGCAAAACCAGTGCTTTCCAAATGTTTGGCCGTCAATCATTTCAGGAGATTCTGGATAGGATACTAAGGTCCCTTCTAACCCTGTAAGTCTATGTAATTAAGGCCAAATCATTAGTCCAGGACTCAGCACAATATTTACATTTTTCTAGAAACATTTCCACATTGATTATTAGAAACGGAAAAATTACAGGGTACCAAGGAGAGACGGGTCTTCAAACTGTACTTTTGTTTAGGCTTTTGTGGGCTCTGTCGGGACATTCAGTCTCTAATCCTGGTTTGAGCAGTTATATGAAACACCATCTTGGCAGCGGGAGAAGCAACAGAGAAGCGGTATCTCTAACAAAAGCCACAATGCTAAGGTTTACTCGTAATCAGTGTGGAGGAAGGACAGCTCAAGGCTTCCGCGGAGCTCAGATTCCAGCTCAGGGATGTTGCTGGTCCCAACTCTGCCAGCCACCATCTCTGAAATTTACATACAAGACATACGTTTTGTGGGTCACAGGAGACTCATGTTTCAGAGGGGTTACCAATAAACTAATCTGGAGTTCCTGTGACGATTAAATGGGACAGTGGATTGTAAACAGCTTAGCCCATAGTAAATGCTCAATAAACATGTGTTTCCCCCCCACTAAGGGTCATTAAGCTGTCCAGCCGTTGGAATGCAGTTTGAGTCTCAGGATAAGACAGCTAACATTTATTAACCACTATGTGCCAAGTAATGTGTTAAACAACTTGAGAGTAATATTTTATTTATCTAGGTACAAGTATCATACTTATTTTTCAGGTGAGGAAAGTCAGGCTCAGAGGGATTAAATACCTTTCCTTACATCACGCAGCTAATCACTAATTAAACCAAAATTTACATCTTGGACTTTCTCACTCCAGAACCCGTTCTCTCAACCACTTTGTTGTTAAGGGCATTTTAGACTGAGAAATCAGTGGTATGACTTTAATAAGCTAAAAAAAAAAAACCCCAAAAAACCCCAACAGCAGTGAACTGTAGAGTCCCTGGGGAAATAGAGGTTGGAAATGCACTAAAATAATAGATCCCAGTATCGATCCGGTGAGCCAGGCGGAGGAGAAGATTAGTAGGATTTGTAAAGTTGTTATTAGTGTTTGCCAAAGATGTTTGCCATGTCCCATGCTCTTCTTGGGAAAGTTGCCTTTGAATATATTTCTGGAAAACAAGACTGCATACACACCAAAAAATACATCCTTCTTTCCCTCTGAAACACTTACTATATCTTTTCATCATGGGGCACCATGCTAGGCACCTAGGATACAGAGATATGGAACATGGGGCAAGATTCTAAACTTGATTTATTTGAGTTATCGGTGCAACACTTTGGGTCTGGAAAGAAAATCTGGGGCAAGATTTGGATGAGCATTGAGTCTACACTGAGGAGTCTTGACTTGGGCAACGTCCTTACACACAGAGTTATTTCGGAGGGGAATGCTGTAAGCACTGCCATCTCTAAAACTCACCTTGACCAGTGACGATGCTAAAGTCTGTCACTTGGTGACCCCAAGAATTTCATAGATGTGACGGGATGAATACCCTCAACTTGCAGGTGAAAAGCTGTGTCTTACGTACGTATGAGTTTGTTTTCTGAGGAGAGTGTCCATAGCTTTATTCTCCAAGGGTCAGTGACACGAAATGATTAAGATCCAATACTACTGGAGTTATCTCAGAAGGAAGAAGAATTAGAGGAAAATAAGTGAAGGCTGATGAAGAAGACAGTCAAGAGATGAGGTTGAGCTGAGGTAGTGGCCACGGGGATGGAGCTGGCAGGCCTAAAGGCACTGTAGGAGCTCAGGGAGGGTAACTGAAATCAGCAATCAATCCGATGAAAGGTGAGAGAGAGGAAAGATGGGGTTCAGTGGCTCTTGATTTTCTAGCCTAAGAGATGGGTTCATTCGCCAAGAGAGGAAGTATAAGCGAGGCTATGAACTTGGTGGCGGAGTAGGGAGTGATAAATTCAGGACCAGTATCAGTATTGATTACTCTTCGAATTGCGATTATGGTGTCGCTGTTTTCTCTACGAGGCTTAGAACTTACATCAGGAAGTGTAAGTTACCTCCTTGGTACACCAGGCAAGTCAGGGAGAACTTGCTGACAGTGAGATTTGCACTTTAAACACAGACAAGGACTGTTTTCGATAAAGCCTAGGTATGTCCCTCAAATTGAGGGGCATGGCCCCGTCTCCGACTTCCAACCCTCCCACCCCTCCATAGCCTCAGAGACAAAGGTGGTAATTCATAATTAATAATTTCGGATTGTGTTTACACAGCGCCAGCTGTTAGATAAATTCATAAGTACCGGCATAATACAGATATCTTCCAAACTGGGTACAGAAACAATCTAATTATTGCCTGAATTTTCCCTTTTTTAATAAAGGTATTTGGCATGGTGTAGCTAGAGGTAAAGTCATATAAATGCCTTGGCTATAGAAAGGGTGAAATCTTCAAAAGAAGATTTTTGTGCAAGTACCATGCACCAGGACTCTATCTCGTTGTGAAGATTAACTAATTAGCAACGTATTTTTATGGTAACGACACTGGGGGGTAGAGGCTGTATCCTAGCTTCACAAATGAGGAAAAGGAGAGTGAGAAAGTAAGAAACGTCCCCAAGTCTGTCAAAGTTGGAAGGGCAGAACTCTCCTAATGCCGACTCCATCCGTTATCTGACCATGTCTGGACCCAGTGACCCCCTTCTTTTTCAGCATCCCCATCTTCCTTGTGCCCTCCTTTCACCCTGCACTCAGCCTAGATGCCAGAACCTGCAGCGATAATCGTGTTCTTGCAAACGCTCACCTTCCTACCCCCTCGCTCCTTCCATCATTCTCCACCAGCAGAACACAGGCCTTCAGCCCAACTCTGCCCGCTTTGTTCATACACCAGAGTCACTGACGGTGGGTTGGAGAAAACACTCAACCGTGCTGACTGGTCTCACCTCACATGTGCGACCACAAACCTCAAGTGGGCTCCCTACCTTGCCTGGCAACCTTGCCACATTTGGTTAGTCCATCACTCTTTCATTCTTCAAGACATCCACGGTCATTTATCAAATTTCCTATCCTGGCCTCCTTCTCCTTACTTTCTGATGGAGACTTTGCTTCTTATTCAATGGAAGAGATAGTCATGATCTGAAGATAAATACATCTGCTCTCTTGACCAAATTTACCAACCTATCTGCATCTTAACTTCCAGACTCTGCTTTCCTCCTATTAATGTGTTTACTCGTGAGAACTGTTCATGCTTCTAAGACTAACCCCTCCGCTTGTGCACTGGACCTCACCCACCCCTTTCCGTCTCTGAGACCTTGTTCCTGCCCTTATCTTCCCTCTGTCCTCGTGATCTTTTGTCCCCCTCACGACTGATCATTGCCATCAGCAGGCAAACAGGTTCTCCTATCGCCCGTCTTAAGAGGACAAAACTCGCCTTTGACCCACATGCCCTCCCAGCTCTGACCGTATGTTCTTCCTCTTTTAAAGCAAAAACTCCCAGGAAGAACTGTCCATCCAAACGTGCTCTTTCCACTTCCTCACCTCTAATTCTCTTTTGAACCTGTGCTAATCAGGCTTTGGGTCCCAGTCCTTCAAAAGCAATTTTGAAAAACCATACTTGTCAATGTCACCCGAGAACGACACGTTGTCAAATTCAATGAGGGGTTCTCAGCACTGCTTTTAAACTCACATGAGCTCTGACAAAGTGGTTTACTTCTGCCTTCTTCAAACACTCTGTCCTCTCACCTTCTGGGCTAGTGTGTTCTGGATTTTCTTCTCCTTCACTGCACACCCCTTCCTAGTATTTTTGCTGGCTTCTCCATCACCGCTCTGATCTCCAATCCGAAGATGCAGTGTGGTCCTCTGTTGTCCTCCTCCACCTGCGTTTCCTTCTGGATGATCTCACACAATCTCCTCATTTCCTACATCCAAAACATCAGTGAATGTTGCCAGCTTTACCTTAACCTTGTTAGTTCCTTCCAGTGCCACCTGCATGTCTAATCTAAGCCACTGTTCTCTCTTGTTTGGGCTACAAAAGCCTACAAACTGATCTCATTGCTTCCACTCTTCCCTCTACCCGGGCCTGTTCTCTACCCAGCAGCCAGTGTTCTTTTTAAAATCAATTGTGTTCCAAACTACTTCAACTACTTTTCATTTCACTGACAATAAAATTCAGACTACTTAATACCCTACCAAGCATTACCTGATCTAGCCGTCACACCCCTTTCTGATCTTACTTTCTACCACGTTTTCCACTGATCAATTGTGCTGTATCTACGCTGGCTTTCTGGCTTTCCTTTAACACACTCACCTCATTACTGCCCCAGGGCCTTTTCACTTTTTAATCCCTGTACCCAGAATGCTCTCCATCCAAATATGAAGAAGTATGGAGCTCCTTAAAAGCGCAGAATATCAGAGTTAGGAGAGTTTTAGAGATCTTCAAAGCCCATCCCCATAATCTGCAGCCAAGAAAAGTGACCAGTTGAGACCAGCTCTCTTGACCCATTCTCTTTCCTTTAAATTTAGTTAGATGAGCTATTACTCTGTGTCTGGTATTCTGAACTTTTTGGATACAAATCAACTGTGATTAGTTTTAAACTGCAACACAATTTGTCCACCAGAATTACATGGCTTCCGAATTCTTTGGCTGTATTCCTTCCTGGAGCAGTTGGCTCCAGAGGGCTAGCTAGGGTAGAGAAAGGAGGATGGGAATGCAGGGGGTGATATTTTAATTACACACAAGTGTTTGGGTTTTCTCTGTGAGATCAAAGTGCCTCACCCAGGTGTTAATTCAATTCTCCTGCTATCCTTCTGAAGGGACTTATGGAACCAATGCACAGATGAGAAAACTGAGTGTGTATTGCCTATGTATATTACTCACATCAGAGTGACTCTTCTCAAATCTAAGATGGGCTATTCCATTCATCTAAAATTCTACCGTGGCCCCCATTGCCTGCAGAATAAATTCTGGTGTCTGTAACCGGCTCCCCAGGCCCTCCCAGCCCATGCCTCCAGCATTAGCCGCATCCTCTTCCACTTCCTTTCATAGACCCACTGCTGCTGCCCAGCGGCTCTGCATACTTCAGCCACATGTGGTGTGCTCACCATCCTGCCCCTCTGCAGGGCCTTGCCCATGCCGTTTCTGCTCCGAGCGCCCTTCCAGACCCGTTCTTTGTGAAAAGAAGCAGGCGTTGCCTCTTCTGAGCATCCTGTGAGGGCTTTTGTAGGCAGTGTCACTTGCTTTTCCAGGGTCTTGAGCATCGTGCGCTTGACCCGATTAGAGCGTTTATCGGTGTATGGAGGGGGCTGGTTTGTGTTTTGCACTTCTATCCTGCTAGATTGTGAGCTCTTGACAGGCAAGAACTGAGTCTGTTCTTTCTGGCCTCCGCAGAATCTAGTTCAGGACCAGGAACAGGACAGTAACCAAGACTGTGTTGGATAAATGAGTGAATGAGTGAAAGTGACTAGCATGCTGGCGGGGAGTGAGAACAGCCTCCCCAAAGAGTATTTTAATGGATTCTCATCTGCCGCCTCCTTGACCACGCCTCTTTCAATCCCACTTACATTTCACAGACTTTACAATAATCTCTCCCCAGGGCGAGAGAGACCAATTACTCCTGCAAGACTCCTTCTGGCAGGCACTGCCCCTGGCTCTCCAAAGGGTCCCTTGAGCCATCTATGACGTCCCAAATGTGAGCATGTGTTACGGGATTTCAATTCATTTGTATATTGCAGGGCACTCACTGCTAGTGGTCTGCGAGATGATTTCTAGATGCTTTTTAGTAGCTATGAATTTATTTATCTGTGATTCAGGAGGAACCCCTTTTCCACTTGTGATAGCAAACTACACCGTTTCTGTTTAAAAAATTATTTAGGGTTAAAAAGTGAATCAATTCAAAGAGAAATAAGGAATTTCTATAACAGAAATAAATGGCAAAAATAGGGAAGCGGTGTCCAAATGACTAATGCATTTTATTCACTTAAGCATTCGTCCAAATATTCAGATATCAGATGTTAATGACACAGCACGTGCCAAGCCCTTTCCTGGGCACGGGGTATAGTGATGATGAGTAATTTCAGTCTTGATCCTTGTCCTTTACATTTTAGACACTCTTTCTTGGCACTCTGCACATTCCTCTACAGGATGCTGAGAACAATTTGTTAACATCCACTCTGATGTAGGGTGACCAGACAGGGTGGGAATGGAAAAAGGAAAATATAAACACACACATGTAAGTATACATATGTGTGTGTACACGTGAGTGTGGGCTGGACTTGCTGCCTTGTTTCTAATGAACAGATTATGTCAGGGGTCTATGTACACACACTTTCCCCCCAGTACCACTACTCAAATGCTAGAACTGGAAGGCATACTGCATGGTACAATAAACCTTCCGGGAGCGGGGCTGTAAAGTGGACAGTGAGCAATGGGAAGAGAAGAGACATTGGCATCAGATCAGAATGGAAACTTCACCTCTCCGAGATTCAATTTTCCTCTGTGAAATGAGAGGATTGGGCTGGACCAGTGACAGAAAATGCATTCCCCTGATTGACGTATCTTACTGGAGGGCTTCGGTGAGAAGGCTTCTGAGGGCAGATCCTGGTGGAGGGGGAATTTGACGGGGAATGACGAGCGATGTCTCGGATGGATATTGGGGGGGGGGGGAACTGGATGATTAGTTACGCTGACTTGGGTGTGAGAGAGGAGAATTGAAACAGCTTGCCTCCCTGCACCGAGAGTCTTTGAGCTGGATAACTTTGAAGGGAACTTCAAGGTCGGACATTCTATGGTTCTGCAAAAGCCAACTCCGTATTTTTCTTAACAGTAAGTAGCGAGTGAGCACGGCAAAGATGGTGGTGAGAGAGGCACCAGCAGTGCTACTGAATCCAGTCTATCCCCATAGAACTTGAGTTAGGCAGCCTCCAAGATGGCCCCCAGTGATCCCCATCTCCTGGGTGGACCTTCCTCCCCTTGAATGTGGGTCAGACTTGGTTTGCTTCTAAACAAATACAGTAGAAGTGATGT
This sequence comes from Camelus ferus, assembly GCF_009834535.1. Taxonomy (NCBI): domain Eukaryota; kingdom Metazoa; phylum Chordata; class Mammalia; order Artiodactyla; family Camelidae; genus Camelus; species Camelus ferus. The sequence continues at coordinate 51,861,501 of NC_045699.1, read as the reverse complement.
TGCCACTTCTGAGATTAAGTTATGCAAAGGCTGCTTCTCCCTTGGATCAGTCTCCCTCTCCCTCTCTCTCTCAGAGACCAGCTGCCATGTCGTGAGCCACTCAAAGGAGAGGTCCACGTGGCAAGGAACTAGGGTTTCCAGCAAACGGCCAAGGAGGACCCAGGTTAGCCCACTGCCATATGAGTGGCCTCTAATGGATCCTCCCTGAGATGAGTCTTGAGATGACTGCAGCTTGATTGTAGCATTTTGGGAGATCCTGGGGGCAAAGACACCTAGATAAGCTGAACCTGGATTCTTGACTCACAGAAACTGTGAAATAATAATTGTAGGTTTTTATTTTTGGTGGGGGGAAGTAATTTGGTTTATTTATTTATTTATTTATCTTAATGGAGGGACTGGGGATTGAACCCAGGACCTCAGGCACACTAAGCACTCTACCACTGAGCTACACCCTCCTCTCAATAACTGTAGTTTTAAGGTGTGAAAATTGGGGGCAAGGTGTTATGTAGCCACAGATAACTATGATGGAACTCTAATTTCACCATCGCGAAGGTCAGCCTTGACAAGTAGAAGGCAGGTCCGAGTTTCACATTCTATATAGTAGGAATCACCGTGGGCTCAGATCTTGACATGGCCCCCAAAACATCCTCTGCACATAGAAGTACTTGGGGCTCGGGACTGCCCCTCATCCTAGCTCCGTGCTTGTGTTCCAACTTTCTACTGGCTATCCCCCGAAGGGTGTACCACTGGCACCTCCCACGTTAGACCTCTGAAATTCTCTCCTGTTCCTCTGCTGTTCCCTATCTTAAGCCTGACATTTTAGAATCATCAGTGATTCCTCCTCTTGCCCTCACTCACTGTATCTTACCTCTAGAATTCCCGTGACCAACACCGTTCAAGTTCTCTACTAGGACCTCACATTTAATTGGGAAAAAAGCCTTCTAACTACAGGTATTCCTTGCTTTTTGAAAGTTCACTTTATACCACTTCATTTTTACTGAAGACCGACATTAGTACCTATTTTCGCAAACCAAAAGAAATCCAAAGAGGATTTTTGGGAAAGGGCAAAAGCTGAACATTGCGTTCAGCGTTTCTTTTGCAGTGAGCGTTTACAGAGGCGTCTCACATCCGAGCATTGGGGGTGGCGCCGCCAAGCGCTCTCCCCGGGAACTGCACTTAGCGTCTCAACATCAAGCCACCATAGCTTTGAACTGCGTGATCTTCTGTGCTTCATGTGGATTTATTTGGTACATCCGTTAGCAAGGTGTGTCCCAAGGTGATTGTTTCTTTACGCCATTTCAGCTTAGGAATGATTTCATAGGAAGGTCTTATTTTCAGGTAGCTGGGGAATCTGTATCTTTTTGCTTGTTCCCAGATTTCCTTTTGCGCTACATCTGTTACAAAGCCTTGCCCTTTTATCCCTGAATGTTTAATATTTAATGTGGAAAGGAGCATGTGAAAATAAAACTACCCCTTATCCCATCATCATAAAACCTGATTTAATTTTTGCATGCCCTTCTAGCCTCTGTCCGTGTGCAAAAATGTATTTCACTTGAGGATAATAATAATTTATATACAATTTTTGTGTTTTATTTTCAGCACTTCATTAAATGATAAGTATTCTCCCCAAGTGGCTACATTATCTTCTAAATGATCACTTTTATTGGCGCATATCATTCCATGGAGGGGATGTACCTTAAGATACTTATTTATTTCTCTAGTGGACATTTGAATTGTTTCTAATATTTGTTGTTATAAGTAACATTGGATTAATCTTCCTGGATAAAATTGCTTCTCTTCAATTAATTCACTATAGGAAATTTTCAAGAAGAGAATTCCTTGGTCAACTCTTCTGAAAAATTTTTGTACAGGATAAATGTCCCTGACTGTTTTCTAGAGGACTGACTCTAAGTGACAAGAGTGTAGAACAACATATTTATATTTAAAAAAAATTTTTTCGATACAGTAACACAACTTTTTAAAAGTCCTGATGCCACTGACTCATTTGAGAGTATCAGAAAGTTGACACAGTAGTACAGATAAATAAGAGGGTCTAGGAAGAAGAGAGGAGGAGAAGTCGTTTAAAATTCAAGTTACTGAGACTGGGACTTTCTTCCCTTCCCGAGTCCAGTAATCAAGCAAACAGCCCTCACTTTCTCTGTTTATTGACTTCGAGGAATATAGTGGGGTACTAATTTCCATACCAACTTTGGAAACTGTTGCCCTCCTCTCGTCCCATGCCCTTCCCTAGAGGGTGAGAACTGTGCTGGGCGGGGAGCCCACAGCCCTGTCCTAGAGCATGCTCTGGGCACCGGGCGCCAAATCCCTACCAGAACGACCCTGGACCAGATGCTCACTCTCGTAAACAACCACAAACAGTACATTTTTCTAAAACTTCTGCCCTCTCCTTTTCTTCCTTTCCTTTGTGTTTCTCCTCCTCCTCCTCCTTGTCCTCCTCTACCTCTTTCTGCTTCCTCTGTTTTAATAGCAAGCATTTCACACTGAGGTACCATTAGTATAGAAGCCAAGAGGAAAGACTGTGGAATTGGACTTTCTGGGCTCCCAGTTCAGCCCTTACACACGCAAGGAGCTTGAACATAAACGCGATTTCCTCTCTGTTCCTTGGTTTCCTCACTTGCAAAATGAAGATAGTATTAATACATCCTCATCGAGCTGTTATGGTGGTTAAATAAGCCAGTTTACATGCAACAGTTGGAACAGTGTTGGCACAAAGTAGCTACCAGCCAAATTCTAGGACCAAATTCTTTCAGATTACTTCCTTCGACTAGATTCCCGGAAGGAGAATTATTGAGACACAGGAAAGAATATCTCTCATTCTCTTTCTATGTACAACAGCCCCCAAACTGTCGCACTGATTTCCACTGGATGGAGGTGACATTTCCAAAGACTCTGCCTCACCGAGGGCTGAAGACGAAGGCACGGAGGATAAATGAGGCATCGCGGCGGTGATGCTGCCTCGGCCCTGCGCAGCCAGGCCTCGCGTCTGAGGCAAGCAGAGCCGGACTCGCCAACGTGACGGAATTGGCTACGCAGGAGTGTCAGGCAACAAGCTGATACTGGAGAGAAGTGGAGGAGAAATGTGATTGCCTCAGGATAGGGACTGCTCTTGTCAGAAGAATTCCTGGGAACATGAAGAGAGGCGTGCTTAAACGGTTCTGTGAGTCATCTCCAGGAATTTGGAGAACAAAAGGGCGATCACGCCACGGCCAAGCGGGGCTCCTGACGGAGAGCTTTTGTGGAAGGACCAAGGAGGGCCAGAGAACACAGCGCAGACCAAGTCATTACCACCCTGGTGATTTCTGACCCACATTCACAGGAGCCCGTTCCCCTTTCTTCTGCTTCTGTGAGGGACATTAATAGTTCAGTTCTTTTCAGTAGACAGAGAGGTTCTGGGTATCTGAGGGGCTGAAGAATGACTGACAGAGAGGCCTGCAAGAAGCCCGGCGCACACTGACAAGACCTGACTTCCCAAAATAACTTACTCACCAGTTCCTTGTGGCCAGTCATTTAGCAGCAGTTGGGGTGTTTTCATGGTTGCCTTGAAAGTCAGGGCACTGGCTGATGTGACTGACTGACGATGATGCCAAAAAAAAAAAAAAAGAAAAAAGTGAGGGCGTGACGTTGATGCTCATGGTAATAATGAAAGAGACGAACATTGACTGCATACACCCGGGCTGGCTGCCTTCACACGCTTTCTTTTCACTGAATCTCCAGACACCCCCCACCAACGAGTTGGATATAATTATATAATTATTCCCAGTGCACAGAAATGCCTCACAGGGGTTAAGTCCCTTGCCTATGGTCACACAGTAGCTAAGTCTCCATCAGGGGGTTAAATTGCTGTCACTTCAAGTCTTGGGCTCTTTCCTCTACATTATATTCAGTAGATGAAGATGCCACACACACACACACACACACACACACACACACACACACACACACACACACACACACACACACAAAACTTATCCTGGAAAAAAGACCCCTATGTAAGTAACCATTCCGAAGAGCACTAGACTTTTTATAATTGTAACACGAACTTTGCTGATCATCCCGTGCCTTCTGTTGTAACAAAGCCGATCAAACGTGCTCTTCTCAAACGTGCTCTTTCTGCCAGGGCTTTAGGATAGAAACCAGTTCGAGATTTGTGATAACGGTCTTGAGATGCGGGGCCTAAAGCAGACGGATCACAACGGGTCAGCCCATTGGAACGGCCAGCAGCCGTCCCCCAGCCAGCCTGGTGAGCTGGATCCCCACGTGGGGCAGCCGCTGGATTTCTCAGCCGACCAGTTTTCCCAGCTGGTTATCTTTTCCGAACAGCCAGAGAGCCCTTTTGGTTTCACCCACAGGGGAGCCAACCTGAGACTGCCCAGCCTGTCAGAGTGCCCAGTAAGTCTGATGACCCGATTAACCTATGATAATTATCTTCTGAAGCTACAATGTGGGCAGAAGGGACGAGGCAGACAGCCCCACTGGCTTGGCTTTCACAGTTCATTTCCACATACTCCCCTTTGGGTCTCTGGACACGAGCTAAGTTCATCCCCACATATTCCCCTCCTTTCTCAACTTGTCCTCTCCCCTGCCCTCTACCATACACATGCCGGGGTCTCCGACTCGCTGTGTATAAAGAGATGCAGAGTGGGGGAGGGAAAGAAAGGTGAATCGATCATCTCTAGGAGCAGCTAAGCAGTGTAATGCATATTTAATACAAATGCTTTGCAAAGCAGTAGTTATGTCTCCCAAGAATTATGGAGTTTTTTCAGGCAAACGAGAGAAAGGAATTTACCACAAGGCTCTTCTCTGGGAAGAGCAGAATGCCGACTTTTCTCTGAATCAGCACAGCCTAGAGGAAGTGGTGGTTGGAACATGGTCTGTTCCATGGAACAGTTTCAAACCTGGCTTGAGTCTGGATCTTGCATTTTCCTCGTCTTCTGTAGTTGAGCTGATTTTTTTTTAACTTTTCTGAGCCTCAGTTTCCTCATCTTTCAAGTGGGGATAATGAGACCTTGTCCTAGGATTGTTGTAAGGATGAAATGAGAAAATGTAGTTAAGAAGCTTAGCATGGTGTCTGGCACGGAGAAATATCCAGTCCCTGGAAGCTATGCTGACATTGTGTATTGTCACCTGGGGTGTCAAGGCCAAAGGGAAGTTCAAGAAACATACAGTCCTGCAGGCCTGGTACCATGAAGCTAGGTGGAGTCAGGAGCCTGGGAGGCACGGCATGAAGGGATTCCCAAGGGGAGCTCTTAACAAGGCTTGGTGATGCCGCTTCTGTTCTAAAGGAAGTGGACTGAGCCTGGCTTTCAGAAGATGCTGTTAGGTGGTGATTTGCTTTAGCCCTGAGAGACTGGGAACAGGAGCTTCTTTTCATAAACCACGATGCCCCGTGAGCCTCATAACCTCATTCTTTTCTTGAAGTAAGGCTCAGAGAGCAGCTATCGGATGATACCCTTCAACTTGAAAACCCGGATCTGTTTCAGCAGGTTGCAGGCAGGGGAAGGTCACATCATGTTTTAGATCAACGTTATTGAGGTCTGATTCTCTGTTCTTTCATAATAATTCCCTCTTCTGCTCCTGCAAGGGGGCTGAGTGCCAAGTCATGCAAATCACCTGTTACATCTTCAAAAGAGAAAAATACACTGATACTAAATAAGAGTTGGAAAAAGAAAGCTAGTCATAATCATTATGGACTTTTAAAATGCTTCCTTCTTTCACCTACAATTTTTATCACATCTTTTTTGTCTTCCCAGAGCCTTCATGGCTATCAGTGTAGACTGTTCCATAGTATTCCTGTCCCTCGTGTTGGACAGTTAGGTTGTTTCACATTTTTCCCCCTCATTCAGGCCAGCACTGCAAAGAGCACTATCTGTATAAATGCATTTTATTCTTTTCAATTATTTGTGTGGGGTAAATTCCTACCTAGATTAGAATGATTCATAATTCTTTTTCTTTACTCATTTTTTCCCATTGAGGTATAGTTGATATACAATGTTCTGTAACTTTCAGGTATACAACATAGTGGTTCACAATTTTTAATGGTTATATTCCATTTATAGTCATCGTAAAATGTTGGCTATGTTCCCTGGGTTGTACAATATATCCTTGCAGCTTATCTGTTTTATACGTGTAATTTGTATCTCTTAATCCCCTGCCCCTGTCTTGCCCCACCCCATTGGTAACCACAAGTTTGTTCTCTATATCTGTGAGTCTGGTTTTTTGGTTTGTTTGTTTGTTTTCTGTTATAGTCACTAGTTTGCTTTGTTACTTTGATCGCACATCTAAGTGATATCATAATTCTTGAAACGTGTTGCCAAATTTCTTTCCAGAGGACCTGTACTGATTTTATTGCCAGCAGAACGTATACTCACTGACCTGCCAGACTTGGGTGTTATTCATGTATTTTTAATCTGCTCATTCTTTGCCTGATGACTTGTGAACGTAGCCATGGGTCCCAAGGCTTAGTAACCATTTGTGTTTTCTCTCAAAATGGCTTGTTTTTACAACCAAACCTAAGTCCAGAATTCTAAGTGTGAGGGGGACAGGTCAGCCCTGGGTGCCCTGGTAATTCTCGTTTCTCATTCCACCCTGGCTCTGGAAGTCTGCTCTTCTTATCCTGGTGTCCTGCTCTCAGTCTGCTTTCCGAGCACCATGCTGGGCACTAAGGGAAGAAAGAGCGAGTAGGGTAGGGGGACACAGTTCAGTGGGGGAGACCAACAAGGAACACCAAGGACGGGGCAGGGGTGTTCCCAGGACCAAGGTGGGGAGCTCAGGGTTTGCTTCTCAGAGATAAAGCGTAGGCTGACGTTGGAAGGATGAATGAGAGTGCTTCAGGTCGACAAAAAGGAAAAGGTCGTGCCCTCTGCCATTATCATCATCTCCCCTGGTCCTCCCACCTCTCCACACCCTCACAACACGTGAGTCACACTGAGCTGCTCATCCTTTCATGCCCAGAGTTTGCTCAGACTGTTCCCTGCCTTGGAAGCTCTTCTCCATCCTTATCCGCTTACTCAAGTCTTCCTGACTCTTTTCAAAGGTGAAATTCACTCCTCCATAGCTTCCCTGTCCCAGCCTGGAGGTGGAGGTAACCCCAAAGGAGGCTGCCTCTAGCTCCATGTAACCTCCCATGGCACTTAGCATATATGACAACCAGAGCTTTCATCACATTTGTTGCTTCCTCCGCTGAACTGTGAACTTGGACTCCGAGTGACTCCTCTCCGTGGTGCCTCGCTGAGCTCCAAGCCTGACTCAAGGGGCGCTGGGTGACAGCTGAGCCATGATAAACTCCTTGAAAGATCACCTCTTGCAGTTCAGCGCCTAAGCCCCATTGCTGGAACCAGTAGCTTCTCAATAAAGAAATACACACTGAAGACATTTAAATATTCCAGTTCCATTTCCACTAGGTTTCCCTTCAGGAAATCACTTTTTTTTCCCCCAGCGGTGTTTGCGTAGAAGCCCACCTCCAATGACATGTGGTTTTCTCTCCTGCTGGAGAAACCTGAACCTTCTTGAAGATCTGCAGTCGACTTCACCAGCCCCACCCACCAGCTGGCAGGCCAAAGCACGTCTCCTTAACACAGAGCCCTTTTTTCTCCTTGTGAGAAAAACCAAACCTCCTCTGCTATCGGAGATGAATAACCCCTGCGCAAATGGAGCGCACTTGGTCTTCAAGCCAAGAAGGCGGCTGGCTGGCAGCGCTGGGGAGGTGAGCACATTTTGAAGCCTAAAATTTCCCAGGATTAGAGCATTTCATTAGGAGACTCCTGGATGTGTGGGTTTTTTTTTTTTTTTTTTTTTTCCTCTCTAAAGACTCAAATGAAAGTCCAGAGAATTTACCAACTACAGCGAAAACATTCTTTACCACCGGGAGCTCTGTTGCCCATTAATTGTAAACAAGTTTGTCCGTTCATCTAACAAATGCCAATTTATTTTTTAGGTTCACCCTGTTTCATTTTTAATTAAAATCGTTGCATTGATTTGTTTTTAAAATAATAGTGAAGACTCTGACTTCGTGGGTTGAGAAATAAATTATCATTCCAAGGATTAGAGTGGCTCTGCTTTTGATTTTAATAAAGATTAGAGAGAGAAAAAGAAGCACAAAGGAATGAATGCAGCTCCCCAAATATAATGAGTTTGACGGCTCCCCCCTCGACCAAACAAGAGAACAAATGTATTAAACAAAGAGTATAGATTTGACAAACCATCTCTGCTCTCGCGAAGGATTTTCGAGGGGATTTGGAAAGTTGTAGCCTGCCCGTGTTCTGTTATTTCTGAGTATATTAAAGCCAGTACTCTGTTAGCTTAGGTATTGTTTTGTGTGTGTGCTTTGCTTCCTGGCAATAGAGTCTTTCTTTAAGAAAAGCATTTGGGAGATACCCTAGTCCTGGTTAATCTGTTCCCCTTTTCACACACAGACCATTGTCTGCATGTGCTTCCCAAGAGACGTGGGCATTATGTCTCGGGCCCCCTCTCCCGAGTCCGCGGCCTGTGCAAAGGGAACAACGCATCTTGGGAAGAGCCTGCTGGATTTCCATTTGACACTGGAGCTGGTTTGCTTTGTGCAAACCTCGGGGCCAAATGTGCCATGCCCAAGGGAAAACAAAAGACAGAGTGAGGAACAAATATGGCATTGGTTTGTCAGTTTTCCACCTAGACCCTCAGCCCCAAAGGGGCAGAGTTTGGGAAGCTCCTGCTGACTTCATGGGGGACTGCAGGGCTCTGAGGGCCCGGGACAAGATTCATCCCTGTGGGGGTGCTGAGGGCCTGGCTGCGGCTCTGGAATGGGAACTTCTGGAACTATCCCTTGGTCCCTGTCTGTATCCATTGTGACTTTCCACCTAGATGCAGAGACAGGGCCAGCTTATCTAGACTCCTATCAGTCAGCTCTGATGCCACACCCCAGGAGTTTCAACTGGCCTTACGTGACGGTTGCCCTTTTGACACTGATATTTAATTACTACCTCCGCACTGGTTGTTTTTTTTTTTTTTTCAGGTTATAAATATGGATTCAGCCAAACACACACACTCACACACACACTCCTTTAGATAACTCTGAATCTCCTCTCTCCATCTGTTACTTAAGACTGCTCTACTTGCTACTCCAATTCCTGCTTACACTTCAGGTCACACAGTGTGAGTGCTGCCTCTCACCCCGACATGGGACCCCATCCTGGCTCAGGTCACTAGCACCTGCCACGCTACTAAGGCCTTGCTTGTTTCTCTACTGCCTCTTCTTCCAGACCATGAGCACTTTCAGGATTGGAGGTCATACTTTATTCATCCCTGTGTTTCTAGCATCATGGTGCTCAGGACCTGTTTGACTCAGTGAGCTTATTCCAGAACAATCACATTGTCACAGCTCCTCCTCTTGAGTTTATGGAAAGAAAATAACACGTCCTGGGCATTTATCTCATACCAGGCATGATGCTGGGAACAACCACCTACATGTTCTCAGTCATCTTCACTCCCAAAGGGCATTTTGTGGATGGCACAATCGAGGATCTTAGAGACTAAGTAACTTGCTCTAGATCACACAGCTAGGAAGTAGAAGATGACAAATCTAGGGGGCTGTGTTTTAAAGCCATTTCTGTTCTTTGGGCTGCTTTGGATCATGGTCCACATGCTCCAGGCATTGAGAGCGCTTCATGCAAATGGAAAACTCACTTGAGGTTAATGTGGGCTCCCCAAAGCTCAGGAAGTAGGGTGCAATCTCCATGCTGACATCCTGGCTGGGAAGATTGGTGCTCTTAGGAAATTCATGAGACTCATAACTGGAGAAGGGATAGCAGCAACAGCAAATAATATATAATGAAAAAAAAATTCCAAAACAATAAAACCATAATTACCTTATCTGTAAGAAATATATATAATGAGATTTATACTCTGCTGTGGCAATAATTTGTGTTAAATTTATCAATTTTATTAACTCAATTAATCTTCAAAGTAATCCTACGTGGAAGGTACTATTATTAGTCCTATTTTCTTGATGAGAATACTGAGACACAGAGAGGTTAGGTAACTCACTCAGGGTCACAGAGCTGGTAAGTCAGTAGAAATAGGATTCAGACCAGACAGGCATCATTCCAGAGTCTAGTACTGTATCCCAGAGGTAAGTCTCTTCTTTCTAAAAGTCCTGGAGTTTCCACATTTGTTTGGGGGTGGGAATGTCTTAAACTCTTATCGTGGATTCTCTAAATGAGACATGTTGAGTTTTTTCATTGTTTGACACTCTTCCATCGTTTTGACCGTTTACCATCTTGTTTACTGTTTGGGGAAAATCCTCCACTTCATCCACCTTCCTCTTACAGCAAGAAACCCAAAAAGGAGTAAGGTATTCTGGGAGTCACCTGAGGTATTATGATTTCCTAAGGGGCCAGCGTTCGGGCTCATGTCATGTATATTAATTTGTGCTGTTTATGCTCTGCTTCCTACTAGGGATACGTCCTCGATGACCTGCTGGCACACTCTCCTATGCTTACTTGATGGATATTTGGGGCATGCGTTCAGGAAGTTCCCTAAATTTATCCTTTGATACATTTCACCTTATAGGATTCATTTAAACCATTTCTGCAAGTACATTCTTTAAGTCAGCTAACCAAGACATATGGGAAAGTGTATAGGATTTAGAATCAGAGAACCTCGAGTTCAGAGTCAGCTTGTCACTTGTGAGTTATTTGACCTTGGGCTATTCCCATTAAGTACTCTTGCCTCAGTTTTCCCAATGTAAATTAGAGCTAATGGTATTGACTCCAGAGGCCTGGGGACTCACTGAGAGAAGAACTTTTAAAACTATGTTCCTATTATCATTATAATCATAAATAATTCTGTTACCAACCCAGGTCCTTGGACTCTAATTAGTAGAAATTGACAAGAGACCAGAAGAGAAATTCAGGCAAGGCTTTATTGGGACTCATGCTGGTGCTAGAGGGAGCAAGAACAAGAAACAGGTGCCCTTGCTCGCTCTCGGGGGAGGGCGGGGCTGGTTCCTTTAATAGGGCGAGGGGAGGGGCTGACCCGTGGGTCCCGCTGAGGGGCGTGGCTTAGGCGGCCCGCCCACCTCCCTGGTGGTGCCGTGTGCAGGGTCACGCGCAGTGTCCTGCTTTCGCTCCCGCTCCCTTTCATCCTGGAGACGCTCTGTTGGGTCACCTTTTCACGACCCCCCAGTACTTTCCTGTTTTGTGCTCCCAACTCTGGTGGGCAGAAGGGCCAGTTGAGAGAGAACTGGGGCTGGACGGAGTCCTCCAGAGGCCACCGCACGGTAAGACCGCCTGTTTCTCGTTTTATCTTTAGTTTAAGGTTCTGTAGTTGGTACGCGTTGAGTCTTGGGCAGTGAACTTGAAAGGAACTTAAAAGTTTTATGTGGTTTTGTGTGTCCAGTCGCTCCTGTGAATTCCTGCTGCAGTTCTGCGCCCGGGTGGAGCACTTCTAAGCCTTGAAATGCAAACACAGTCCACCTTGCCTTAGAGTCCGGCCTTGGTTACTTAGTAGGACTTTAAAGAAGAGAAAAAAAGAAAGGCGGGGTGGCTTGTGTTTCTCTCCCTGCGCCTTTAAAATGTAACCGTTTCTGGCTGGGCTCTTGGAAGCTAATTTGACCACCTGTGGTCCCTGAGATTCCAGTGGATGGGTTGAGGAACGGAGGTACTGGGGATTGAACCCGGGACCTTGTGCATGCTAGGCACGCACTCTACCACTGAGGTATATCCACCCCAGAAGAGGCCTTTTTAAACTAAAGCAGGAAAACTATGAGATCTCTGGCTCTGTCTTTATGTAAAAATTAATTTGTAAAAGAGCTGTATTTAATTGGCTTAGAGGAAATTAAGCACTCATGTAAATTCTCAGCAATGTAAAAGAAACTACCCAGAATGAAATGATTAATATCTAGTATTAAAACTAGTTTAATCTTGTGAGTTTGATTAATATAGACATGTTTTTAAGAGTCGTCAGTATTAGGTATCACACTTTTATTGTACTGAAAGTCAGTAAGTGCATATTGTTACTGTTATAACATTTATCAACAAGGAAAGTAACTTGATATGATGAAACTTTTAAGTAAATTAGAGTTTTTAGGTAAACTCTAAAGGAATAACTGTAAAGAAATATGGGGAATGTCTATCCAAAGCTATGTCTCCAGATTTTCATTATTTGAAACTTTTAGTTTTGCTGAATTAAATGATTAGGAATTTATTGATTATCCAGGTCATTTCAAATAAGATAAAATACTGGAACATTAATTGCCAAACAGATCTAAGTTTACCTACTTTTGCCTTATGAGAAACTAGTGATGTTTGGGTTTATTAGACACATCTTGTACTGCATTGAGGAAAGAGGCCACTCCCTCAAACAGATTTCAGATGGGCATTTCAGGAGAAATTTCTCACCTGGGATCATTCCAACGCTGATTAATAATCTAGGTCAGGGGATGCTTGCCACCCCTGAAACCCTGGTAGTCACACTTGCAGGGGGGCTTTTCCAGTGCTTGAACTTAACTTCCCCATGCAACTGGACCTGAGGCGTGGGGTACGCTCAGTTAAACTGCACGAATGGCACTTGTTTTGCATGTCATCAGAAGCGCTCCCTCCCCCTACTCCCAAACTGCCCCAGCTATCCTGCCTTTTAGTTAGGCAAAGTATGTTATGGGCCCGAGTCCTTGGACCCTTTAATCAACAGAAATCGATGAGCGGCCAGCTGAGAAATTCAGGCAAGACTTTATTGGGACTTGTGCTGCAGCAGGAGGGAGCAAGAACCAGAAACAGGTGCCCTTGTTCTCCAAGGAGGGTGGGGCTGGTTCCTTAAATAGGGGGAGGGCAAGGGCTGATAAGTGGGTCCAGGTGGAGGGATGGCTTAAGTGGTCTGCCCACCCCCTTGGTGGTGCTGCTTGCAGGGATCATGCGCAGTACCCTGCTTTTGTTCCCGGGCACTTTGGAAACGCTGGTTGGTTTGTGGCGTTTTTTTATCTTGTTAATTGCCCCAAGGTGCCTGCGTTTAGTTACTTTTAGTCCCTGGTGGTTTCTTTGTATTCAGTTGCTGGGGGCGGCGCTTGTTCAGGAGCAAGTGCAAGCCCTCAGGTAGCGGGTCCCAGGTCCCAGCCTATCTTATTTCAAGTCTTGCTAACCATTCTGGAGCAAGACTATCTAAATGTCGTGAAAACAAATGATGACAGCATACATTCTTCTAGCTTTGACTTCTGTTTATGTGCATTACATTTACGTTACTGATGTAAGCATTTTCTGCAAGGTCTCCAGCAATTTGCTTTTGTTTCTTAGAAATGTTTAGTAATTGTTTACTGAGAAACTAGGAGTGGAATATGAAATACCTATTCCTGGAAATGCTTCTAGTCAGCTTTAGTATTTGTATAAAACTTCGGTAATACGGTCGCCTGCACAAAGTGCTAATAGGGATTATCTTCTGGAGATGTAACCTGGGCTGGGGCACGTCAGGAAGCGTCTGATGATTCTTCAGCCTTGGTCTCTGGCACAGAGGCAAGGGTCATCTTTCCTTTTCAGGCTTCCTCTGGGGGCTCAGCTGCCAGCCTTCGGTTGGAAATATAACAGAATAAGACAACAGAAAAAAGATAACTTTCATTCCTGATCCAGGTCAGGACTGCACCTTGGTAATAGTGATCTAATCATCTGAATGACCACATTTTGGAATCTTTGCTAGCCTTGACTTTCAGAGTCATCCCAGTCATCCCGCATTTTACTGACTTCTCAGACTCTTAGATCCGCCTGAGCCTCCCGGACTTATAGGACTTCTGGTCTTACCCTTTGCCTGTGCTGACACCAGATGCCCACCTAGCCCTCAAGTCTTCCACAGTCCCCTGGCCTGCATTTTGAGCTGTAGATCAAACTCTGCTGTTACCAGAGTATATGAACTATATTCTGGAAAGGCTCTCTTAGGTCTTCAATCTGAGAAAAGTTCGTAATAAAATACTGTTTTTCCCAGGCAGCAGAAGCCTACACAGCTGATTTGAATTGGATTTGAAGCTAATGGGGTGGCAATAAATCTTAGTGGTTAGGACAGTGGACTTTGGAATGAGGCAGACCTGGGTCTGAACCCCAGCTCTTCAAATTGTTGGCATAATGTAGGGGCAAGGTATTTTCTTTCTAAGTCTCAATTTTCTTACCTGTAAAGTAGAAAGGATAATTCCCATCTCATAGGATTATTGTAAGCGTTCCATGAAATAATGTATAATGTGTTTGTTATAGTGCCTTGTGCATAATAGGCACTTCATACTAACTAGTTGCTGTGTTTTGATTTTATGTGGCACCTGTTCTGCAAAATTCAGCCAAGCCCATCTGACCCCTAGGTCCATGCTCTGTCCACTGTGCCAAGTGGCTTCAATTTATGACCTGAAATCTATCAGTTGGTTCACAAGGTCTCTCTTTAGTTATAGACTGTCTACTGGATTTTTAAATTTCAATGACTGTATTTTTCATTTCTGAAAGTTGTAGTTCGTACTTTTGAAAGTAGCTCTTTTTTTTTCTGAGTGTCTCATTTTGGGGAGATCTCTTTTGTAGACCTTGCAACTATTTAATATACTTGTTTTATAGTATCTATGAAATGATTATCTGAGTTCTTTAGGGCTTAATTCTACTATTTTTGTTTTTGCTAACACCATAGATCAAGTTTTAGGTATGTTTTTAGTCTTGGATTGAGAGTTCATCTTGAGAGGATCTTTATGGAAATCATGTTTACTTTTGATTGAGGATATTTGCCCATAAGAGTGGTGGTGTTTTCTTCTTTTATATGCTCCAGGGGTATTGGAAGTCTAGAACCTATTTTATATAATATTCCAGCTTTGAGGTTTCAGGATCATAATGAGTAAAATAAAGTCCCCAGATAATACACGTGGTACAAGGTGGTGGTTACACATTTCAGGGAGCTATTTTTCCTGAGTGCAAGCTGTTTGAGGGAGATAGGGTTTCTTGTCCTCTCTCTTTAGGGACAGGCAGATTATATCTCATTTATCCTTTTATTGTATGTGTTATTCTTCATAGATCCTGTTGTTTTGCAAGTGACTTAAGTTCTGATTCTTCTCACCTTGCGTGAGCACAAGACCTCTTGTCTTATTACAGCATGTGCATTAAAACTAAAGCCCCTGGATTACTGAGAGTGCGTGTGCTGGCCCCTGGCCACCTCAGGGCAGCTACAGCATCAGCAGACATGCCTACAACCTTGCTTTTGAGTTTCTTCTTCGTTTCTGACCTCTAAGGATTTCTTTCTTACGATTTTGTGCCATGCATCTAAATAAACGTATGTTGTATTTTATCTAATGTTTATAAACATCTATGGAAGGAACTTTTTCAGAATATCTACTGTTCATAATGTTGGAACTGCTAGTTTTGCAATGGAAGACTTCCCGTCCTTAAAGCTTTCTTGTGTGTGTGTGTGTGTTGTATATATATACTTTATCGAAGTATCAGTTTACAGTGTTGTGTCAATTTCTGGTGTACAGCAGAATGCTTCAGTCATACATGAACATACATATATTCATTTTCATATTCTTTTTCCCCATAAGTTACTACAAGATACCGAATATAGTTCCCTGTGCTATACAGCATGAACATTGTTATTTATCCATTCTATATATGTCAGTTAGTGTCTGTGAATCTGTAACTCCCAACTTATCCCCTCCTACCCCTCTTCCCCTATAGTAACCACAAATTTGTTCTTTGAGAGTCTGTTTCTGTTTTGCAAATAAGTTCATTTGTCTCTTTTAATTCCACATATAAGTGATATCATATGGTATTTTTCTTTTTCTGGCTTATTTCACTTAGAATGACAATCTCCAGGTCCATCCATGTTGCTGCAGATTGCATTATTTTTTTCTTTTTTATGGCTAAGTAGTATTCCATTGTATAGATATACCACAGCTTCTTCATCCAGTCATCTGTCATTGGGCATTTAGGTTGTTTCCATGTCCTGGCTACTGTGTATAGTGCTGCTGTGCTGAAAGCTTTCTTTACCATGGACATCTCTACTGCAAGGCTGGTACTCACAGGTGCTGACTGGCCCTAGGGTGGTTCTTCAGCAGCTCGAGGGGGCTCTTCAAAGCCTTTGTGGTTTAACTATTTTCTGCCCATTAGGTCTGAATAATCTGTAAAGTGGTCTTTGTCATTTTGACTGAAACTGAAAGGTGTTAAGCCAATATCCTAGAGGATTCCGTTCCTCTCAATTTGTATGTTCCTGCTCTTGGCAACATTTCCCCCAAGAGACTGAGAGAAGTATCTGATTGTATATGCATATGTTTCCTATGAAATATTGACAGAATGGAAGTCTAAAGAGAGGAAGGATACCTGTATTACCAGGGCCACATAAACTGCAGACGGGAGACCCAATTTTATTCCTTTAGATAATGATAGCTAATTTCTCTTTAATTATTGGTCCTCTCCATCACTCAAGCCCACTAGCTCTTAACTCACCAAAACCAAAACACCAGAATAATCTACCAGAGTGGGAACTAAACACGTATCAACTGAAATACACGCTGCCTCCACCACTTTTTATACTGAAATAAGCGTCAGATTTTCTCAATAAAAGTCATCAGGTCTGTACCTTCCAGACAGCCTCTCTTTGGCCGGGGAGGTGTGTCTGTTTCGTTTCATATCACCTCATTCTGCAGTAAATTGTGACTTCGGGGGCACGGGGGCAGCACAATTACTGAGCTACTCTCTAAAGGGCTTAGGCTTCAAGAGTGAGGGAGCAAAATGTTTGCTGATTGGCAAGAAGCCACAGGATTATTTTATTTTAACTAAAGATATATGAGGCATGGAGGAAGGAACATCAACTTTGGAATCAGTCAGAAATGAATTCCAGTCCCGGTTCCGTCACTCACTCACGGCGTGCTATTTGGCAAGCGACTAAGCCTCAAATATATGAATTAGAATCAATTTGCAAGGCATAGGAAGCTAATATTTGTGAAGGACCTAACTTAGGGGCAGCATGGTAGAGTGGGGAAGATTTCAGAGCCATCCAGATGTAGGTTCCAATTTTGGCTCTGCCTTTTTGTTTCGTGTAAAATGCGGACACCACCACCTCCTGCACAAAGTTGTTGTGAGGATTAAAACCAACGAGAAAAATCTCTGTTTAGCAGTTGGCCCATGATGTGAGTTTCATTCTCTTGTTGGACAGTCCTTGGCTCCGTCCATGCCAGTGCTGGTCCCCGGCTCCTGGAGGGACTTGGTTATTTGACTCCGTTGTACCCTTTGCATGCCCTCTGTGCCAGAGGGGGTCATCTGCTCGGTTTTTCACCCACGTTCTGATGCCCCTTTCCTTCTCTTTCCCTCAATTTTTTCCAGACAGAGGGTTATTGGAAGCTGGGAATGGCTGCAGGCCAGCGGGCCACTTCCTGCCGCCACCTGGCCCTCCCACGGAGCTTTCCATCTTTCAAACTCTGGGGTTGTGACAACAGGACTCAGGCAAGAGGCCTGGCTTTAGATTCCTGAGAGGCCTCTGGAATTTTCTGGAGACAGACGGGGCTCTGTCAGCAGCCCACAGCCTGGAACAGAGTGAACAGGGGTGTCTGGCAGGCTGTTCCTTTGAGCCTGTTCCCTCCCTGAGACTTGTGGTTTTGAAGCTTTTAATCGCTGAGATCAGAGCCATTCTGTTTGAACACAGGGCCAAAAAGGTCCATCCCAGCCTAGCGCAGGTGACGGCAGCTCCTTCCAGAGGCCCTCAGCCTGGCCAAGGGAGGCGATGGCGGCGGGGCCCGGAGCCTCCTGTGGGGTTTGTGTTTCCCTTCCTATTAAATCCTCCCTGTGCTCAGAAGGCTTCTCCACGTTCCCATCTCTCCGGCTCTGCCTCTGGCTACTTTAAAGGCTTCAGTGTTTCCTCAGATTAAGGGACCCAGCTGCTCAAGGCCCTTTGTTCAGTGTCTCCGGGATGACCTTTCAGATAATTCGTCCCCACTCGCAGGGGCTGAGCTTTGCTGGTATTTAGACTCAGAGCTTCCTTGGCTAATCGGAATTTATTATCCTCTTTGTGAGGGGACTCTGAGGTTCTTTCTCTCCGTGGAGGGCTGTCTTCTGGGTGAGTGATCCATGGGCTGGGCCTGGCTCCCTAATCCTGGCAAGCCCCGTTTCCAGGTTGTGTCTCCATGGGCCCCAGAGTGTGTGTGTGTGTGCATGTGTGTGTGTGTACACATGTGCATGTGCACTCACTTGGCCATGGGAAATAAGGACTTTCAGATCTCAGGATTGTTCTGGGATAAAGGAATCAGATTAGAGTTGAAGGAACATGAAGTCTTCTTGGCTTCACATTCACAGTTTTGCTAGAACTATTTAATTATTCTTGCAGATCTGATTAAATCTTGTTGATTGAATTTTTTGTGTGGTAAAATACACGTAAAATATACCATCTTAGTCATTTTTAAGTGGACAGTTTAGTGTCCCTAAGTACCTTCCAACTGTTGTGCAACCATCACTGCCATCCATCTTCAGAATTTTTCATCTTCCTGAACTGAAACGCTGTACCTATTACATAAGCTAACTCTTCATTCTCCACCTCCTCCCAGCGCTGGAAAGCCACCATGCTACTTTCTGTCTTACGCATTTGACTATTCTAGGTATCTCATATACTGTGGACTTCATATTTGTTGAACAATATTCCTTGGTATATAGATATGCCACATATTGTATATCTATTCACCCACTGATGGACATTGGGGTCATTTCCACCTTTTGGCTATTGTGAATAAAGTTGCTAAGAATATTTATGTACAAACAGCTGTTTGGGTCAACTACTTTCAGTTCTTTTGGGTTTATACCTAGGAGTGGAAGTGCTGCATCATATGGTAATTTTATGTTTAATTTTTTGAGGAGCTGCCATGTGGTTTTCTACGGCAGCTGCACCATCACATTGTGTCTTGTGTTGTCTTTTACAGTAGCCAACCTAATGGGTGTGTTGTATGTTCATTGAATTTTGAGGGTGATAAAAACAAGAACAACTATTGATCATGTATTAAATTTATACGTGTATTAAATATATAACACAAATTATCTCATTGAATCTTCAAGACAATCCTCTGTGGTTTGTTTATTATTCCTGTTTTACAGAAGGGAAAACTGAAACTCAGAACACTAATGTAGCTTGCTCAAAATCAAACGGCTGAAAACGAGCAGACCAGGGAGCCCCGTGCAGGGGTCAGAGTCCCCTGTCTGTGCTCTTCCCACCGTACGGTTTGTCTTCTAACCACATAGCTGTGCTTAGATGAAAACTTGGAATTTCCCTCACTGCCAGTGGGCAGCTAATTAGGAAAGGCTTCAAAATGTAAAGCCAAAGGCTTCACATAATCGTGGAGGCGTTGGGGTGGTGGCAGGTTTCCGGGGGGGAAACCCCACATACCCCTAAAACCATTTAAGTCACTGAAAATACAGTTAACCGGAAACCTTCCAAGCCTGCCTTGGGCCCTTACTAGGCGCGATGCTGCTGTTCTAGGTCCTAAGGCCCTTCCTTCGGGGAGCGCACCACCTAGTTGGGGAAACACCTTCCAGGGTAAATCATGGTACAGGGTGCTGTGGACGGGGGCAGAGGAAGTAACTGTGGTACAGCGTGCAGGGTGTTGTGACTGAGGAACGGAAAAAGGGCCTTAGGATCACAGATGATGAGAATAATCAACTTCATCCTTCGGCACAAGGACCAGGAAAGGATTCACGTCAGAATCATCATTTGAGTTGAATGTTGAAGACTGAGCTACAACATGATAGTTGGAGGAATGGTGACGGCAGAAAGGGAAAGGTATTTTGTGCATAGGAACAGCAACTGCAAAGGCTCGGAGGAAGGAGAGAAGGTGGTCTGTGTGAAGCGGTGGAAATACTTCAGTACATCTGTAGGATCAGGGGCATGTTAAGTGGCAGACACAGAATTGGAAATATAAACACAGGCTATCTTGTTAAAGGCCTTTCTTGTCTCACAAAATGTTTCAATTGGTCTTGCAGTTGGAGAGGCATGGGAAATCTGTTAAGCATGATAGTGACTTGGTCAAATTTGTTTTAGGAAATCACTTTTACACAACCTATGGTGGGTAGATTACTACTGAGGTGAGCTGGAAGGTGAGATCTGAGGCTAGCAGCAGGGAGACTGAAGTGTAATAGTAGCTGACAGAAATGAATCGCTTACCATGTGACTTCGCTGTACAAAAATACTGCATGCGTTACTCATTCAATTTCTGTAACAACTCTATGAAAAATGTTCTGTTACCCCATTTTACAGCTGGGGAAACTGAGCTTAAATAACTTGTTTAAGATTACATTGCACTAAGGGTGTCCCCAACATATTAATCAGGGCTGATTTAGTTCACAGCCTAAGGAAGAAATCACTGCTGAATTAGTTCTGCCATTTAGGAATAAAAAGCTGAGCGATAGCCAAGGTATTTAGAAGGTGGAAATAACTGAAAAAGACATTGAATAGATTTAGGGAAGAATGAGGAGTAAGTGAAGGCTCCCCGGTGTCTAGTCTGGAGGACTGTATGTTTGGCCATGAGAGGAGATACTTATGAGGGTGGAGGGAAAGGATGGTGGGCTCTGTACTGGACAGGTTGTAAAGCCTGTACAAATCAAATATTGATCAAAGAAATCTTGGAATATGAATTTACCTCTATTATCGTTAGTGATGAATCTTCCCTTGAGATGCCAGCCAGCGACAATTGCACACATAGGTAATACATAAATTAGTAAGTATACAGTTTTTGGAGGTGCATTCAATTTTTTTTTTTTTTTTTTTTTACTGATATAGGTGAATGATCAAAAAAGTTTGGAAACTACTAATTTTATAATAGATTCAGAGAAATCACAATTAAAAGTGTAGCTAAGGACAAAACATCGCCTGAAACATGCAGACAATATTTTGGGATGTCTGGTCTTCTTGACATCTTGGTCCCCTTACACATAGTCTGTATTCCATTATTTGTCAGTAGATGTCTTAGTTACATATTCATCACTGGTGAATCTGTCCCATCCTCTTGGGCCTCACTCCCAATGTGATATTTCAATCTCTGGTTGCATTTTACTAATTTCAACAACTTACTTTCTTCTAGAATTAACCCTGTAAGTCTATTCTCTATAGAATCTCTAGAGAGGTCTTTAAAAAAAATGGAATCCATCCATGTCATTTCATTGTTTAAAATCTCAATGGCTCCATATTGCCTGTATGGCACCCAAAGTCTAGGTCATCTATGTCTTTTCCTTTTCTCTGATTGTCAGCTACAATGAGATAGTCATAGAGATATAGACAAGGCTTTTAACTACCTAGTACCATGTTTTTCATGCCCAGCATACCAGTATTCTTTTTCTTTCTTATGGATCTGAAAACCGCCTGTTTAATCCTTCCAAACCTTGCTCTTGTCTCCTCTTAAGAACTTCCCACCAGTTCCCTAGCAGAGTGTTGTTTTTTTCCTCATGTCTACAGTAAATACAGTAAACACATAAATGTTTAACATTGTGATAAAAATACACATTACATGTCTGTTTCATGCCATAGACTGCTAGCAACTTAAGGCAAAGAACCCCAAGTCTCTCAGTCTGTTACAGTATATCCAAAACAAGAAAGGGTTCAACAGGTGCTGGTGAGCTAAATGGATGAATGACTACTACTGTAAGAATTATGGAAGTTAATATAGATACACATTTAAAGAGTGCCCAACCCGTAATAGGTGTTGTGTAAGTATTTGCTATTATTTTTCTCGTAGAATTTCTTTCAGTTGGTTTTGTCATCCAAGCTGACTAAAGGAAAGACATGTCCTTCATGTCTTCCACATTCCTTCATAAAACCTACCATAAGCACTTGTTCACACATTCATCAAGCATTTGCACTCCCCACAGTCCAAATTTCTGCTCATTTTTCTCTGACCTCGTATGCTGGAGTCCTCTGAGTGCATTCTGATACCCTACCCCTCTGTAGCATGGACGTGTTAACTGTTTTACCAGCCAGCATTCCTCGCTGCCCTCTCACTTTGCTAGCTTATCAATGGTACTTTCAGTCTCTCTCTCTCTCTCTTTTTTTTTTTTTTTTTAAGTACAGTCAGTTACACTGTGTCAGTTTCTGGTGTACAGCACAATGTCCCAGTCATGCATATACATACATATATTCGTTTTCAGATTCTTCAGTCTCTCTTGAATCTCAGGAATTCTTTGCAATAACATTAATCTTTATTGCAAAAGACTGCCACATTCTTTTGGTATGGATTTATCTTGGCGGATTTTGCCCCACATAAATAAATAAAATGGACACCACACTTCCACAACTGAACACCAAAGTTTGCTTCTCTTCTGTTTGGTTGAACCTTTATTGATGAGTCCATAGTGTACTGACAATGACTTCTTCAGCAATTTCATGGTTTGTGAAGCAGTTGGTAATAGTGCATGCACGTGGGCAGGGAAAACTATGCAAATATCAATAATAATTATGCTTGCTGTATGCAAATTCCACCAGGTATTTTCAGAAATTCATCTTCCAAATCGCTTTTGCACAATTCAGGAAAACTAAAATGTGCATTTAAATAATTGTAGAAAAATTTAAAAGCAATCTCCTCTCATTTAAATCATCCAGTTAAGGTGCTATTACAAACAAAAGGCTTGTAGATATTTCAGACACAGCAGGCATCCTGTCAAAACAGAATTATAAAGATCATGAGAGTTACGCTTTGTTTGTAGACAGGTTACCCGGGATGACATTGTTTGGATTATTTTGTTTGGTTTACATATTTATTATTAATATTCCTCAGAAGTCATGGCTAAAAAGAAGCATTATTGCTGTATTTCTTCATGTATTCATTCATCTATTCTTCGTGTGTTAATGTCTCCATGTGTCATTCCATCCACCAATCAAATACATGTTTATTAAGCATGACTGTGTCTGGGATTGAGCTGAGTTACATTTTAAGAGTAGGAAAGCTTTTTGACTTGGGCCTCCAGCCTAATGTGGGCCACAGATTTACTCAGTTTAGTCATGTTGGGGGTCTTTAAATTTCTTCCATGAATTTAATATCAACTGTAACTTTATGAAAGCTAGATTGGGGGGGCAATAATTAGTGCATTACATTAGTGTTGCCATCTGTTTTTATGTAGTTTTAAGTAATCAACTTATGACCAGGGATGCTGAAGATGACCCTAGGTTTCTCTGACTTCCTTGAATACTTGAAATAAGGTTCTCAGGGGAAATAGCATTGAATTCGTAGATAAGATAGAAATATACAGAAGCCCACCCCACAAGAAGTTGCCATCTCTAGACATGTAGGAAAAGGAGCAATCAGCTAATTATTACTGCTTGTGACTAAAGCACTGTAACCACAGGCCATGGACATGTTGAGGAGAGAGGGATCTCCTTCTCACAGGCAGGCGGGGGGTGTCAAGATGCTTTCAGGAGAATCTTGAGGTGTGCCATGGGAATGGGTTTACAAAAATATGTTGAAAACAGCTTTGGAAGAGGGTTGCTCCAAAGCTTTTGACCTTGGTTCAATGGCTGTATGACAATTAGCTTCATTTGTAAAATGGGCATGGTGACACCAACCTCAAAGATTTGGGGGAGGATTTACCTTATAATTGCCGAAGTGCTCGTTAAGTTATATTAAGAAGGGAATCCTGGTAGAAGAGAGGGCCTGGGGCAAAGGCACAGGGGCAGGAGGAAGAAAGACAGATTTGGAGACTGGTGATAAGGCCAAAACTTTGCCTAAAACTTAGGATTCTTCTATAGAAAAATGGAAGGCAGTAACCACAGATTTGCCATTTGTCTGTTTAGGGACCTTGAATGTGTGACATAACTGGATTTTCAATGGCCTGTCTCTAAAAGGGGTCAAGAAAACACGCTGCCCCAAGTGGTGGGAGGTGAGATGCAGAAATGTCTGCAAATAAGGTCTTTGTGTTTCTCTTCTGATTGATGTTCTCCACTCATTTGACTGTTTCTTACCTGTTTCTGCCCAGGGATGACTTCCTGGTAAAGATACACACTTCTTTGGTCGTATGTCCTAAGTCAGCTAGGTTGTTCCTCATAATGAATGCACTTCCGATCTAGAACATGGGTTCAAAATACGCTCATTGTTTTCATTGTGATATTTTAAGCCAATATAGCATTCTAGTTTGTTGGGTTTTAAGAGCAACATTGCAACTATTCTGTCAAATAAATTGATAATCTTATTGACATTGACTCATTTGGTGGAAACAATTTAATCTTACCCTCATCAGTGAGATCTGCATTCTCAGATCGGATTGTCTGTTACTGTGTTTTCCTACATTTTTGCATGCCGGTTAGCTTTATTCTGGTCTCCCATGACTAATCTGTGATCCTGTGAATGCCATACCAGTAACAGAAGTCAAAGCAGGTAGAATGGTAGAGACTTCCTGTAAGAAACACAAAGAGGACGGTATCTTTCTCATCGTACAGTGATTCATTCAACAATCATCTTTTGCCTGTTCATTCAACAGGTACCAAGTACCTGCTAGGTGACTGGTGCTGTGTAGGAGCCAGAAAGAAAGCTCTAAGAGGTATCTGTACCTTCAAGGGACTTGACAGTTGTGGGGAGGGTGGTTAATAACACCAATAGCCAGTGTTTTAATGAAGGATGTTCAGGTGCTCCAGAAGCATTGGGAAGGGAATGATTAACTCAGCCTGAGAGAGCTGGGAAGGCCTCACAGGGGAGATGGCATTAGACTGGACCATGAACATGAGAAAGAAAAAGGTGAAGGGGCATTTCAGGCAGAGGGAATTATTACTTCAGAGGAAGATTAGGCCATAGAAAGGTGTACAGCTCTAAGGGTTCCGAGGAGAGAAACATAACATTTCTTGCAGGAAATAAAAGAGACACTTCAAGGAGGAAGTGGTATTTCAAATGGGCCATGACGTTTCAGAAGGCATGGAAGGGGCTACTGAGAGCATTTTAGATGGAGGGAATGGCATGAACAATGGCCTTGAGGTAGGAAACGTCAAGGAGGGGAGGTTAGGGAACATAGAAACTCAAGTATGCCTAGAATATATAGGCTGGGGGTAGTTAAGACTGGAAGGGTCAGGTGCAGTTGGATGGTGGCGCATGCCCACTGTTGATGTGAGGGCTCGGAACCTAACTCTCTCATATGCTAGGAGTCACCAAAAGTTTAAGAAAATTAATTAAGCTTTTTTTGGGGAGGGGGAGGTAATTAGGTTTAGTTTTTAAATGGAGGTACTGGGGATTGAACCCAGGACCTTGTGCATACTAAGCACACACTCTACCACTGAGCTATGCCCTCCCCACTTAAACTTTTGATTTGGGGAAATGATAGTCCATTCAGTTTAATTCCACAGTATTTTCTGAGCCTTTGCTCGGGTACTGTGATAGGATCTAAGGACACAGAATAAATCGGGCACTCTTCCCGACCTCATGACTCTCCCGCTGAGCTGTATCTGTGCATGTCTGCGCCTCCTCTACACCTGCGTCCACAGCTCCGTCCGCGTCTCTCTCCGTCTTGGCCTGCGTCTGTGTCCAGAGCTATAGCTAAGGACAGATGAACCTGACAGTCGTGTGTAGGACGGCTTCAGGCAGAGGAGAGGAGATGGAGGCGGCACGTAAGCATCAGACATTCGAGTTGCAAGGCCCTGCACGCGTCCAGAGGGGAGGGCGTGAACAGGACTGTGCAGGCAGCAGGAAGAACGCCGTCGTGGGAGCCCAAGGAACTCGCATTTGAATCCAGACTCTATCGCGAACTCTGATTCAGAACTTGTCCAGGTCATTTCCTCAGCCTTGCTCTCCTCGTCTGCCAAACAAGGATAGTAACATTTACCTTTGGGGGCGGAGGAGAAGATTAAGGGGATGTAGTCAGCACATGGCACCGGCTGGCATTGGTGGTGGGCAGTGAGGATGTCTGTGGGAAGACGCTGTGGTGGCTTTGGCGTGCCACTCCTGCTCAGAGGGAAAGAGGTAAGTTATCCCAGGAATAGAGGTCTGGGGCTCCCGGCAGGGAATAACAATTGTGACTTCGATGCAGACTCCCCTTTGACCTGTGTGTTCAGCCTCCTGGGTAAGGAGCACAGGTGCATGCTCCCTGCTTGGCTGGCAGAGTCAGGCTCACCTTGGGAAGCCCTTTCATGGGCTCTTCCCATGTCACCAAGGAACCCACGGACTTGGATCCTCTGAGAGGCTCTGGCAGTGAACAGGGCTGCAGCTGCGACCCAGCCAGGTTGCTCCATCTCCAGCAAACATTGATAGTGGCTCTGTGCCTGTTGCTCCTGCTCTGACACACAGGAAGCTGAGAGCCGAGCCAGCGAGTGGCAGCCAAGAGGAATGCTGCCAGCGTGGCAGG
This sequence comes from Camelus ferus, assembly GCF_009834535.1. Classification (NCBI taxonomy): domain Eukaryota; kingdom Metazoa; phylum Chordata; class Mammalia; order Artiodactyla; family Camelidae; genus Camelus; species Camelus ferus. The sequence goes on along the minus strand of NC_045699.1, from coordinate 51,835,222 downwards.
CAGGAGCTGCAGGGGCGCGGAGCAGGGGCAAGGATCGCTTCTGGCTACGGGGAGTCTCCTCCGCTGTCAACCTCATGGCTATGGGGGCTGCTTCTCCCAGGGGCTCGGCTGAAGTCTTGAAGGAGCAGGACTGTCTCTAGGGCCCTGGCTCTTCTTGGCTGATGTCAGGTGGTTTCCAGGGGTGACAGTGCCATAGTGAGCCAGGGGGAAGTTACGATATAGTGAAGAGACATGGCAAAACGTTTCCAAAGGCCGATTTGGCTGGCAGTTCTTGTGTGTCTAGATTGAGATTTGACCTCTGTGATCATTAGCATTTGTTAGCATCTGTGTGCTAGGGGAGGGTGAAGAACCAACTTGCTAAAGGTGGAAAGAAGGAAGAAAAGGGGGGGTGGGGGTGGGAGGGAGGGGGAGAGAGAGAGAAGAAGGAGGGAGGAGGGAGAGAGAATTAGAAAGAAAAGGAAAGCCCTCTTCCAGGGTATAAAACCTCCCACTGTAGAAAATGTTTAAGGTACCAACAGGATCTCATTGATGGTGAAGTTGAAAAAAGATGTGCAGTAACACATCATTACGTAGTGTTCACACCATCGATACGTAAGAGATACAAACAACCTCAAAAGCAGAGCTAAAGGGTAAAAGATAGTCATCAGGAAGTGAGGACTTTTGACTACTTCCTATCTTTGTTCTTAATGTCATTTATTTCATTCTCATAGAATTTAATTATTAATAGTGGCTCAGTTTAACAAATGGTCACACAATTCCTGATTTTCTTTTCCCCCAGTTTCTCTGTTCTACCTTCTTGGGAGAATAAATCTCCAGTCTTTTGATTTTATTGGAGAAGAAAAAAATCTTCCTGGCTGACTGGTGTATTGTAGGGGATCCAGGGGACCTGATTTTTGTGTTTTTTTTTTTTTCTTTCAATTTAGGGAGGTGAAATTCACATAATATAAAATGAACCATTTTAAAGTGAACAGTTCGGTGGTCGAGAGGACAATCACAATGATGTGCAACCACCACTTGTATCTAGTTGATATCTAGTTGAAACATGTAAATCACTCCAGAAGAAAACCCTCTCGTGAGTTCCCCAGGGCTGGGTGCCATCACAAAGTGACAGAGCCTGGGTGACTTCAACAACAGAAATTGACTTTCTCCCAGTTCTGGAGGTTAGAGATCTGAGATCAAGATGTCAGTGGGACTGGGTCCTGTTGAGGGCTGTGAGGGCAGAGTCTTCTCCAGGTCTCTCTCCTTAGCTCGTAGGTGACTGTCTTCTCCCTGTGTCTTCACGTGTTCTTCCTCTGTATGTATCTGTGGCCAAATTTCCTTTTCTATAAGGACATGAGTCATACTGGATTCGCGCCCACCTTCATAACCTCATTTTAACTTTATCTCTTTCTAGACCCTCTTTCCAAATAGGGTTATATTCTGCAGGACTGGAGGTTAGGACTTCAATGTATGAAATTTGGTGGGGGGGGTGGTCCACAGTTTAGCCCGTAACGCCTCTCTCTACCTCCCACCCTCAGGTGCTGCCAACCAAAAATCTGCATCTGTCTCTAAAAATTTAACCTATTCTGGGTATTTCATATAAATGAAACCATGCAGTGCGTGACCTTTTGTGTCTGACTTCTCTCACTCCATGTGATGGTCTCATTTCCATGGAAGTGAGTGGCTCACAGGAGTGTCATTTCTCATAAGTGCTGTGGTTCAGGAAAAAAAATGAGAACCAGGGGTCTGAAAAGCCACCAAGAACAACTGCTCAAAAGTTAAGGGATTCTCTTGGGGTTCACAAAACTGACCACTATTTGGTAGATTGGCTTACCTCTTATTTATGAAATTAGAGGCAAGAAGACTGGTCAGCAGATCACTGACACAGTTGAGGCAAGTTGGAAGGCATGGTCTAGGGGAAGGACGGTGCAAATGAAGAGAAGGCTCATCACAGTGATCGGGAAATGCAAGTCACTCCCCAAAGCTTAAGTGTTATGTATTCGAAAAGTACATGAAAGTATAAAAGACAATTAAATATCACTTGTGATACTACAACTCAGTAATGAATACTGTGAACATTTTAACATATCTATGTGTTTATCCAAGAATAACATACCCAAAGAAAAGTGCACAAGAGAGGTAACCTTAGAGTGTTAGCATGCCCAGGTTCCCACCATCCACATCATGCCATGGACCGTACCAGTAGCCTAGAAGCCTCTCTCCGCCTGTCCTACCAAAGGTGATAATGACTAGTTGGGCCTCTTTTTGAGCTCTCTATAAAGAAAATCATTTTTCTTTTTCCATTTTGGGCATTTTTTCCCTTCCATTCTGTGAAGTTGATTCCTGTGTTGATGGGCTATCGTTGTACTTTGAGTTTCCAGCTGTTCTATTGTATGAATATAGCACAAATTGGTACTTGGTCTTATGATTGATGGGCATTTGGGATATTATGGCAGTGTTGCCACGAACATTCTCGTTCTTGTCTTTTGTTCCTACTTGTGTGTCACATCCTGACATGTTTGTATCTGGTAGGGTAAGTCCACGCAAGTTTTTCTCCCTTTGTTGGGTATACATCTCAGAGTGGCATTGCTGGTCACAGAGAACATATGTCCAGGGTTAGGAAACCACTTGAAATCTTTTTGAGAAGTTCCCGATCGTCTTTTTGCCTGGTTTTTGTTTTTTGTTTTGTTTTGTTTTGTCTTTTTCTTATTGTTTAGTAAAAATTCTTTATTCTGGATATGTCTTTTATCATAGGTATATGATATATGAATTACATATCATATATTTCATATACCTTATAAAGGTTGATTGCAAATATCTTTTACCATTGTGAAACTTACCTTTGCATGAGCAAAAGTTATAAATTGGATAGAGTCCAATTTATCAATCTTCTCTTTTATGGTTAATGCTATTTGTGTCCAGTTTAAAAAAAAAAAAAATCTTCACCTGTCCCATGAGAATACTCTACCTTATTGTCGAAAAAGTTTTATTGTTTTTAACTTTCATATTAAGCCCATGATCTGTGTAGAATTAATTTTTATGCACGATATGAGGTAGAAGACATGCTTCATTTACCCTTATGAGTGTCCAGTTGATCCACCACCATTTTTTGAGAAGGCAATACTTGCCCTTGGCTGTGGCATTTCTTATAAATCAGGAGATTGTACATGTGTGGTATTATTTCTTGACTTTTTACTCTATTCTGTTCATCTGTTTTTCTGTCCTTAATACCAATAGTATATTGTTTTAGTCCAGCTCTATAAAGAAGTTTTTGATACCTAGTAGAATAAATCCCTCAAAGTTTTTCTTCTTCAAGATTATTTTTGCTCTTCCAAGCTACTTGCATTTCCAAAGAAAATTTTAGGTGGATTTTTGTCAACTTTCTTAAGAAGATTTGTTGGGATTTTGCTAAAAACTAGTTTGTTTTTGTTTTTATTTTAAAACTCATGAGCAGGTTTTAAATTTTAGCAAATGCTTCCTCTGCATTATATTGAGATAATCATATGGTTATTCTCCTGGGAGTGAATTGTACAGATTGGTGTTTGAAAGTTACACCGAACTTCTATTCCTGAAACAAACCTAATTTGGTCATGATGAATTATTCTTTTTATATAAATTTGCTAATAGTTAATTTATTTTTTGCATATATCATCATAAGAAAAATTGGCCTGTAATTTTACTTCCTTATAATGTTTTTGTCAGATTGTATGTCAGAATTATGCTAGACTCATAATGACTTGAAAGTATTTCCTTTTTTCTAGTCTGAATTTAAAAAAAAGACTGTGTTATTCCTTAAATACTCATAAAAATACACAGTCACTTAGGTCTGGAGAATTTCCAATAGGAAGGACTTTTTATACACGTTCAGTTTTTATAATAATATATAGGTTATTCACTTAGAAGAAAGTCTTCTTGGACCAGTTTTGATTAAGTTGTGTTGTTCTAGATGTTTGTCAGTTTTTTTGTCAATTTTATCCAATTTATTGACCAGTTCTTTCATAATAATCTTTTATTATCTTTTAAGGTTCACAGAGTGTACTTACCGCCTTTTTGAATTCCCAATTTTGGTAATATTTTTCTTGTTTTACTTCAATAGTCTTGTTAGGACTTTGTAAATACTAGTAATTTTTCCCCAGATAATCAGCATTTCTCTTTTGCTGATTGTCTATTACTTGCTTATTTTTTCTTTAAAAATTTTCATTCTTTAAAATAGTTTCATCTTTCTTTTGGTTTTGGTTTTCTCATCTTTATCTAAATTCTTGATGAGTACTTAAATGATTGTTCTCAGTCTTCTCTTCTGTTTGATGAATTTAGTGCATTACTGCATTTCCTTGCAGAACAGCTTACACCATAGCAAGTAGGTTCTCCTGTGTAATGTTTTCAGTATCATACGGTCCTAAATAACTTTCTTATTTTCACTGAGATTTCTCTATTGACTTACGGGCTTTTTTTTTTTTTTTTTCTAGTTTCTTGAGATAAATAGTTTATTTCCATTCTTCTTGTACAATGCTAAAAGCATGAAAAGTCGTAACTTCTCTTCTTGGTATAACTTTCAATCCTGTGATTTTTTATATGTAACACTTTAATTTGGGGTATTTTTAAAAATACTTCAAATGATGTTTAAAAGTTTTCTCTTTATATTGAAAATTATTTACAAGGGAATTTTTACTTTTCCAGTTGATTGGGTTTTCATGATAATTCCTGATTCTGATTTCATTTTATTGCACTTTTAAGAATCAATTGACCTGTAAAATCTCTATAGCTTATTAATTTCTTCTTGGAGGATTATAATTAACACTCGTAAGTGTTTCAGAAACCTGTGAGAAGAATGTATTCTATTTGTAGACTTAGATTTCAATATGTGATTATAAGGAAGACTTTAATCCCATAAATTAGATATTCGATATCCCATTTAAATTTTTCTATTAATTCATAAATTTCTTTTGCTGTTTTATGTTGTTATATTGCTACTTACTGCTTAATATATTTTAATATTTTATTAATAAACTCATAGGATTCATAGTTTCTATATCTTTATCATGGCTTATGTACTTTGTCAATGTAAACATTTTTTCATCTTTTTTAAAGATTCAAGCTTTGATTTCTACTTTATTTTAACATTCTCTCCCTAGGTTTTTTTTTTTTTCTCTTGTATTTGTCCAATAGTAAACTGACTTTCCTCTAAATTTTAATCTATCAAAAGTGCTTTTCTTTATGCACATCCAGGGGTTTTCGTTGGGACTGGTTTTCTTGCCCACATTGAAGAGTTTTCTCTTTCTAAAGGAATTATCGCATTTACAGTTAGATTCTAATTGTTTCCGTTTTGTCTTCAGTTATTTTGACTTATATTTTATACTTTAATAGTTTAGTTTCCTATATTATTCATATATGTAAAATACCTTTGATTTTTCTCCTATAATTTTGAGGTTTAGCACAAAATTCACATGACAGATCGGAGATTTCTGTCTGAGACTGGGCCATTTTGTGTTACATCCACAGATCCCTGGGGTGTAGGTTCACTTTTCTCTGATGTTGGGGATGCTTACGTGGAAACACTTGAGAACATCTGTGTCCATTTTTAAGAATTACTTCTCATGCCTGAACCTATATTATCTAATTTTCAAAGTCAAAGTTAAAATTCTGTTTGGTAAATTTCCACTCTGTCAAATAAGAAAATTAGCCCATTTTAATTTCTTCTTCCCTCCCCTGCCCCCCACCATTTTTTTTCAACTTAGTTAATATAGCCTAGAATTTTGGACCCAGATTATTACTATTCCAGTTCGGCTGTGATTTTTAACAATCGGTTTCTAATATTTACTATACAAACACTCTGTGTTTATTGTGAAAGTCAGACAATACAGATAAACATCCTCAAGCTTTTATTATTTAAAAAATATAATGAAACTTAAATGTCTTCCCAATTATTTAGTTAATTTAGTTTATTTACCATTGATCAATTTGAGTCACCATATTTGTCATATATATTATTCTCATACAAGAAGATACTACTATATATGAATTAAACAGCAAATTTATACTATATAGCACAGGGAACTAAATTCAGTATCTTGTAACCGGTAATAATGAAGAATATGAAAAGGAACATATATATGTACATGTATGACTGAAACATTATGCTGTACACCAGAAATTGATATAACATTGTCAACTGACTATACTTTAGTACGAACAAAAACAAAAATATTATTCTCATATGCTTTCCTGTGCTTCCTTATTATATTGCACTATATTACAATAAAGTAAATTAATAATGCTAAATAACAAAAATAAAATAATAGTAAACTACAAAATACTACACTAATAGTACTGTACTACACTAGATTATGGTCGGGTTTGTTTCTGGATTTTTCTATTTCATTTCCTTGATTTAGCCTTCAATTACTGTCTCAGTATTACTGTGATGTGTCTGTATAAATCTATAGATGTATATGTATATCTCTATATAATCTGTGCACGGTACATCTCTGTGTGTAGATACATATACATGAACACAGTAAATTCTCTTTATTCATGGCAGTTAGTTTCTATAATATCACTGTAAACACTGAATTAGCAAATACTGAGTCAGTGTTCCTAGGGGAAATACAGGATTTGGTTCTTGTGAGCCTCTGGTCACAACACTTTTATCAGTTGATCCGTACATAACCTTGTTTTGGGTGTATTTCTGTTTAAAGACACATGCACATTTCTCATATATATATATATATATATGAGAATGAATGAATGAATGAATGAATCTTATATATATGATTCATTAACATTGAACGTCCCTTGTGCTTAGGAATACCAGACAGCACCTCAACACTACACTCGGGGGCAATTTGAAACAGTAAAACCACCAACAGAAAGCACAAAAGATGTAAAAACGTGACACTAAATATACTGCAAAAAGTACACTTATTTAGAGAACTAAAGCAAGGAGGCAGAGTGTTACCTTGTTTGACCTCAGCTGGGGACGTGCAAGTCAGGCGACTCAAATTTTTTGCCACTCATCTGCAAATAACTATGAAAAGCATTGTACTGATTTGGGGAGTTACTAATAATTTTAGTGAGTGGGAGAATTTGTAAATACAGGATCTGCAAATAATGAGGGGTGATTGCGTTTGTGTGTGTAGATGGCTTGCCTTTAGTTCCCTCTCTGCCTTTGTGTGATGGGTACAGTCCTTCCCCATATCCATCATTCATGCTCAAGTCGATGGGCATGATTCCCCATCGACTTTTCAGGTATTAGCAGTTTGTCACCTACTGCAGTGGTTCCCCGACTCTAGTCTTTTAGGCCACTGCACACTTGAGATGAAGTGTTCACTAGCCTACTGTAAATGGATAAAAATACAGCCATTGAATTGAGAATACATTTATTTAAGGGACAATTCTTCATTTGAGGTTATTTTTTTTCCCACATTTTTGGAATTAATCTCCTTTTGTTCTTTTTTTTTTTAATGTCTTTACTTATAAAATAAAACAAATTACAACCCAATGTGATTCCCAAAATTTTATTTGCAGTTTTATCAGTGTATGAAATCCAGAAGTCCACACACAGTACACTCTGCTCTAGCAGTGCTGTATCTTTTCCTTCCTCAGCCATCTTTCTCCTTGCAAAGTTAGACAGAACAGCAACAACAATAGTGTTATAACCATCTGCCGGGTCCTCCCTAAACACTTGCCATATTTGTACTCCTTTAATCTTCCCAGTAACTCTGCTAAGTAGGTAGGTACTATTATTATCCCCATTTTATAGATGGAAGAATTAAGGCACAGAGAGACCCCCCTCCAAGGTCACCCAATTAGTTTGTGGCAGAATCAAACACAGGCAGTCTAGTTTCTGAATCCACTCTCCTAAGCACCACACTGAGCTCCTTCTCCACCTGCCTCACACCTAGACCATGCTTCCCACCTGCCTTGTTGGGCTCTTCTGTTCCCACCTCTGACTTCAGTGCTTTACTTGTAGAGATTGCATTTCCCAGCATGCAGTGCAATCACTCCTCCCCACCTCTCCATTCCTGCCCTGTTCCTGACACATTCCTGCTTCCCCGGATAGACAGAGATGGCCAAGACTGGAAGGTGAATGAACACAGAGGAAGGAATACAGTGCTGCCTGATTCTTCATACAGAGAGATTTTCTGTTTGCTGGAGATTTCCTGTTTGCTGAGGATCCTGAGTCTCTCCTTCCAAATGAGAAGACACAAAGTATCTTGCTATTTTTAGACTTTTTTCCCCCCCAGAAGCAATCTGGTCTATGCCATACACTTAAACCTGTATCTTTTCCTCAGTCCATCTCCTTGGGTCTTACAGGTTCAGTATGTTTTGTATCTTGTTACATTATTCCTTAGTTTCAGCTTTTTTAAAAAGGCTGTGTGGAGTTTTGTTTTTGTTTATCTTTATGAGTATATTGGCAAAAGCTATGTTAGTCAACATTTTAAATTCCAAGCAGGTTCTCCCTAATTTTTTTCTCTGTTTGCTTTAGTAAAGTTTTTCCAAAAATAAGCTTGTCTCCTGAAACTTGAGTGATATGTTTTCCTCTTTTATTTTTGCATCTACTTTTTTACTGCTTCCATGTTGGTTCTGTCTCTGTTCAGTCAAGTAGAAAGAGGACACATTGTAGATGAGAGTGACGTTTTCTTGTAAACAGGATGAGTGGATCCTTCTCGATTTTCCCTCATCTGTTTTTCCTTTCATTGCTTGGCTTTTAGAAACCCTTGGGTCACATCAGTGGGACCTATACTCAGGTCAGGGGCTTCCATTGACTTCTTTAATATTTACCGTTTTGCAGGGAATTGTGCCAGGCACTTTCACATGGTCTCATTTAATCCCCCAAATGCCCGTTTAAGGTGTTACATCATTATCCCACTTTATAAGCAAGTAAACTGAGGTTCAGAAGAGCATATTAATTTAAGCTTGCATAGCTAGTTAGAAATGAACCCAGTAGGAAGTAGAACCCAGTTTTTCTAATAAAGTGTGCATCTTGTCTACCACTCTGCCTTGCGTCCAGCTAATTGTCATGCTCAGGAGAGATCACAGAAGCACAAGTCCAGTCTTTGATGGCACATGTTCTTGTCACTTTCTTGTTGTGTGACCTTGAGCCAGTTATTCAGTTTCTGCTTCAGTAAAATGGGAATAATAATATATGTCCCTTTAGAATTTGGAGATAGAAGGTGTGCATGTCAGGGCTTTCAAACTCAAATGCCTTCAGAATATGGCAGGTGGCATAAAATATGTGAGGTGGCCTCACGTAAGATGATCAGGATTGATGGCGACTGACTAAAACCTGAAGAGGGCCTGTTCTTCTGAAGACATCAAATTCTGTTTGTTAAAAGTCGCTGGGCTGATGGTATTCGCCCCCCCCCCCCAAGAAGAGCTAAAATTAAAAAAAAAACTGTCAAAGATGTGATGAAATTGAAAATTCTCATAGATGGCTGGTGGGATTGTAAATTGTAGAGCCTCTTTGGAAAACACATAAATTCTGTGACCCAGCATTTCAATTCTTGAGTGCACACACAAACCAAATGAGTACAGATGACCCCCATAAGAGACATATATGTTCAAGAATGTTCATAACAGCACTATTGGTAATAGCCCCAAACTGGAAACTCCCATCACTGACAGTGGTTGAATACATTGTGGACTATTAACACAATGGACCGATACAGTGAATGATTATGAAGACATTACAACTATAGGCAACAATAGGACACATCTTATGACCATAATGTTGAGCAACAGAAGCTGCATGAGGAAGAACATGTATGGTGTGATTTCAAAGGTTGCAAAGTAAGAAAAACCAGGTTGTAGAAGCCAGGATAGCAGTTAGTGGAAGGGAGTTACTGAGGGGGGGGGGGGCTTCAGCTTCAGCTCTTGTGGCTCCTCACCTTTTCACTGGTGCTCACTTGATGAAAGTCACCGAGCTCCACACTTCGGATCTCTTGTTTATGCGAAAATAAGCATTTACTCTTTAAGCCACTCTTACTCTGAAGGAAGTGTCACTGACATCAGATCCATTGAAGGGTTTCAGTCAAAAGATGGATATGACCAGTTTTATGTTTTAGAAAGCTTCCAGGTTAAAGTACGAAGTTCTTTATTTAAATAGAGTGAGAAACAAAAGACAGGGAGACCAGTAAGGAAGTTTGTAATAAGCAGGGCAGAAGTAATAAATACCTGAACGCACACATTGCAAACCTACTATGTACTAAAGCAGTGATCGGAAAGCATCAGTTATTCTCATGTCATCAGCCATATTTTTACTCTACACTTTTTTTCTTTAAATAGCTTCCTTTTCAAATAAAGGGAATTGTCTTTCATCATTTTTATGTGCTAGTTATTTTTTCAAATACACATTAAGTAAGGGATTGTCTGCACTTTAGATTATGACAGACTAGCTTTTATGGATTAAGTCTCCTCTTGAGAATAACTAGTAGCCTGGATAAAGGTATTTCAAAATCAGGACTTAAGGGTCCGGGATCCTAAAGGAAAGAGGAACACAGAGACAGTCTGTGACAATTGTCCTCTTGAGGGACTTCCCTACTCACAGGTGGCAGCTGTGAGAGCGAGGAGCCGGATCAGAACTCCCCGCGGCCTAACAGGCTAATGAGATGGTAAGTCAGAGTTTGGGGGCTTGCAAACCATGTGGATTTTCAGTTGGGACTGCTGAAGGGCTAGAGGAGAAAAAGTAAACCCCAAATAAATCAGCCCTCTCCATGGCTGAAACGAGCATCAAATCAGCTTAATGTCTGATTGCAATAAAGTGCATTCCCAGTAGCCTATGTGACATTCGTTTAGACTTTCATCATTCCTTTCCCTGGATCCTGCAGCTCTGCTTTCTCCAGGGGCAGAGGTGCGGTGCGAAAAATGACAGTGACGCCTAATGTTTATTAAGCATTTGCTATGTATCAGATGCTTACTACCCTGGGCAAGAGAGAAGACTGTAATCCCAATTACCTATTAAGCAAACTGAGTCTCAGAGTTAAATAACTTGCCCAAAGTCACAAAACGAGTACATGATAGAAATCAGATTAGACTCACTTGTGGCTGCAAAGCCCGTGCGCGTTGGTGGCACCAGCAATCTTTTGTCAGTTTCTAGCTGGCCTGACGGATCCTCCGGGCAGCGCAGCAGTGCTGCTTCGTTTGGCAGAGCCGGTAGCACCTGGGTCTCATGGACATTGTGTGTGTCCAGTGGGCGAATCCAAGTGCTTCCTCTTTTAGGCAGCAAGGGTCAAACGTACGTTCCTGGGACTGGGTCATAATTCCAACCCCCACCCCGCTGCCTCTTGGTCCGTGCACTTTCGAGGGGTTTCTTGGTACCTGTGGCTTTTCCTCACCCCCCTTCATCAGTTGTTTCCTCCTACTCTGCAGCTACGTTACCAGCAATCCTTAACACCCAGCCTGACCTTTCCCTGCTTTTCAGTAGACCATTATCTTTCCTGAGTCCATCCTGTTACTTTTTCTGACATTTATTTCAATAAAGTTCAGTGCATCTGGTTCCATCATTCAGACTAAGCTCTAGGCCAAGGACCGCAAATGGCTTTCAACCTCAAATGTTCTCTCCAATCAACTGACAGTGGCTGCCTGGAGCACGATGGCAGAGGACTGTGAGGCACATTCACCCTTGAGTCGAGCATGCCTGGCTTGATGAATAATGTCTGATGTGAGCTTAGGCTGGGAGGGAGGGAGGGTGGGAACTTACACAGCACGTGTTGGTCTCTACCCCTCGATGCTCTGGGCTCTGTTCACCTTCACCAGCTACCCCAATTTGGTTTCTAGAAGAATGAGCTGAGTTGTAGGTTTTGAAATTCCCTTGTGGTGCAGTTCTGTAAGGAGGGATGCCTCAGTGGTCATGTCAGGGTCCTTTTAAACTCCTTTCAGATGGTGCTGGGAGACCCTTGCTAGAAAATATCAGAGCAGAGATGTAAACCTTGGCTCCGAAGAGCAAACTCCCCACTCTTTCTGCTGCCCTCAGCTGTCTCTCCATTGGCCTTCCTACAGCTGATGATGGTTTATGAGCCAAGAATTTATATACCTGAGCTGATGGAAGGTTTTTTTTGTTCCTGAGCTGTGACTATTTTTACATGAGAAGCCTAGCAAGGTTATAAAAATGGAATCACATTGAGTTACACATTTAATGAATCACCTTCTTTATTGAAAAGAGTCAGGTTGCATGAAGTCAGGATGGTCCCTGAGCACCAAGAACATATCTTTTGCATTTAAAAAAAGAAAAAAGTGTGAAAGAGGAGAACTGACTTACGTCACTCACTGGACAGTGGTGTCGGCAACTTGGAGCAGAGTTTTCTTTTTTTTTTTTTTTGCCTTCAAGGTGCTTCTGCATGTCTCCCCTTCTGCCTTTCAGCCCCTCTCTAATGAATTCCCCTTATGCCTTCAGTTTTCCTTTCTCTGCAACGTCTATTACTCATTTTTCCTCAGGTAGGAGTTTCAGTCAAATTAACAACTTCTAGTCCCAGAACTTCCAGAAAAGTAGCTTCGTGTCTATGAACTGACTTCTACCTTTGAACCAGGAAAATGTAGCTGTTCACTTACCTACACTGCTCGGTATTATGCATGTCAATCTGTGGGAAAATGAAGAGGTTTATGAAGGAGAGGGTATTATAAGCCAGCTGAAAATAACGAAACCTTGGAACGCTGGAACTTTGAAGGAGGCATAGAGGTCGTATAATCTCCCCACTGAATTTCCATGGGAGCACAGAGGGACCCGGAGAACTAGGCAGAGTGTTAATGATCTCCTGGTGTTATGGGCTGAATCGTGTCCTCCCACAACTCGTGTATTCAGGAACCAACAGTAAGACCTTATCTCTAAATACAGCCCAGAACATGGCTCTATTTGGAGATGAGGTCTTTTAAGAGGTAATGAAGTTAAACTATGGTCTTGAGGGTGGGCTCCAATCCAATCTGACTGGCATCTTTATAGTGGAGAGACCATGTGAGGACACAGAGAAAGTGGCCATCTGCAAGCCAGGGGGAGAGGCTTCAGGGGAGACCAGACCCACTGACACCTTGACTTTGGGCTCTAGGCCTCCAGTACTGTGTGAAAACAAATTTCTCTTGTTTATCAGCTAGTCTGTGCTATCTTGTTAAGGCAGCAAACTAATATACCCAGCTGGTGAGTGGCAGGAATGGGATTCCAACCCAGGTCCCTGAATCAGTCTAGGTGCTTTTCTCTGTCCTGTAGTGACCCCTAACACTGTTCTGTAACGACCCCTAACACTGTTCATGACAGGCTGTACAACACAAATATGCCTTTCCTTGTAGATTTATGGATTGAAGATGGCCATGTCAGAGTTAAGTTGAACCATGAGTGACATAAAATAAGAGAGAGGAAAAGAGAGAAGTGGGAAGGAACACACAAAGCTGTCACTATTTGAAAATGATACTCTCATCTCTTGAAAATACAGGGAATCTAGAGACACATTTTTAGAACTAGTGAAAGACTTGGCAAATGTATCTGGATCAAAGATCAGTATAAAAAAATCTCATTCTGATCCACCAGAAGCAATCAAATATAAGAAAATAATATAAAAGAGCAGTGAGGTACCTGGGAAAAATTTATATTGCTGAATCCTTTTTACTAATATTTTGTTAAAGATTTTTACGCCTGTATTCATGAGGGATATGGATTGGTCTGTAGTTGTCTTTTTTTGGGATCATCATTGTCTGGTTTTGGTATCAGGGTAACACTAGCTTCATAATATGGATTGGGAAGTATTCCTTCTATTTTCTGGAAGAGATTGTGTAGAACTCATAGTAATTCTTTAAAACTTTGGTAGAACCCCCTCCCCCGTGAAATCCACTGGACTTAGAGATTTTGGGGGGAAGGTTTCTAAGTTCTGAATTCAATTTTTTGATAGTTACAGAGCTATTCAGATTATTCCATATTGAGTGAATTGTGGTAGTTGATGTATATTGAGGAATTGGTCTGTCCCATATAAGATGTCAAATGTATGAATGTAGAATTGTTCATGGTAGTTGTTCTGACGTATACTCTACCTGATGTTTATATGGTAATTCATGTGTTTTTTAAAATGAATATTTACATGATATAACTCTATTCTTTTATCTTCAGTCTACTTATGTCTTTGTATTTGATGTGAGTTTCTTTTAGAAACCACATGGTTATATCATTTTTTTTTTGGTTTGGTTTTTGTTTTTAATTTATTCCACCAATCTCTGCATTTTAATTTGTGTATTTAGACCATTTATATTTAAGGTAACTATTGGTATATTAAGGCTTAAGTATGCCATTTTACTGTTTCCTGTTTGTTTCTTCTTTCTGTTTCCCTTGTTTCTCTTTTCTTGTGTTCCTATGGGTTACTTAAACATTTTTTTATGATTTCATCTTGATTTATCCATATAATTTTGAATATATCATTCTGTAAAGTTTTCTGATATAGGTGTTGGAATTTACATATATAACTTACCAAAAGCTGCTGGTATACCTTTATCACTTTGACGTGTAGAAGACTTATTTCTATTTGTAATCCTGTATGTAGATTGAGGATATTAGTGGTTAAATAGATGAGAATTATTTTTCTACTTTGTGAATTTGAATTTGGGGAATTATACACAGAAAAAAGTTAAGTTTTTTTGGTATCACTTCTCTTCCTTTACAGTTTCTTTGATTGTCTAATGATCAAATTACCTCTTTATAAGTTTCTGTCTGTTAAATATTTTCCTAATTTTAGAATTTTCTTGTAGGTCTTGATACATAACACACACACACACACCTCATCTTTGGGATTTTGACAATGGTATTAAGCTTATAACTTTATATGGAAGAATTAAAATCTTAACAGTATTTGGAAACATATACCTTCCTCCCCTGGATGCATAGATAGATGATAGATAGGTATTGATATAGGTATTGCCTCTTGGTAATACTTTTGTCATTTTCCTTATAGAGACCTTACGAATTTCCCATTAAGATAACTTCTAAGCATATTATATTTTATGCTATTCTTACACATGTCATCTTTTTATCCATTATAACTTTTCACTGGCTGTCAGAAAAAAAAAAACTGTTGATTTTGAATAATTATCTTGATTCTAAACACTCTTTTTCACTGAAAGTATTTCAGGAGATGTTCTTGAGATTTTTAGCTTTATAATTAGACACATTCTTAATGGTACAGGACTAGTTTAATTATAACTAGTTTATGAATTTGGTGCTTTCAAAGAGAAGCAGCACATAAAAGAAAAAGCATAGATTTTAAATTCAAGCAGACCTTGATCCAAATTGCTTTTCTACCATGGACTGTCTTCATGGCACTTCCCTGAACTTCTCAGTGTCCTTAGCTATTAAAAATAGTTTACATCATAGGGTAGTTGTGACAATTAAAGTAATGAATATAAAGTACTTAACATAGTATTGATAAAGATTGACTATACAATGAATTTTTATTGTTTCTCTACTATTTAACATTCACCTTCATACATTTTGCTTCTGCTTTATTATAGAGAATCTTGGAAACTGGAAGGTGGGAAAATTGTTTGTCTGTTTCCCTGGACTATAGGCTCCTAGAAGGCAGGATTATGTCAGGAATGTGAAACAGTTATCACCTGACACAATAACTTTAACTGATTGTAATTTTCTGCTTAGGGATCTGGGTTGAGAAGGATGAGTGCTGGATTGATTAGTGATGTCTGCCACTAGTGTATACTGGGAAAGTGATGGGATGTGTACCATATACATCATGGCTCTGTGCTTTGTCTGATTCACGTCTAGCAAATGAAAGGCACAGAGACAGTCCTTAATCAATGCTAAAGGAAGAAAAGAATGACTGAATCTCATATATGGTCAATGTTAAACAAAATGAGAAGTTAACCTTCAAAATTAACAAAGACTATTTTCATGTGTGGAATTTATAAAAAGAAAAGTATCTTGAAAAGAATGTGAATTCTGGTATCAAACAAATTTGTGTTCAAATTTCTCCTTCACTGATTTCTAGCTGTGTATCCTTAGTAGAAAATAACTTTCTGAACTTCAGTTTCTTCTTATTAAAAGATATAATAATGTTTGAATTCCCTTAGTTTTCCTTTATCTGAGAATGACTTGATTTTTCTTCCATTCCTGGAAGATATTTTCTTTGGATATAGGATCCGAGATTAAAAGTCCCCATCTCTGTGTGCTTGGAAAATGTACAGTTTTCTCTGGCCACCAAGACTTCTGATCATAAATCTGCCCTCGTGCAAAAAATTTTTTTTCACTTAAAGGTAAGGTGTTCTTTTTCTCTTGTTGCTTGAAAGGTGTTTTTCTTTAGTTTTCAAAGTTTGATGCTGAATTTTGTGATGTGTTGGTCCGGTTTTATCTTGTTTGGGGCTCATTCATCTTGGAGCTATAGGTTTTTGATGGGCTCTCTCTGTCATCCCTTTCCCCCTTTTGCTCATCTCTACTTTGTTAGCTTCTTGATTGTCCAGCCTGCTAGTTCAAGGCCACCGTGAGCCCAAAGGGTTTATTCCAGTCACTTCCTGTTTCTTCTTCCTTTTTGGCTAGTTCTTGAGGTTGATGAGCTACCGTTTGAGAAGCCACAACAGCTGTTTTTAGATTTTTGAAATCGTGTTTGTTTGCCACCCATACATAGACATAGAGACATGCGTGGATCTGCTCTAGTGGTGTAGAGGCTCCAGAAAGCCCTTCACCTATCCAGAAGCTCTTGGGTGAGCCGATATGCACAGCGTGTGGAATCTGTCAGTCTGTGGTTGCAGTGCTTCCTCAGAAACTGAGCAGACCCTCTTCTACACAGAACTCTGGTATTTCTGGCTGCTAGAGTGCAGTGCAGTGCAGTGGAACTATTGAATGCCAAGCTCCAAGGCTGCATCAAGGACTGAGAATCAAAGAAGGAAGGGGCTTTTTAACTATGCTGTACACCAGAAGCTAAGACAATTGTTGTAAACAAATTATATTTCAATTAAAAACTTAAAAAAAAAAAAAAAGAAATGGTCTTCTACTAGAATTGCCATACATCCATTCCACTTTACTTTGCCAATCAATGCAGAAATCATCTCCAGGTTCTACATTTGTGGGATGTTAAAAGGACCTCCATGTCTCACCCAACCATCTCATTTCACAGAGAGGGGTGATGAGTCTCAAATAAGGGGAAATGACATATTTCAGATCACTTGATGTGACAATGGAAGGGGGACAGCACCCTAGGCTCCAAACTCCACCTCTGGAGCTCCACTTGTGCCATGACATGTACCTAATAGCCTCACCCTGGATGCATTATGAATTCCCTTTAACGAACGAAAATTAGAGTCACCATATGATCCAGCAGTCCCACTCCCACTCCTGGGCATGTATCTGGAGAAGACAGAAACTCCAATTTGAAAAGATCCATGCACCCCAATGTTCACAGCAGCACTGTTTACAATAATCAAGACTTGGAAACAACCCAAGCGCCATCAACAGATGATTGGCTTAAGATGTGGTGTATGTATACAATGGAATGTTACTCATCCGTAAAAAAAAGGAAATAATGCCATTTGTAGCAACACATGGACCTAGAGATTATCACACTAAGTGAAGTAAGTCAGAGAAAGACAAATATCATATAACTTATATGTGAAGTCTAAAAAATACAAATAAATCTATATATAAAACAGAAACAGACTCACAGACATAGAAAACAAACTTACGGTCGCCAAAGGGGAAAGGGAGGAGGGAAGGAATGAATTAGGAGTAAGGGATTAACAGATACAAACTACTATACATAAAACAGATGAACAAGAAGGGTTTACTGTATAGCACAGAGAACTCTATTCAATATCTTATAATAACCAATAATGGAAAATAATCTGAAAAGTATATAACTGAATCACTTTGCTGTATACCTGAAACTAGCATAGTATTATAAATCAATTATACTTCAACTAAAAAACAAAAACAAAAATAAAAACAAACACAAACTCAGAGAAACTCTTCCTGGCTGTGGTCTGAGGGAGCTGTGACAACGGAAGAATGGTCAGAGATGCAGTATTGCTGGCTTTGAAGAATGAGGAAGGGGGCCACAGACCAAGAAGCTGGACAAGACAAATGATTCTCCTCTAGAGCCTCTGGAAGGAATGCAGTCATGCCACCATCTTTTGTATTATCTTGGTTTCTTTTTGGTTTTTGTGACTCTATTATATGCTTTTGATTTGTGGTCACCCTGTTTTTCATGTACACTAATTCATTACTCTATCTGTTTGCTTTAAACTGGTTGTCATATGAGCTCCAACACATCCTAAAAAGAATGAAAAAAAGAAAAAACTCTGTATTTCCTTGCTCCCTTCTCCCACCTTCTATGATTTTGATGTCCTCTTTTACATCTTCATATTTATTCTATCGCAACTCATTGTAGTTACCGCATTTCCAGTTACGGTTTTCTCCTTTCTATAGCTTCCTGCCTCTTTTCTATAATTAGAGTAGAAAATTTCAATATTTCTTTTAGCATAGTTTTAGTATTGCTGAATTCTTTTAGTTTTCCCTTGTCTGTGAAATTCTCTCTCCTTCTATTCTAAAGGATAGTTTCCCTGGATAGAGAATCCTAGGTTGCAGCTTTTTCTCACTCAGAACTTTGAATATATCTTGCCACTCCCTTCTGGCCAGCAGTTTTTGCGTAGAGAAATCAACTGAGAGCCTTACGGGGGTTCCCTTGTAATTAACTGCCAACGTCTTTATCTTAGCCTATTGACATCCGTATTAGACCTCTGAATAAATTTGTGTGATTTTTAAAGCACTGAGTTTGTGGTTAATTGTTACAGCTACCATAGAAAACCCATGTACCATTTTCAAGTCTGGAAGTGATACTAAATCAGCTATTTTAAAAGTCACTTCTTTAAGGGACCTGTCCTCCAGCCCACTGGCACTGTCATAGTTGAGGCTTTACTCTCTCTTACCTGGACTGTGACAGCACTCTCCGCCTGTCTCCTGCCCCCAGCCTCACTCCCATGTGCTTTGTTCACACTGGTACCAGAAAGACCAGCCTCGAATGTGTTTCTGATCCTGCCACTACCTTCTTAAAATCCTTCACTAATTCATCATCTCCGGGTCTGCTGGTTTTTAATGTTGTCTGTGTTTTGGGAGGGTCGAGGATGCATTAAAGAATTGTAAGTGTAACTATCCCAGTAACATTTACATACACATAGACACACAAACTGAGACGTGCAATTTCCAGAGGTCTGTGGATGCCTTAAAGCTCATCCTTGGACTCAAGTATAAGACACTTTGGTCACAAAGGTAAATAAAAATTTCTTCATCTGACATGATAAGGACTTAGCCTACCTCTTCATCAGATCCTTCTTAACTCCCATCATGCCCTTTGCCACATCAGACTCCTCTCAGCTACCCAAATGTGCCAAGCCAATTTTGACCTCTACGTTGTTCATCTAGAATAATTCTCCCTTTCCACTCTCATTGCCTGATAGGAAAATGGCTTTTCATTTTTGCAGGCTCATCTTAAAAATCTCTTTTTCTGACCAACTTCTTACTCTCTCCTTGCCCACCCCAAAGGTATGGCAGGCACACCTTCCTCCATGTCCACCATGACCTGCCTGCAGTCTGTCAGCCAGTCCATAGATTTGGTGCATTCTTCTGTTGAAGCATCTCACCTCTTCTCCACTCAGTGGTGCTCACTGGGTTGGGGAAGACGGGACAGGAACTCCCGAGGGCAGTCTAGCACCAAGCAGGGCTCAGAGGAAGGTCTGAGAGTATGACTGATGAGTGAATGACTGGTTCTGGAATCCACACCCACATTAGGGCATTTCTATAATTCACTCAGCCTCTTCTCTGGCAGTGCTGTGATTTACAAGTCACCCAGCTTTGCATTGCTAAGTTTCCTAAGTGTTTATCTTGCTGAACAAAGTCATTTAATTTCAGTGTGGGGCTGGGCACATGGGAATCCATCTGTCGCTATTTGAGTTTGATTCGTTCAGAGTAACGAGTAACTGCCTTGACCAATAACTGTGCAGTTTTGTTCTCAATTCATGAGTCTTTCCTCACCAAGGATTATCTCCCCATTGACCAGAGTGTCTATTTTCTGCCAGAAGCAGATCTGTTATCTGGAACACCACACGGTGCTCTAGAAGATAAAATCATCCTGTGTTAAGTGTATAGATTTCATTTGAAGATCTCAAAATGTGGCATAAAGTACGTGGAACTGGAGGTCGAAAGATCTGAATTCTGGTTCAGGTGGCCACCACGTTCCCTTAGACACATCACACACATTTTCTGAGACTTAATTTCCTCATCTGCACACTGGCACCAACTTACTTAATCATCTTCATGTCTTCAACACTTTTCCTCGCTTCCTGAATTAGCAAACACACACATACAGTTGTCTGAAGCAGAATCCCTTTGAGTTTTTAAACGATCAGCTAGAAAATGTCACTGAACATAAGGGTGCCCAGGGGCTTGATGACTTTGTGTCATTCATTTAACAAGCATTTACTGAGACTCAGTTGGGTACCAAGTCCTCTACTGTAATATATCATGTATTCATTAGTTACCCGTTGTTCTGTCTACCCCTACCCCAACCCCTGCTGCCAGGAGTTCCTCAGGGGCTTTGTACCGGCCATATCTTCTCCCTGGCACTAGTAGGTGCTTAGTTTCCTGACTTCCCTTATTCACAAGTGGCCAAGCTTCTGGAAAATTCTTCAGATGTTTTTTGAGCCCTGAATTTTCCCTTTGGAGTAGACCTATATGTACCCTGAATGACCTTTTGTATGAGACATTCATTGACATTCATTGACCTTCAGAAAGTAGTTCAGTTTCTATTTTGATTTTGGTTCAAGGGTGTTTTTACTTTTCCCTTCCTCCATTTGGGGTTCTAGGAATGAAAAAGGAAAGAATAGCTGCTCAAAGAAACTTTTTTTTTTAATCAACCGTTTCTAGTTGGTTCTTATCTAGTAAGTCTAACAGCTCATATAAATTATTATTGATTGAATTTGTCCTGAGAGATGACTGTGAGAAGAGATGATGATCAAGACAGAGGCATCAAAATCTGGAGCCAGGAAACGTGGATTTGAACTCTGATTCTGCCATTTAACAGCTGGGAGTGACTTGGAGCAATTTACATGAACTTTTCATGCCTTGTCTTCCTCAGCTGGAAACTGAAGGAGATCATCAGAGTGGGAGGTTTTGAGGATTATTCTGTGAGTTCATACATGGAAAATTATTGGTAAAGTACCTGAACAGCAGTTACTCCTATATCTGCTAGCTATAGTAGTTACCGTAATACTAGTAATAGAAAGTGTAGAAGTAGGAGTGAAAATAAGACATATTTGCAAACTGATAGTACAGGAAAAATGCAATTCATATCAGATACAAACTAAACTTCATTCTGCCTCAAAGCATTCACTGTCGAGTGGCAACTTCCCCACAGACGAAAAGGTCAAAATTAGCCTTCTTCCTTTATTGTTTCTATGCACTTCAAGCAGTCTTCTATGGACTAATTCAACTTTCCAGGTACCTTACTTAGTGCTGGGAGTATGGTGGAGAGCAGGAGGACTCTAGTCACAGGAAAGTGGCAAATTGGCATTTCAAAATCAATCTTGTGTGAAATTAGCATCGGCATGCCACTAAAATTTCTCCTCTCTAGGTATCCTAATAAGATCACCCTCTAGACCTCCAAGACCATGGAGCATGGTGAATTTGTGAAAAGGAGGCTTTTCTGGGAGTTCATTGCCAGCCTCGCCAGCTTCTGCTTCCATCATGCGCTGTGCTCCTTCCTTGCATTTGGACTTCAGCAGGGCACGCTTTAATCCTAGTGGAATCTCTAAGCTCTCCAATCCACAATGAAATAATACATGTCCATGGTAGGCATGCTGCAGAAAGCAGGACTGGGAGCTCCAGAAGATTAGAGTCTGTGTATGCCTTAGACACCTAGCTTAACACTAGACATGTGGTGGGCACTCAATTTATATTTATCATACAGTTTCATGCACGACCAGTGACTTCAGCATGGCCTCCCAGGAAGAATTGCTTATCCTCCTTTTTATAACTAACATGAGCAAAATGTAATTAAACAGTCTACATATTCTAATCCACTGCACATAACTCTTTATTCAGAAAACCCATTTAATCTCCCAGTATGCTTTACAGAAGGGAGGGCGCACTTCTTTGCACGTATCCCATTTCTAACACGTTCCAATCATTTTCATCTACCATGAGCAGTGGAGAAGGTCATGAAATATCTCATCCCCCAAAGGCAATTTAAGCGAAAGAAAAGCCAGATAGTACATTCAGAATGAGATTCTGATGTCTATTTTGAGGAGAAGGTCAACTCAAGGTCAGAAGACAATCTATGGAATTGCCAAAAATGAGAGACTGTACTTTCTACTTTAGGGATTATGGTGAAAGTCTGACCTGTTTGAAATGTCTTTAGAAGTCTGAAGCCTCCAGGTTCAGCTGGTCAAGGGTAGCGTTCCTGTAAAAGATGCTGTTTTCCCAACATGAAACCGCAAAGGTACCCAGATTCAACTGAGTCCCAGGCTCCACTTGGGAAAAACCAGCCAGAGCAAACTAAATGAGTTTTCTGTCTTCTTAATTTCTGCTTTTATCTTTTAAATTTGTTCATTACACAGTTTTGAAATTTTTTTCTTCGAATTTGTTTTAGTCTTTCCACGCTTCTTTACTTAAAAGTTTCCATTTGACTTCTTTAAACAAAAATAACATAGAAATACGAGTGTGTGCATGTTTATATTTGGATATCTTTTTTAGTTTTATTTATTTTTAGACATCTATCTTAGTTGTTAACATTTAATTTTATTGCCTAATTGTTAGTGAATTTTGCTTATAAAGTTAACTTTTTGGAATCCATTGGTGTTTCATTTATGGCTTTTTTGGTGGATGAATTTTATGACCACAGCCCATGTGTCTCAAAATGAAGTAGAATATCTCTTTACAAGGTACAAAGTTCTCTAAATATTATATCAAGCCTAATGATGTATTACTACTGAAATTCATCATATCCTTAGTTTTTCTGTCTACTTGATTAGTTTCAGGAGGAGTTTGTTCAAGTTTTTAATAGCAATTTTGTATCTGTCAGTTTCCTCTCGTATCCTGCCAATTTTGGCCTCAACAGCTTTGTAGCTATATTTTAGGTACACAACAGTTAGTTTTCTCTTGGCTGATTTTATCAATAAGTGAACATCCTTGTTTCTTTCAGTGATTTTTACCTTGAATTTTGTTTTGTAGATATTAGTGTAATTATATCTGCTTTATGTTTCTTAGCCATTTATAAGCAAGTATTTTCTGCTGTTTTACTTTCAGGGGAAATTTTGTTGTCCGTTTCTTGAAAATGGCAAGTGGCTAGATTTTTCAAATACAATGTCAGAGTCTCTTAGAGGTGAATTCAGCCCATTCATATCCATGGTGCTTATTAAGTTTGGATTTGTTTCTGTTTTGTGGTTAATGCTTTCAATTCACCATCATTTCTCATTGCTTTTCCCTCTGTAATTCTTGCCTACCTTTGTCTTTATCAAGTTTTCGTTCTTCTTTTTTTTAAGAAAAATGTTTGTTTGAATTTGTTCATCTATTTGTCTTCTAGTAGTTAACATTAGATTTTTAATAGCTTTATTGATGTACATACCTTAAATTTTATCCATTTACTATATACAATGCAATGGTTTTTACTATCTTTATAAAGTTACACAACCATCACCCCATAATCTAATTTTAGAATAT
This sequence comes from Camelus ferus, assembly GCF_009834535.1. Lineage (NCBI taxonomy): Eukaryota > Metazoa > Chordata > Mammalia > Artiodactyla > Camelidae > Camelus > Camelus ferus. The sequence goes on along the minus strand of NC_045699.1, from coordinate 51,811,560 downwards.
TTTTATCACCACCTTGTTCCCACTAGCAATCAGTCTCTCCCCTTTCTGCCCTAGGAAGCCACTCATCAACCTTCTTTTTCTGTAGACTTGCCTATTCTGAATATTTAATGTAATAAATAGCCAGTATAATGTTGCCTAGAAATGGTAAGAGTGGCCATTCTCATCTCACTCCTGATCTTGGGAATAAAGGATTGTCTCTTATCATAAAGTGTAATGTTAGTTGCTGGCTTTTCACAGATACTCTGTCAGACTGAGGAAGTTCTTTTCTATTCTATGGGGGTGTTTTTATCATGAAAGGGTGTTAGGTTTTTTCCAAATGCTTTTTTATGCATTTCTGACATTATTACAGGATGTGTCCTTTATTAATGTAGTATATTCCTTGATTGACTTGGGGATGTTAAACCAGTCTTGCATTGTTGGAATAAATCTCACTTGGTCAAGGTGTATAATCGCTTTTAAATGCTGCTGTATTAAGCGTTCTGGTACACACACACACACACACACACACACACACACACACACACATATATTCGTAGTATTTTTGTATCTATATTCATGAGGGATATTGGTCCGTAGATTTTTGGTGATGTCTCTAGCTAATTTTGGATACAGGCATTACATTTTACAGATGTTTTACAAAGAGCTCAATATATTTTCCTAAAACTACTAGATGACCATCTATATCTTGCTCTTTTGAAAAGGATTATTTTGAAAATGTATTAATGTGATTTTTCTTCCTGCTGTTAACCCATGTACCAATCTACAGTCTACATTGAAACAATCAACAAATCAGGCTCAACAGGAAGTTTTCCTTCTTTCCTTTACTAATCATTGCTTCAAGCATCTCGCCTCTCCCTCCTGGATTAAGTTTTTCTTTCTGTAAGACAGTCTTTTGTGATTTTTTTTTTTAAAGAATGTGGGCTATAAGTTTTTCTGAGGCCATGTGTCAATGAAAATAGCATTTTGCCTTCACCCTACAGTGAAATTTTAGCTGTCCATAGAATTCTAGACTTGAAGGAATTTTCAACTAGAATACCTAATTTAAAAAAAAATTTTTTTTTTTTATGATGGCAGTCTGACTTCTTTTCCTTTATAGGTGAATTTCCTTTCCTTTTTGGGGATGTTTTTCTGACTTTCTTTCCTCCTTGGTGTCATATAATGTGTATGGGTGGTGTTATTTGGTTCTTGCTGAGCATTTTAAATTTGTGGAGTCTTTAGTTCTGGGGTCTTCTGTCGTTTCTTAATTTATTTCTTCCAGAACACTTTTTAAATGGATGTTAGAATTTGTGTGTGTTTCCCATGATCCTTAATCTTTCTCTAACTATCCTAATCTCTTTATTCCTTTTTTCCCTGCATTTTCCAATTTTATTAAGATATAATTGACAAATAAGAGCCTATTAGTTTAAGGCATACAAATTAATGATTTGATATATGTATATATTGCAAAATGATCACCACAGTAAGTTTTGTAAACATCCATCACCTCACATAGTTACAACATTTTTTTTTTTTCTTGTGATGAAAACTTTTAAGATCTATTCTTGGCAGCTTTCAAAAATACAGTCCCCTATCGTTAATGACAGTCACCATGCTGTATATTTCATCCCCAGAACTTATAACCGGAAGTAAGTACGTTTTGACCACCTTTGCCCATCTCTCCCACCTTTGACCCTTGGCTCTGGCCATCACTAATCTGATCTGTTTCTGTGAGTTCAGTTTTTTAATATTCCACATGTCAGATAGTACAGTATTTGTCTTTCTTGGTCTGATTTATTTCACTCTGGGGAGTGGTGGGACCTGTCTCTGGATGGCTTTGTGTGGTAACTGTCTTCTAGGCGTGGGTGCTCTCCTTCCTCTTGAGTGCTGTCAGCCGCCTCTGATCCTGCCTAATTTTCCAATCTGAATTCCTGCAACATCGCTTCTTCCTGGAGGCAGACACCCCTGCAGTGGCCAGCTGCCCTGGGGGGAGAGAATGGGAGTCAGACTGACACACTGGACACACTAGATCAGTCACCCCAGGTCTTCTCTCCTCTACTTTTATCCCTCCTGGGAAAGAAATTTTTCAGTAGAACTTGCTCTGTGCCGTTTGGATTGTTGTTTCCATTCTGACACCAATCCCACCTACCTGGTGCTTTCAAAGGATTCTTCATTGCTTCTGGACCCCCTGAGGGCCTCCCATCTTCATTTGGGGCCTCATTTTGAACGGGCTTTTGTTCCTTTCTATTTTTTTCTATAATTTTTAGGGATTCTTTACGGGAGGGGAGGCTGTGGCAAAATTGAGACCGTCATCTTGTAATCCGAATTAGCGACACTTCATTAGAACGCAGACTTCTGTGGCCATCGCCACCCTCCTTGTTCGGTTGAATTCTCTGATTGAGAGAAAGAGACAGAGAGGGAGAGAGTGAGCGAGAACGATGACTTGGAGAGCTGTTTGAGACTCATTTGAGGAAGGGGCATCTCTTGAGTAGCGCAGGGCTGTTTATCCTATTTCCACGTCCTGTAATGACAGGTGCCACCTGCAGCAGAGGAACAAAGAGGGTATTCTTCCCAAGTATGGGATAGAATCAGAAGCTCAGCTATAGACAAACCCCAGCTGGCTTCTTTTTACCCTTTCAATAAAAGGCCCTGTGCTTCCACTGTGGCTCCATTATCCCTGCAGCATCAAAGCCAGGACAGGCTCCTCCTCTCTCGGATGCTGACTGCAGCTCTTCAGCTGAGCTCTGCTTCCTGGTGCAAATGCAGCTGCACACACTCCACACGTTGTTTGAGTGTCTTCTTATTCTTTCTTCTGACTCACCAAGGGCAGTGAGACATTTCTTCCAAATGAGTTGTTTCAGAGCTGACGCAGTGTCTGAATTTCCAGCTTGCCCCGTTATTACTCTTTTTCTTTCGACTCCGTCTTGATTTTTAATTTTTCTTTTTGAGATATGCCAAAATAGCCAGCAATAAATATTCACTGAGGAGCTGTTATGTATGAGTCCCCCGGGATAAAGAGAAGGTCAGGAAATACCTGGCATTCCCAGAGAGTCACTGCTGTATCCTTGGAGGGAGGGGAGCCCACCAAGGACGTGGACATCTGTAGCGTTATCTGTTGAAAACCCTCTCCCCGTCGTCTGGTTGCAGCAACCCGTCTCCCTTTGGAGGACGGCTCTTCTCTCTCTCACTCTGTGTGATTTTGGAGGGACCAGCCATCCTGAGTCTTGTAGTTACGTTACTCAGGCTTGCTCAGATATATCCTCCATAGTGGGGACCGGCAGTTAGTCCTGGAGGTGGGCACATGACTCAGACTTGTCACTCTGAGTTCCTCCTGGGGATTAACATACAACGAAGCAGCGAGAAGAAACTCTTCCTTCCGAGTCCCTTCCTCTGGAATAATATAAGCCTGAAGCTGCCTCCTCCCACGCCCCCTTCCTCCCCACCACTTTACGTGGAAGATGCTCCTCCATGTAAAAGAAAATGAGACCAGTGTCAGAGAAGAAGAGACGAGGGTGGGCGGTAGAGAAGGAGAGGGAGTTGAGGGGTGGGGGCACATGGTGGGGTGGAGAGAGATCTGATGACACTATGCGAGGTCTCACATCCACTCAGATCTCTTACCATGCCCCTTCCCCAACTCTCTGTTTAATCATACTTTGCTTTGCAGACACTCCACATCTGCCTTCTGGGAGTCTTTGTGTAACATGGTTTATAACATGGGGAAAGCTTTTACGGCTCCTCTCCTCTCTCGTTCCTGGGAAATGCCCAGTCACCCTCAAAGCCCAGATATCCCCAATTCCTCCTCAGTCCCCCCACGGACAGTTGGTCCCCGGGGACTGTGAGCAGACTTCTAGAATAACGTTTGCCTTCTTGTCATAATTACTTGTTTGTGCTTCTTTTTCCTCCACCAGACTGTGAGTTCCTTGAGGGTAGGACTGTGTCCGGCAGTCATCTCTAAGCTCCTGGTGCCTCCATCGCCCAGTGCTCCCTGGAATTGACTTTCCCCTGAGAGGGGTGGGAGGGGTGTGGGGTATAGGAAGGAAGGTGGCTCTTCTAGAAAGGAGGTGCTCACTCCTGCCAGCAAACCATCGTCCATCTTTCCCTCTTTAATCTTTTCTTCACCAGGGGTTCTCTGCCCCACAGGGTGGGTGAAACCGGAATCCCCTCTTCTGGGGGGGGATGGCTGCCTTCGGGCATCAGGAGGGGGCTCAGGGAGGTCTTGCTCGCCATCTGAGTTAATAGCGAGCCCCCGAAGGCTTTTAATCCAGGGCATCTCAATTACAGTCAGGCAGTTTAGAGAGACGACCAGATGGCAGTGTGGGGACCAGGTGGGGGACAGACTGAGGCTGAAGAAGCAAAGCCAGTCAGAACGAGTAGGGAGGCTTGGGGCCAGGAGAGAGCCAGGAAGGGCTTGGTAGTGCCGTGGGGACAGACAGGAGGGGACGGTGACCTTCCTTGTCCCTCCTTCTCTTTTGATCCCTCAGCTGAACAGCTGATTCTTCTCCCTGGTGGCCTTCCTCCCTGGTGTCTCTCATTCTTCTCTGTCTTGTCTGCAAAGCCCAGAATGCCTCTAAATCAGGAGAGAACGATGCTTTCTCCTTGCCCCATAGAATCCTTGGGAGTTACATCTTTGTCAGCACTTCTGCTTCCAGCTCCCCTCGGATCGGTTAATGTTTCTTTTATGAAGCGAGGACACCTGATTTCTGTCAGTGCAAGGCTCAAGACTGCCTCGTCAGCACTGTCTTCCTGGCCGGCCATATCAAATAGAGGAAGAAAGCAACCAAACCGGTGATCAGATTCCAAGGCGATGATGCCAGGGACTGCACGCTGTTTGGGAGAGTGGGGCTTGACAGCACCAGGGGTCCCACAGCGTGAAGATGATAGAGTTACAGCCAGTTGGGGCTGCCTGTTCAGCTGGTGTGGGAAAGGCAGAGGGCCAGCTGCTGGTCACTTGGCCATCTAGACAGGCCTTTCCTTTGTCTCATCTCAGCGCCTCATCTCTAAGGGGTCTGCGATCACAGATGTCTCTTCCAGGCTCTTCCAATCCAGACTAGGGGTGTGAGGGGTCACTTCACTGTAATGACCTGTGGCAGTCCTGAGAGCTAAAGCAGTCCTCACTCTGCTTGGAACATTCTCTCTCTCTCACATTCATTTATCAAAGCATCCATTCAATGATGTGTTCGTTCAGCAAATATCCACAAGGCCCCTACTCTGTGTCTCAGAGCTCAAGAAACAGATGAGTAAGAGTTGTTTTGACTCTTAAGGAGTTCATAACCTAGAGAGAGATCCAGGAATGTAAATAGATGATCGCCGTCAAGTGACAGAGTCAGGAGCAAAGTGAAGAGGGTTGCAAAGACCAGAGTTACTACCAAAGCGTTCTGTCTTGTTCATCCTTCAAGTATCTGGCATTTTCCCGCACATACAGGTCAGGTCCTTAATAAATGAATGGGTGACTTGCGCGTTGGGCCCACATGATGAGTAAAAGTCTCCTAGGGAGCGGAGGTGAGGGGCAAGCATTCCAGGCAGAGGGAACCCTACGGGTTGATGGGTTGATGCTGTGGGCATGGACGAGATTGGCCATCCTTGGAAATGAACAAGCGTTCTGCGTGCCTGGCCTGCAGGGCACTGTAGGGACCTGTTAGAAGAGGTTGGGGAATCAGATAGGAGCGTTGTAAACAGTCTTCAGTGCCAGGTCAGAGAACTTGGGCTTGGTCTGTGGAGACGAGGAACCCTTAAAGGTTCATGATAACGACTTTGGGGAGATTCTTCTGGGCTTGGGGTGGGTGGACTGGGGCAGGAAATGCCCCAGGAAGGGAAGCTTGTGAGAGGGCCTTCAAGCTGATGCTACTCTTGGCCCAAAGTCCACAGGGATGGACAGGGCATCTCCATCCTGGATTCTTCTCTACCTCAGCAGACTAGGTTGGGTCACTGACTTACGGAGATTCTGAGGAGGGAGAAGCAGAGTATTTGGTGGTTACCTTGATCTAAGCAATATCCCTACAGACTGAATATAGCAGGAAAGCAACTGATGTCCGATCAGAGACCAGAGGAAACAAGAAAGCACTAACCAATTGAAATTCCCTGGCTCACCCTTCCCCAACCTCTCCTAATCTAGACCTGATTGAGTAACAGGAACCATGTTATCTCCTTCATTGCCGAGTTAAATGTAAAAATGCATGTAGTATTTCAGTGAAAACCAAATCAAAGCAATCAGATTCTACCAGCCTCACAGAGAAGCACTGACTTGTTTAATCTCCTGGGTGTTTGGAGCTGAGAAGCAGAGAGAGGGGAGGATCTGGCTGAGGTCCCTCAACAAGTTAGTGCCTGCGGCAGGATCAAGACCTGAGTCTCCTGGCTGCCAGGCAACTGGTTTCCCAGAGTGACACAAGACCCCTGGCCGTACACACCAAAGGATGAGTTAAATCGATTGTGTCTTAGTAAGCACAGGTGGTCAGGCTTTGTGAAAAGACGAAGCCAGGATTTCCCCAGAGCCTCAGCGGACCAAGGCTTCACCATCATGCTGACTCATTTCCTATAAGTAAGGTCGCTTCCCTCTTAAAAAAACTTGCACGCCCACAGGGGGAGTTTGAACTGCTTAAGTGGCATCCAAGGCCTTTCATCTCTGTCCTTCCTTACTCTCCAGCCTCGTCTCTCACTCCAGCCCAGTGCACTCTGGGCAGCACACCAGTGGTTCTCAGCACTGGCAACATTTTAGAATCCTGGGGAGCTTTTTTTAAAAAAAAATACTGTGGTTCCGACCATACCTCCAGAAATTTGGGATGTTAGCACCAGGCTTCTGGGGGGTTTCAATCTCTGCATGCAACTCTAATGAGCAACCAGAGTGGAGAACCTCACTGTTCAAACTACTTTCCGTTAGTCAGATCTGCCTGGTTCTTGCTGAGGCTTCAAGCAAGGATTCCCTACTCTGCCTTGTCCACTTGGCTTTCCCACCAAAGCATCAAGGTGGATCTCTCCTTTTGCTATGGACCTTCGTGCATGTCCACCATAGCATTTATATTCCTTTGCTTTTGTGTCTTTCGTGGACCCCAAGGACACTGTGGACTCCACAAGGAAGGCGCAGTTCTATTTATCTGTTTCTTCATTAACAAAATTCCAAGACCTGGTATATTGTTGGTGCTTTGTAAACAACCATGGTTTGAATAAGAGTTTCTGAAGCCCAGGGTGACCTCCGCTCAGAAAGCCACCATATTCCTAGGGGGTTGAGTCATGGGGCAGAGCTTTGGACACATTCCCAGGGTGCTGTGTCCCAGCAGTTGATCTGTTACATCTTCTGTCTCCAAGGAAGGGTAATAATCAAGTCACTTCTACTCACTTGCTACTGAAAATGGAAGGGTTATCTCACCTCCCTGTGGCTGGGCAACCCTATAACTGAAAAAAGGAGAGATGAGATTATTTAGACACAGAGAGACCTTGGTGGGAAATGTATTCTCCTTACTAAATGTGTGACCAGTTACTGAAAGTGTCTAAGCCTTTTTGCTGGAAAATAGGTTCTTTCTCACTCAGGAAGGAATCCAAGAGTGAGCCATAGTAGAGCAAAATGAGATTTATTCAGGGAGATCCACACTCCATAGGCAGAGTCCTGGCAGTCTCAGAAGACAAGCGAGCTGGCCAGATGTGGGGGTGATTAGTTCTTATGGGCTGGATAACTTCATCTGCTAACAAGGGGGAGGATTATCCCGACCGTTTTGAGGAAGGAGTGAGGATTTCCACGAATTGGACCCCTGCCCACTTTTTGGCCTTTTATTGTCAGCCTGGGACCTGTCATGGCACCTATGGGTATGACGTTTAGCATGTTGATGTATTACAGTGAGCCTATAGTGAGGCTCAAGGTCTCCTGGAAGTCCAGTCTTCCACCATCTTGGGCCGAGTTGGTTCTAACCAGTTTGTGTCCCATCCTCAACTGCTGTGTCATTCTTTTAATGGTTGCACCCTGTCCCCTTCTCTCCTGTCTCAGCCTCGGTGAAATAATATATGGAGAGTTCAACACATTGCCTGCAGTATTGGTCAGGGTTCTCTAGAGAAACAGTAGATGGATGGATGGATGGATAGATAGACTATAAACATTTGCTCATGTGATTATGAAGGTGGAGAAGTCCTAAGATCTGCAGGTGACAAGCTGGACACCCAGAAAAGCCAACAGTGGAAGTTCTTGTCTGAAAGCCATCAGGACTGAGACTCAGGAAGCATTGATGTTTCATTTTGAGTCCAAAGGTAGGCTCACGCAGTCAGGCAGGAGGAGATCCCACTCACTCAGCATGTTTGTTCTGTTCAGGTCTTCAACAGATTGGACGAGGCCCACCCACATTAGGGAGGACAATCTGCTTTACTCAGTCTGTTGACCCGAGGTTCATCTCATTCAAAACACGCTCACAGACACATACAGGACAGTTGGACCTCATGTCTAGGTACTCTGTGGCCCAGTCCACTTGACACGTAAAGTTAACCCTCAGACCTGCCATGTAGTAAATTCTCCATATCTGTGAATTCCTTCCCTTTGAGACGATACGGTTTCAGAATCCCCCAACGTTCCATCCTTCCGTCCCCTCCTAAGTGAGTCTTGTCTCTTTCTTTCTCATCAACCCACCCAACTTCCCTCCCTCTGGGTCTTTCTCCTGACCTTTTTACTCTTTCCTGTCTCATCCTCATTTTTTTTTTTTTAAACTCTGTCTCCCAGCCGGCTCACTCATGATTTAACCTGGGAAAAGGAGTGAATTCCTCTGGCCCTCTTTCTTTCCGTCTATGTCCTTTGGGGACGCGATGAGCATACCCAGTTGGATTAAAGCAAGTTGGGAGAAAGGTCTGATACCTACTTTGGCCACAGTCTAGCACCCTGGGTGGCAAGGGCCTGGCCTCTGTGCTGGGGTGACGGGCAGGGAAGGAGAGAAGTGAGGCCTCTGACATAAACACGGCACAGCGTGTTTTTATTACCGCATAATCCAGGCTTGTGCCACTTGTTCGCATACCACCAGTTAATGGAAACCTCATGTTTGCCTACTCTGGGCTGTCTTGTGGTTAACTCTTGCAGGGCCAGGTATGCACCCAGGCCAAAGGAAATCCTTTCCAGAAGGAAGCCGGGTTATCAGACAGGCAGGCGCTGCCTCACATGTTGAAGGAAGTCCCCGTGGAGTGCAGTTGATGATAAAGGCAGGAATGTGGCAGGCGGGCACTGGTCTGGACCTGTCTGCAGAGCTGCTGGTGAAACTGCACAGAGTGTTCGGGGGCACTCTTCTGTGCGAGCCTAGGCCACCTCTGGATTCTCCTGGCTGCTTCTCGCTGGTGGCTCACTCTCTTGGAGCTCTGATTCATCTGGAAGAGAGGGGTCTCAGGAGTCTGCACACATCAGGTGCAAAACAAACGCATGGGAGGGGGGCGCTGTGTTGCAATACAGCATGTGCCGTATGTTCGTACGAGGGGTGGGGTACTTCTCTTTCCAAGGAGAAAGCCACTAACTCCTCCTAGGGTGCCAAGAACGGTGTCCATAGAAGGGGCTATTTGATCTGAAGGTCTTGATAAACAGATGTTTTAAAAATCAGGCAACTAAGGAAAAAGGCCAATCCCATGTCGAGAAGCAATGTGCGTAGGGTCCAGAGGTATTTTCTCAGGCAGAAAAGGAGGCAGGGGGTGGTAACGTGGTTAAAGGCTGGCCGTGGAGCCATACTGCCTTCTAATGCCAACCTTCTGATAGCTTGAGACCCAGTCTTCCAACCTCTGCTTTTGTTCCCTCATCTGTAAACTGGGCACCAGAGTGGTGTCTGCCTCAGAGACTGCTCCGAAGAGTCAATGATGAAGTATTTCCAGCACTCAGCCTAGCTCCTGGCATTTTAGAGGCCTGGATAAATTTTGGCTATCATTAGCATCGGGGAACAAAGGACAGTTTGGAATGATTGGAACACGTGTTGTTTGGGGACAATGAGAAGACCTAGAGTTAGTCAGGGACCAGATGATGGAGGCGCCAGAGGCTCTAAGGATTTGGACTGGATCCCATGGGTCATGGGAAATCACTAAAGGTTAATTCATTCAAATACTGTCCTCCAGTTGGTTTCCCTTCTTGGAAGATCCTTTCCAGAAAGCCTTTTTGACTTTCTCATCAAGGTCAGACAGTCCTGGGTGACAAACAGGCATCACCCACTAAAGAGAAGCATCAGCCCGGAAGGCTCAGCCCACCCTCGCCACACTCTGTGTCATCAGACCCCGTTCTGGACACTTTGGCTCTGGGCATCAGGTTCCTGCCCATGAGCGGCCATGATTCCCAAACGAGAAGGAACCAGGTCCAGCTCTCCCCGAAGTCCTAGGCCCCCAAGTAAAGTTGGTAAAAAACAATGTCTCCTTGTCCTAGTTTGGACGAGTTGTTCGGTGTGTGAAAAGCCCTGGAAATTTGCCACGAAGCGGCGATGCGACCCGCAGTAACGCTGATGGGATGTGAGCTGCAGCTCTCCAGCGGAGGCTGTGGTCTGTGTGTGGGGTGGTCAGGTGATGGATCCTGGCTCTCTGCTCGCGCCGTCTTTACAGACGTCACTTTCACTTTATTGTACATTAGCCCCAACCTCTTCACAAGCTCCAAAATAAAACTTTGCAAACAACCAAGGTCCATCTGCTGCACTGTTAAAAATACCCCAGCGTGAAAATACTCAGGCATTAGATAAACCCATGATCAGAGGTGTTACGGTGGATGCACCTGAAAATGCCTGCCTTCCATGGGGAGAAATCAGTCTCTTTCCCCCTTTGGTAGGAGGTTGATTACCCACCAACTCACGTGGTACTGAAAGAACCCCAAATTCCGAAGGCGGATCAGATTTCAAGTATTGCATCATAGTGTCCTTATGAGCCTATATATATGTGTTACTATGACCCCCCCACCAGTGGAACTCAGCCTATCAGCTGCTGATCGGTTGATTCTCTAGTTGGGAATGAATGAAGGAATCAATGAATGATTAGCAGAGAGAGGTTCTATATCCTCACTGAGTGTACATGAATTTTCTTTGTCTGTTACCTCTGTTTCTTACCTCTCTTTCTATTCCTTGATCAATACCTCGCCGCGGCAGAGGAAGAACGTCTTCCCGTGTTATTGCTAACGATCTCTAGGTTGGGTCTCATTTCCTCCTCTGAAGGAGCAACCCCCAAGAGCGAGTATTTAAGTGAATCCACCTCGGCTGCCATCCTGCACAGCCCATCTATCACAGCAATTTGTGCAAATGCCACTCTAGTATCCAGCTCTACGTATCATGTATTTTGAGATTGCACAGTTCCTGAGGCCTTTGTAAAGCAAACCTTTCATGAATAAATCAGGAAATACCCTGATGCATGCTTTATGTAGAGGAAGAGATTCTATTTAGGTCACGCAGGGAAGTTCTGCCAAGTTTGCTAAAATGAACAAATCCCCCGAGTGCAGCCTACCTCTGCACATTCCGAAACACAAGCAAGTCTCTTCTAGGCCCCCGCGGCTGTGCTCTGGAGACACGGAGGAATCCAGGTCCATAAAGTGTTAGTTGGATCACTGGAGGCTCCAAACACTTTCAAGTCGGGAGCCAGGCAGGGAGTTCTGCTCCTCCCAGGGAGGAACTTTGCAAATGGAAAATTTGCCCACTGTGGTGCCTGGGGCAACGGGGCTTCTGCAAGGAGAGGAGGAAGGAACTAGACAAATTACAGTGAGCTTGTTGTCCTGGCTTGTTTTTTGAATCCACTTGAGAAAGTCCCTGACTTTGTTTGACTCCAAAGCATTGCAATCGACTCTTTCGAGCCTCTCCCAGAACACAGGATGTGGCCCAGTGCGCCCTCCCCTTCAGCAGTGGAAATTCTCCCGATAAGAATAAGGGTTTCCAGATTTCCAGCCAACCTCGAATTAGAGAGGGTTATCTGGGGTAGAAGAATGCAGAACAAAATGTTGAATGATTCCCTTCCTTTTAACAAGGGCGGGCAGGCCCACCCCCTTTTGCCCTGAGAAGGCTGTATGAAATTAGAAGACCTAGTTTGAAGGAACAGATGGAGAGCATTGACTTGATTCTGGGTGGTTTGAACATGGAGAAGCCGCGATGTCATGAAGGAGGTAGGCAGGATGTTTGGACAAGGCCTGAGCTAATAGGACCTTGTGTGCATAGGGCCTGATGTTGGCTTTCTGGGTTCCCACATTTGTCTTGAGCTGTGCAGTTAACACCTGTCAGCTACTTAGGGACTGACTCCTTCTAACAAAAGTCAAAAGAAACAAACTCAGAACAAAAATTTTCAAGCAGTTAAGGTTGTTGCTAGCGGCATATAAGCCCATGCCCTGATTCTTTGGGAAGTCAAAAGATAATCTAAAGGTCTGAACAAAGGGGCCTGTGTTCCTACTGCCGTCCCGAACCTGAGAAGTTGCAATTCCTGCAGCTTTGCCCCTTTGTGTTGAATAAAGACCATGTCCTCTTTCCTTCTTTCTCTTTCCAGTACTCTCTTCCAAACATCTGTCTTTGGTTGAAGCTTTTTTCCTTAGTTCTGGTAATGCCCAGCTTTCGAAAGTTGAACTATTCTGGGGTCACTCTTTAAGGATCTCATTTGGTTCCCCCAAATCTCTCTAGCCTCTGTTGCCACTTGTTGCCAAGGTGAAGATCGTACCTGTAGTTGGTCACAGTCATTTACAACTTTGTTTCCTAATATTAACCTTCTTAAAGTGTCACTGATTTCCAAGTTTGCAGGAACGCTGCTTTCATCCTAATAAACCACCGACATGATTCAGAAGTTTGAGTCCAACCTCATTCGTAATGGGCTGAGTGAACTTGAGCAAGTTTCTTCATAAAACGTCGACTCAAATACACACTTTCCCTAATCTAGAGAGAAGGACCAGTTGAGGGGGTTTGTATCGAAGCGTGGTGCGAAGTACAGTTTGCTACACAAATAGGAAGTGATCTTGCTGAAGATTTTTCAGATCGTGTCTCTGGGTTCTCTTCTGCTTCCTACCATGTGCTGCAGTGTCTGGCGTGTAGCTGGGAATCAGTAAAAGCTTGTTGCTTGACGGTCACCTTGTAAATGGGAGCAAGTGTGGGAACCAGTTCTCCAAGGAAGAGGAAGCAGGAGAGGGTTTAAAAGAGAATATGCTTTCTTTACTCATTATAAAGGTCATTTAAGCTCAAAAGAGAAAATTTAGAAAATGTATAGGAAGTAGCAAGAAAATTCAAATACTTCATATTTGCAACCTGTTAGAATTTTCCGGGGCTAAATTCCCTCTCTCTCTGACTTACACGAACACTCATGTGTCCTCAAAGTACAATACTGTCCCTTTAAGTACTGACTATAGCTCAGACCTGGAAATAGATTTTCTCAGCAGGCAAAGGGATAGGAGATTAGTTCCCCAGCAAATCTATTAGTTCATTAATTAATAGAAATCTGAGAAATGTCAGTGAGGGCCTGCAAAACCTCATTCTCTCTTGGTTTTACGCTTTAAGGTAATAAAAGTAATAATAGCTAATATTTATTCAGTGCTTACCATATTCCAGGCATTGGTCTAAGCCCTTTTTACACATTAACTTATTTTATCTTCGTGACTACCCGAAATGGCAGGTACTACGGGTCCATAAGCCCTCACCTACAATTCCACAGTCCAAAAAGCACTGAAAATGGGAGTTGGGGGCAAGTTTGATACAAACTCCTTTGACAGCAGAACCTTAATCTGATCTGAGACTTTTCATGGTCTTTATTTATCCCACTTATGGATGGTCAGGTTTCATGGGAAAAAACATTCATGTGTTTGATGACAGTGTTGTTCCAGAACCTTCTAAGGGTTTCGTGAATTAGTCTACACATTTTATTACCATCATAAAATATGTAAAGCTCTACATTCCAAATCAGCCTCCAACCCAAAGATTTCCAGTCTATGATTATGAACATGCATTATTATCCTCACATTACAGATGAAAAAATTTAATCACAGAGGCATAAGGAACTTGCCCAAGTTAGGGAGAATCCCAGCCCAGACAGACTGGCTTTAGAGTCACCATTAAAACTCTTCACATGTATGTAGTTCTCAAAAGATTTACAGTCCTTTTCAGCATCTTTGTAAAGTTATACTTGAGGCCTTATTCTATTTTACAGTCGAGACAAGCGTGATGGAGAGAAGTTACATGACTTGCCCAAGGTCCCATCACTGATGCAGCAGAATTAGGACCCCCCAGGGCAAGTCTGCTGGTTCTAATCCCAATGCCCTCGTTGCCGCCCTGGGGTTACCCGCATAGTCACCAAACTCATGCCAGAGCACGGCCTTGCTTATTCACGTATGCCATGGCTGTCTCAGGCAGGCTGCACAAAAACCACTCTACCTCGTTCAAGCCATCAATGACCGGAGCAGCTTGGAGCGGTCAAAAGTGACTATCCGTACATCACCCCAGGTCAGAAGCCCAAGTTGCTGCCCCAGCTCCTTTGGGCTTCCAGAAGCCAGAGTTCACTCTCTGCTTCTGGCTTCCTGTGGTCCATCGCATGCATGGCATTTGGGCCGAAGTGCATCCCCTGACACCTGGTCGGGCCTCTGGGGGGAGGCACCTGCACTGTGAGTCTGATTGCAAACGGGTCAAGGAGTCCTCAGACACTGGGGATTGCACGATAGGTGGTGTGAGCCAGTCTCCTTACAGATGAGTTTGGGAGGAGGGGCCTCTGCCACCAGGACACCCAGGTATTTCTCATCCCAGGACTCTCCTGTCGCCCCCATAGATCTCCCAAGATCCCTCCAGACTGGGCTTCTCCTGGGAAGCATCTCTGGCCAGATTCCACCATTCTCTGCACCTCCACTGATACTCCACACACCCTAGATAAACCTCTCCCTGCTCCTCCATCAGGACCCACATTTACTCCCCCTACACACCAAAAGTCATGTAGCACACCCTGTGGGCTCCAGCTGCACCCTGTTTGTCCTCCTGGGAAACTCCACACTCCACCCAACCTGGACCAGCACCTCCAGAAATCAAAACTCCTCCCAAAATCAGAGACTGGATTCTAAAGCTAACAGGCCATCCCTCTAGAACAAGGTAGACAGTAGTAATAAAAAGGGCACCAGAACATAAGACCAGAGATCTGAGACCTGGGTCTGGCTTTGCAACTTTGGACAAATCATGACCTCCCCAAACCTCTCCGGGAGACATGTACCTGTCCTACAAATTACATATGAGTATCGTGTGGATCCAGAAGAAGTTGCTTGTACAGGAGTCCAGGGACACAATGGTATTTTTGAGAAAAAGAACAACATGAAGATTAGCTGGGGCTCAGGACTTACCCGGCCTTAGGATAGTCTCATCTTGTGAATGCAGCTGAGCAGGAATTGACAAAAGGGCACTGTCTGGGTGCTGAGTCTACAATATGGAAGGAAGGGACAGTCCTGCCCCATCAGTGCTTGACTCGAACGTGCCTGGGGTGCTGTTACCAGTGTTGAGCCTCATGTTCTAAGGTAGGGATAATTCTGATGGAGCCCAGATCCCTGATGGTGAGACACCTTGACACTCTGTTGACATCTTGATAGTAAATCCTAGACCTAGTTCATGCTGTTCCTTCTGTGTGGGTTGCTCTACTCAGAACAGAGACAGTGACCTTCAAATGAGCTCAGAACATTGCAGCCTGCCTATTGGCAAAAGTTCTCTGCTCCTAGCACCTGGCTCCATTTCTCCTTGGTCCTGGCTCCTAAGCTTGGCTTCATCTCCACCTCAGGCCGTGTTTGGCCCTTGTAGCCAATGAGCTGATGCGGCACCTCTGGTTCTGACCTCTGTGCTCTTTTTGTGCCATGCCTTCACTCACCCTCTGCCCATTCATTCATGTTTGTCTTTTCAAAGTAAGGAACAGCATATTCCAGCCCTGGGCTGCAAAACTCAACCCAGGACCTGCCCACTTGGCTGAAGCCCTCCAGGGCCAAGAGAGAGTGACTGTCCCAAAGGGTTTACCCACAAGCCTCCAGCACTCCAGAAGTTTATTTCTCTTTCTCCTGTCACAATCCCTTCAGGGGCGTGAGGATCTGCATCCCTGGGGCTTCCTCTACTCCTTCAAGTTGGGACCCTAGAAAGGGACTCAGGCCCACAACCAGCTCTGCTACTTCAGTGGAATATGTGGGACACCTAACCCTCTGAGGCGCTAGTGGCTGGCTACAAACTCATTGTGGGCAGGATTTATGGGGCTGGGGTAAGAGGAAGGGCAGGAGATGAAGATGGTGAGGAATGCTTTAGCCATTTCTTACAGATTTCTACAACTACCATGTCTCTCTCCCAATACGAACTATACTGAACCCTAGTCCTTTGTTCCTCCCTCTTTCGTTAGAGTGAGCACCTTGAAGGTGCGCACTGCTCCTCTGAATTACCTGCTTCTAATCCCCTCTTGTTCCTGCTAGGAGCTCAGAGTGCTTGCTGATTGGAAGAATGATCAGCTAAATGAATGGATGAATGAATGAATAAACCATTCAAGAGTTATGATTGGAAATAAAAGGTGTATCAGATGTTCCCATTTTCAGGAACCCAGACCTGCTAGGGAGGGTTGACAGAATTATCTTATCAAAGCAATTTCGTGAAGTTGGGAGGTTCTGTCCCCAAATTGGTTAATGGATGGCTACTTAATCTGGGCAAGACAAAGCTGGAACACATGATCTACGTTAAGATACAAAACTCTACCTGCACCATAGCATTGCCTGAAGTCAGGAGTTCTCATCCCTGGTTGCACATGGAATCACCTGGGACTTTTAAAAACAATCACTGGGCTCCACTTCAGACTGAGACTAAATCTGAGGGTGAGGTCCAGGCATTGGCATTTTTAAAAGCTCTGCTGGTGATACTCACGTGCAGTCACAGTTGAGAACCACTGAGTGACAGCTAAGCACTAGGATTACGTTTGAAATCGTATTCACTCACTAGCAGCTGTGTGCCTCAACTTCCTCATCTGTAAAGGGGGATAATTATATCTACCTTCAGAGTTTTTAATGAAGATAAAATAACACATGCCTTTGTAATAAGATAAGATAAAGCCTTTGTGCACTGTTACCTGCTACTATTTCCCTTAGCATTATTTTTTATTATTTGATATCAATGGAAATAGTAAGTAGGAAATATATTCTACTTAATCAAGATTCAACTCATGCCTAAAATGGGTCAGGAATTGTACAAAATACACTACAAAGAGGAATCAGATCCGGTGTCTGGGCCAAGGAAGCCCTCCATGCTAGGTTCTTTATATATATTATCTCATTAAATACTACCACCCTTTTCATGAAGTGGTCATTACATCCTTACAGATGAGAAAACTGAGGCTTGGGGAGCTTATCCCTAAGGTCTTGCAGCTCCAGTATGGGACAGCCTGGTTTGAACTCAGGCCCCACTGTTCCACGTACTGCATCATCGCTGAGCACCTGGTATGCACATGTGGGGCATGGCCTCCCTTCTCTCCAAAAACGTACAGGTGAGAGGAAGGAATGATTTGTGCTGAACGGGGAAAATTCTGAGAAGGATTTTTGAAGCAAGTGAAAATTCAGCTGTGACTCAGAAGACGAAAAGGATTTCACCGGGTGGGAAATGGGAGGGTGAGGACATTCCTGGTGGGGGAAACCAACAGCAGCAAAACCAAGAGGACGAGGGCACACGCAGATCTGGGGTGGGTCCGTATTTACGCTTGGCCGCATCAGCTTTATTCCTCACCTCTTGCATGACTCTTAAGAGAGACTTCCTTCCTCTGAAGGAGGACTCCTGGAGGGTTTGGAAAGTAGTCTCAGTAACATTTTCCTCTCCGTCTTCTTATCAACAGCAAAAATCTCTTACGCATTCTGAGCTACTGTGCTCTTAATGTCTGTGAGAGTCCTACATGTCAGTCGGATGCCAAGTGTGCAACAGGGAGCTCGCACGGACGAGGGCACGGGGTTTCTCCTGTGCATGTCAGACGCAGCATGTGTGCGTGCATAGGCACATGCAGACGCGTGTGCACGTGCGCACGGACCCCCCCCCCCCACGCACACCCACACCCACACAGCAGTGAGGAAGGAGACAGAGGATTTCTGTTGGGCCCAGCTCCTACTCTTCAAACACTACAGAGGAGGCTTGGTTTCATTTTTCTTCGCTAACCAGACTCCAGGTCCCATCTGCTCCTTGCAAACCAACAAGGTCAATGCCAATTTCCCTTTCATCATCCATGTCTGTGGCTGAGCTGTCTGTGGTGGCAGAAATGAATGTTCTCCATAGCTCGCAGCTCTGGGGTGGCCACTTCCAGCCTGCCTACAAAATGCGACTGTGCTACATCACAGCCGAGCAACACACACACTGCGGTGTCAGTGTCCTTTGCATAGCAAGGCCACAGAAAAGGAGAGCCTCCTTCAGAGGAAGCCGTTCCATCACCCAAGGTCTGCGAGAGCCTGTTGAGAATTGCAGCTTGGGAGAAAAAAAAAAAACCCTAATATATGTAATATGAACTCTGTGGTTTCCTCTGGTGCTTGGCATAGCTAAGGTTGTCACATTTCAGGTCTCCAGTTCTACAGAAACGAAAGGACCATGTGTGTGAGCCATGCAGTCCCAGAGATTAGACCAAAATTCTGATTGGAGAAAAAGGTTAATCGTGGGTTCATCACATGGTGACCTCTGCAGGCAGGGCTGCGACCCAGTGAGGTTGCTATTGTGCAAAGAGCAGATTCAGATGGCGCCTGATGGGTTTCTGCAGCTCCCACTCCCTGGATTCCAAGGGGAGGGGGCTCCAGGCTGATGCCTGCAAGGGAATGGGGGTGGGGTGGGGAATGTCACAGGAAGTGAGGTTTATAAACTCAGTCTCCATAGAACATGCCCTGGTCAGTCAGCTTTAGCAATGGGAAGGAGGAAAGAGCTTTTAGCAAGTTGGCCTGTGGGCTTGTTGCAGGAAAGAAAAACCCGGTGTCTCCTCTTTGGCCCGAAAGGCTCCAGCTTCACTGGGAAGAGCACAAAGAAACACAGGCTTGTAACGCAGGGCTAAGAGGCTCATGATCAGGGATCAGGGTAGAGAAATACTGCCGGAAGTTGGCATGCTGGAGGTGAAAATGAACTCTGCGGCTTTGCTTACAACTATCTGAGGGTCACATGACTTTCGCCGCATACCAAAGCCCAGCCCGAGTTTAACCCCATCCTCTCTGGAGCATCGACGTCTGTGATTCTAGACCCAGGTATGAATCCAGGCTCCTCAATGTGTTAGTGATGTGGTGTTAGGCTAGTCATTTACCCTCACTCAACCTGTTTCTTCATCTGTAAAAGGAACAAGTAATAAAAGGGACCATAATTGGTGACACAAAGCAGTGGAAAAGCCTGTTACATAGGAAGTACTCATGATGAACAAGCTAGTAATGTTTTCCCAGTCTCTCAACCAAACTCTCCCTACCTTCCTGCCCCATCTACCTCTCTTGCCCTTACTTTATTCTTCAACCACAGAGAACTGCTGAGGGTCTCCTGTGACCTTCTGCCCCGTTCTTCTGTCACCATATACAGGGACACACATGCACACACACTCAACACACACAGATGCTGGTCCAAGGCGGCAGGGGCTCTACGCCTTCGTGCAAACTGTTGCCTCTGCGTGGCAAGCCGCCTCCTTCTCTGGAATGCCTTCGCAACACTGCTCAGCCTTCCTCCTCTATGAGTTTTCCTCAAGGCGCGATTCTCTCACGAACAGTACCCTCCCCCAGCACCGCTCCGGTCGGCAGCCTGTCGCGTGCTCTTTCTCGTAGTCTGTAACTGCATGAACCGCGCACTCTGCGCACTTACCTGCGCACGTGTCTGCCTCTCCTGCTGGATGGCGGGGAGCCGGAGGGCAGGGTCTGTATCCATTCGGTATTCCAGGTTCTTTGCATAGTGTCTGAAACACAAAAAGTGTTCATGGAACATTGATTAAATTGAGCTGAGTCTAGCTCCGTGGAGCAACTGAGAATGGTTGTGGTTAAAACTTTCACATAGCATTTTAAGCTATCTGAAAGCTTCCTCCTCGACGGCTTCATTTCTCACAAACACTCTCTGAGGTCAAGAATGCTTATGGTCATTTTTAGAGTTGAAGGAACCGAGGTTCCTGGTGTAAAGGCTGTCTGCACGGTCATACCACTAGTAAATTGCACAGGCGGGACTACAATTAAGGTCTGTCTATTTCTAAGGCATTTTTTCCTCCACTGAGATTTATTGACCCGAATAGCAATCAGGGCACACTACTCCCTTTTCCATAGTGCTTGTCCATTCCTCTGTCAGACCGTGCACCGTGCTCTACACTTCATACCTTTCTCCCCCAGCAGGTCATCAGTTCTCACCCTGCAGTGTCCCATGATGTGCAGGGAAGGTGAAGTTTGTATTGATGAGCAAGGATGACATGGGACATACACTAGCTAAGTTGTAAATTACACACAATTCTGGCACCAGGGGAAACTTCACCTAGTTTACTTTGTTCTAAAGATTATAAATGAGTACAACCCACAGTAATATTGTTATAGGGACACCTTTAGTTCCTCTTAAATTAAAAGCCATACACAAGTGATATTTATTTTAATGTAATTAATGACAAATGATTTGCCATTCACCTTACAATTATTCACATCAATGTATCATCGAATTGCTACTGAGAATTGCTGAACATTCTCACATGTTTGCAGAGACCAGAGCTCTGTAGATGGCTGGGGACAAGTGTTGAAAAATGATGGACAACGGCTTCTGCCCTTGTGGAGGCTGCAAACAAAAAACAAGTTAATGTATTATAAATAATTGCAAATGCATAAATAATTACAAGTATATAATAATTACACACAAATATATATGTGCAAATTTGATAGTAATTATAAAGGAAGCACATGGGGCAGGGGTAATGGGACCTGCTCTAGGTAGGTGGTTAGGAAAGGCACATAGAGGAGGTGATAAAGTTGTGATCTCAAGGGTGGGGACAGAGCCAAAATGCTGTGCCAGAGATCTACTCAGATGTAGAAAAAATATTGACCTCTACTGATACTTTAAAAATCTAAAAATAAAAGAAGTTATTCTTCTACTGTGTATCAGTAGATATATAATACTCTACTTATATCTACTGATAATGAGTCTCTCGCCACCCATCCACTTGTCAGATGACCACGCCACGCACAGTAGGTTGGATTGCTTGAGAGGGAAAACGGAATTCTATAATGTCCAGGGACAGACAGTGGTACCTCACTTGTTCTTCTCCCTCCCGTGGATAGTAATGCATTGCAGCTCACGAGTGCCTGCTTAAGTGGATTTTCAGGTTATATTACCTAGTTTTAAGTAAATGAACACTGACACAATTGACAAGTGGCTTTAGAAGATTCTTCCAAAGAAACCATGGATAGAAAATAATAGAAATAAAGTAAATGCAGGTGGGGACAGTGGAACTCAGTGGTAGAGTGTACACGTAGGATTCACGAGGTCCTGGGTTCAATCCCCAGTACCTCCATTAAGAATAAATAAATAAACTTAACTACCTCCCCTGCAAACAAACAAACAAAAATACAAAAATAAAGTAAGTGCAGCCAACATTAAGAAAATAGCAACTGATACTGCCATTCCTTGTGCAAAACCTTTGTTTGTTTCATTATGGAGTTATATATAATCATAATGAAGAAACAGATAGAAAGTCTCCCCAAAACTGAAATTACTAAGATGACTTAAAATATAGGTTTATATCAATTACCATTAAAAATGCACTTCAGTGGTTGGGAGGTGGTGGAAATGGGGAGATATAGGTCACAGGGTATAAACTTCCACTTACAAGATTAGCAAGTTCTGAGGCTCTATCGTACAACATGGTGATTATAGCTAATAAAACTGTACTGTATTTTTTTAGTGGATGGTTTTATGAAGTTTTTTTAATATATATTTTTAATGAAGTATAGTCAGTTTACAATGTGTCAATTTCTGGTGTTCAGCGTAATGCTTCAGTCATACATGAACATACACATACTCATTTTCATATTCTTTTTCACCAAAAGTTACTACAAGATACTGAACATAGTTCCCTGTGCTATACAGTATAAACTTGTTGTTTATCTGTTTTATATATATTAGTATATTCAAATCTTGAACTCTCAATTTATCCCTTCCCACCCTCTTCCAACTGGTAACTATCAGTTTGTTTTCTATGTTTGTGAGTCTGTTTCTGTTTTGTAAATATGTTCATTTGTGGGTTTTTTTTTTGGATTCTACATATGAATGATATCATATGGTATTTTTCTTTATCTTTCTGGCTTACTTCACTTAGAATGATAATCTCCAGGTCCATCCATGTTGCTGCAAACAGCATTATTTTAGTATGTTTTACAGCTGAGTAGTATTCCTTGTATAAATATACCACAACTTCTTTATCCAGTCATCTGTTGATGGACATTTAGGTTGTTTCCATGTCTTGGCTATTGTATATAGTGCTGCTGTGAACATTGGGGTGCCTGTATCTTTTCAAATTAGAGTTCCCTCTGGATATATGCTCAGGAGTGGGATTGCTGGATCATAGGGTAAGTCTGTTTTTAGTCTCTTGAGGAATCTCCATACTGTTTTCCATAAAGGTTTCACCAAACTATGTTCCCACCAACAGTGTAAGAGAGTTCCCTTTTCTCCACACATTCTCCAGCATTTATTGTTTGTGGACTTTTGAATGATGGCCATTCTGACTGGTGTGAGGTGATACCTCATTGTAGTTTTGATTTGCATTTCTCTGATAATTAGCGATACTGATAATTTTTTCATGTGCCTATTGGCCATTTGTATGTCTTCTTTGGAGAATTGGTTGTTTAGGTCTTCTGCCCATTTTTGGATTGAATTGTTTATTTTTTTCTTATTAAGTTGCATGAGCTGTTTGTATATTCTGGAAATTTTGCTTTTGTCAGTCACATCATTTGCAAACATTTTCTCCCATTCTGTAGGTTGTCTTTTTGTTTTGCTTATGGTTTCCTTTGCTGTGCAAAACCTTATAAATTTAATTAGGTCCCATTTGTTAATTTTTGCTTTTATTTCTATTGTGTGAGTAGGCTGCCCTGGGAGAACATTGCTATGATTTATGTCAGAGAATGTTTTGCCTGTGTTTTCTTCTAGGACCTTTCTAGTGTCTTGTCTTATGTGTAAGTTTTTAAGCCATTTTGAGTTTACTTTTGTGTATAGTGTGACGGAGTATTCTAATTTCATTGATTTACATGCAGCTGTCCAGTTATCCTAACACCATTTGCTAAAGAGAGACTGTCTTTACTCTATTATATATTCTTGCCTCCTTTGTTGGGGAAGATTAATTGACCAAAGGTCTGTGGGTTTATTTCTGGACTCTCTATTCTGTTCCATTGACCCATATGTCTGTTTTTGTACCAACCATGCTGTTTTGATTACTGTAGCTCTGTAGTATTGTCTGAAGTCTGGGAGTGTTATTTCTCCAGCTTCATTCTTTTTCTTCAGTATTGCTTTGGCAATTCTGGGTCTTTTGTGATTCCATATAAATATTAGGATTATTTGTTCTAGTTCTATGAAAAATGTCCCAGGGAATTTTGATAGGGATCACATTAAATCTGTAGATTGCTTTGGGTAGTGTGGCCATTTTCACAATATTGATTCTTCCAATCCAAGACATGGGATATCTTTCCATTTCTTTAAGTCATCTTTAATTTCCTTACTAAGTGTTGTGTAGTTCTCTGTGTATAAGTCTTTCACTTCCTTGGTCAGATTTATTCCTAAGTATTTTATTGTTTGGATGCAATTTTAAAGGGACTGTTTCTTTACTTTCCTTTTCTGATACTTCATTGTTAGCGTAAAGAAGTGCCACTGAGTTCTGGATGTTAATCCTGTGTCCTGCTGCCTTGCCGAATTCTTTTATCAGCTCTAGTAGTTTTTGTGTGGAGCCTTTTTATATATAGTGTCATGTCATCTGCATTTTACCTCTTGTCTTCCAATTTGAATCCGCTTTATTTCTCTTTTCTGATTGCTATGGCTAAGACTTGCAATATTGTGTTGAACAGAAGTGGTGAGAGTGGGCAGCCTTGTCTTGTTCCAGATGTTAGAGGGAAGGCTTTCAGCTTTTCACCACTGAGTGTTATGCTGGCTGTGGGTCTGTCATACCCACTTTGGGTAGAGTTTTTATGATAGATGGGTGTTGAATTTTATCACATGCTTTTTCTGCATCTGTTGAGATGATCATGGGATTTTTGTCCTTTCTTTTGTTGATGTGGTGTATCATGTTGATTTATTTGGGTATGTTGAACCATCCTTGTGTCCCTGGGATGAACCCAACTTGATCCTGGTGAATGATCTTTTTTATGTGTCATTAGATTCTGTTTGCTAGTATTTTGTTGAGGATCGTTGCACCTATGTGCATCAATGATATTGGCCTATAGTTTTCTTTTTTGGTAGTGTCTTTGTCTGGTTTTGGTATCAGGGTGATGGTGGCTTCATAGAATGAGTCTGGGAGTATTCCCTCCTCTTCAGTCTTTTGGAAGAGTTTGAGAAGGATTGGTATGAGCTTTTCTTTGTATGTTTGATAGAATTCCCCAGTGAAGCCGTCTGGTCCTGGACTTCTGTTTGCAGGGAGGCTTTTTATTGCTGATTTTATTTTACTTCTAGTGATTGGTCTGTTCAAATGATCTTTTCTTCTTCATTCAGTTTTGGTGGACTGTGTGTTTCTAGAAACTTGTCCATTTCTTCTAAGATGTCCAATTTATTGCCATATGTATTATTTCTTGAATGCTGCCAATAGAGTAAATGTGCTCACCACAAAAAAAGAAATGGTAATTATGTGATGGGATGGAGGTGTTAGCACCATAATACTATGGTGGTAATCATTTTGCAATATATAAATAGATCAAATCACTATACTTTACATTTTAAAATTACATAATGTTATACGTCAGTTAATCTCAGTAAAACTGGAATAGAGGAAACAAATGCCATATCAATTAAGTGACATGATTATTTACTTAAATTTCTTTTATTTTTGATAGTTCCCTTAGATCTATATTTGCATATTAATGTACTAATATATTAGCAAAGTCATACTTGTACATAATTTATAAATAAATAAATATACCTATATGGGGAGTTGAGGGTCAGTGTTTTTCCCCCATGACAGAGAATCAAAGACACTTGAAGACTATGGATATAAGGGATGAGAAGCAATTAGCTATGTGACAATTAGGGAAATAAACAACGCAGGCAGCTGGAGTAGTATCTGCAAAGGCCTGTTTGGAGAACTGAGGGAAGTCCAGTGTAGCTGGAGTGTAAACAGTGCAAAAGAAAAAGCAATCGGAGAAAGAGGAAGGGTCAAGGTCATGGAGGACCCTGGAGGCCACGGTAAAGAGTACATTTTATTCTGGTGAAATTACCATGACCTGTATATGTTTAAAGCAGTGGAATGATGAAATACAGTATAAGTTTTAAGAAAATTGCTTGACCTTTTTTTGGATGATGGAATTGTGCCAGGCAGGTGTGGAAGTGAAGCAACCAGTGAGGAGGCTGTCACAGGGAGACAAGCAAGAGTTGATGGTGGCATGAACTAACGTGGTGACCATATAGATAAAGATAGGTAAACAGTTTAAAAGTATGTTGGATATAAACTCAATGGTACGTGCAGATGGATGGGATGAGTGAGAGATTTGTGAGCAGAATGGAAAAAATCAAGAACACTTTCCAAGTTTCTTGCTTGAGCAACATAGTGACAGTAGCATTGGTTAAGATGGGCAGTGAACTGGATGATAGAATCAAGATGTTATTTTAGTCATATTAAATTTCAGATTGCTGTGAGAAATCTGAGAGAAGATGTTAACCAGGTGGTGGGATGGATATGCTATATTGAACTCGCAGGAGAAATATCATTGGTTGACCTTAGCTGTTAGTATCTTCAAGGCAGGATCTAACATCTATAAACCCTGAGGATTTACCTTATTATAGTGTTAGGGGCTTAGTAAATGTCTCTTGAATCTAGAAGTTTAAGAGAAGGGGGGGGGGAGTAAAGGGAAGAGCACTTGACTAGAATTTGTCAGGACAGCAGCCCTTGTCCAAGCGCACACTAGACCTTCCGTGGCTGATGGTCCAGTCATTCTCATTTGAGAAAGACCAGTAAGGCAGGTCAGAGTCAATCATAGAAAAGAAAAAGAGCTTAGCCGGCCCTGAGGAATACCAAGGCAAAAGTGCGTCTCTTCCTTGGACAAGATATGTTGTGGAAATTCCGGCTGATGAAATATGACATGAGATGGAACAATGAGGGAGGTAAATTGTTATTTCTGCTATAATCTAAACATTAACTGAAAAAAATTAAGATCCCTTAGAAATTTTAGCAAAGTTTTTTAAAAATGCAATTGCTTTCTTATCTACCAAAAAAGTATCAATTAGGAATATAAATATAAAAAGTACTCAATTCATCATAAGCCAAAACAAAAAAATGGAATAATCTGAATTGGAAATGTTTAGGATAAAAATAAAGGAAAACTATAAAACTATACTGAGAAATACAAATTAAGATTTGAATAAATAGAGGGGCAGATTGTGTTCCTCTATAAGAATCCAAGTATTTTAAGACTATAAATTCTTCCAAATTAGTGCATGGGACTAAGAAGATGTCAGTCAAAATTACAATGGAATTTTCTTTTGGAACTTAATGAGTCATTCAGAAGTTTATTTTGAAGAATATATGTGTAAGCACAACAAAGGAAACCAGGGACAAAGTAAAAAGTCAACCTTCTGAATGGGAGAAAAGATTTGCAAATGATATGAACAAGGGCTTAATATCTAGAATATATAAACAGCTCCTACGACTCAACATCAGAAACAAACAACTCGATTAAAAAATGGGCAGAAGACCTGAACAGACATTTTTCTAAAGAGGACATGCAAATGGCAAACAGGCACATGAAAAGATGCTCAGCGTCACTAATCATCAGAGAAATGCAAATCAAACCACAGCGAGATACTATCTCACACCTGTCAGAAAGGCTATCTTCAGAAAGGACACAAATAGCAAATGTTGATGAGGTTGTGGAGAAAAGGGAACCCTCATACACTGTTGACGGGACTGTAAGTTGGTGCACCCACTGTGGAAAATGGTATGGCGGTTTCTCAAAAAAACTAAAAATAGAACTACCATATGACCCAGCAATTCCACTCCTGAGTATATATTCCAAAGAAAATGAAAACACTAATTCTAAAAGATATATGCACCCACAATGTTCTTAGCAGCATTATTTGCAGTTGTCAAGTTAAGGAAGAAACCTAAATGTCCATCAACAGATGAATAGATATAGAAGATGTGAGATATATATATATATATGTGTGTGTATATATATATATATACACACACACATATACACATACACATATATAAACAATACACACACACACACACACACACACACACACGATGGAATACTACTCGGCCATTAAAAAGAATAAAATGCCATTTGCAACAACATGGATGGACTTGTAAAGTATTATGATAAGTGAAATAAGTCAGACAGAGAAAGACAAATACTATATGATTATCACTTACATATGGAATCTAAAAAATACAACAAACTAGTGAATATAACAACAAAGAAACAGAGTCACAGATATAGAGAATAAACTAGTTGTTACCAGCAGGGAGAGAGAAGGGAGAATGGGCAATATATGGATACGGGATTTAGAGGTACAAACTATTACGTATAAAATAAGCTACAAGGATATACTGTATAACACAGGAAATAGAGCCACTATTTTATAATAACTATAAATGGATTATAACCTTTAAAGATTGTGAATCACTCTTGTACACCTGTAACTTACGTAGTATTGTACATTAAGTACACTTCAATATAAAAAATGAATATCTGTGTGGGAATAACTAGCGAGTGGGTAAGGCAGGGGGAGAGGGTAGGCGCAGAGGCCGTGGCCCAGGGGGAACTCAGAGGGATTAGGGTAAGATAAACTCTCTTTACACAACAAGGGCAACTGCCACCTCTGTAGGTGCTCAGTACTGCCCACCCATCATGGTAAGTATCCAAAGCCAGTCCCAGAACTTCCCTTTAATTGTACCACCACGCTCTCCGTTATAAAGGACTCTTTCATTCCAGCACCTTTCCCATTCGTTTTCACAATTATTTTTTTTAAAGGGCTGATTCCCTCACTAGAGTGTCCTCATGTTTATTTCCCTACTAACACACAGTCTATTATATTGAAATTGCTTGACAATATTTTTTGTGAGCAAGTAAATCAATATTCTGAGATCCTTGTGCCTTTCCGCTCTATTATCAGATTAGGATTTTATTCAGTCAATATTTATTATGCAGTGACGAATGCTGTGGCAGATACCAGAGAAGCCAGCAACCATTCCATTGATAAGAATTATCAAGTCTTTTAGGAGGAGAATTTCCAGTACCTCTGAGTATAGATTATTTATTCCTCCAAACACCTGAATACTTGTTTCTTACCCTCTGACATTTTACAGGGGCCACTTAAGAACAGCCACATGTGGTATCCAAACTGATCCCTCTGGAGATCAGAGATGCTCCATGCTCAGTGTCGCAGACACTTTTCAGTGACATGCTGTAACTTAAAAGAGACCCTTAAGTTTGATATCTCCCATGTTTTCCAGATTGAAAACAAACAAACAAAAATTCCTTGTTTCAGTTCACAAAAGTACTTAATATCATGAGAATTTGAAAAAAATAAAAAAATGTTCCAGTATTTCTTCTCAGCTAGAAATTGGATCAGGGTTTCACCGCCAACTCTAGCCCTGTTGCTTTGACACAAGGAAGAAGCTGTTGCTGTGTATTGCAGCTGGCCTCACCAGGCAGGCAGTTTTAGAGCCATAGTGGATGGATATGGATTGATGTTCCTTTTCAAAATCATTTGAAAATCCCTGACACTGTACTGTCTACCTGTGAACTCAAACTGCTTTTGAAGGAACTTCAATTAACTGTAGAAGTAGTCTGCCTCTGCTTTGTGCTTCCTGGTGAATTCATAATCCCAAAGCAGACATTCTGAGACTGTTGCATAATCCCTAGCTCGCATGTTCTTCTTTTTAATGACAACCACAGTTAATTGTTCACAGTTATGCACCAGACAGTGTGTTGAGTATAAGGGGATTTAAGATGAGACTGCAGTAGCCCCCGTTTCCATGCTGGTTCTTATAGACTACTCTCCATACAGAAGACAAAATGAATGTTTGAATGAAAAAATATAATCATGTGTCTTTCCTGATCGAACTCTCCAAAGGTTTCCCATTAATCATGACCACTGTGGCCCTACTTGAGTTGGCCCGTGCCTACCTCTGGGTCCTCACTCCTGGTATTCTCATTCATTCCATTCCATCATACTGTCTTCTACCTGCTTCAGGAACCCATTTAGTTTCTCCAGTTCAGACATTTGCACTACCATTTTCTCTGTCTGGAAATCTCATCCCCACATTTCCAAATGGCTTTCTTACTCATTTCATCCATCTGAGCTCATAGTTACCTATTCAGAATTTTCCTACAACCATGTCAAATTAACAGCATCACAACCATGACTTTCTAGCTTTTATCCTTCTTTGCTTTTCTTCACAGCACTAGTAACTATCTAAAGTTACATTGTTTATGTTTATTGCCAGTCTCAACTCCTATATAATGCAAACTTCATATAAGCATAAATTTAATTTGTCCACAGCTGTATCCCCAATGCTCCATGCCATAAATGCTCAGTAAATATTTTTTGAATGAGTTAAAAAATGAGTGTCTGAACCTTGTTCTTGGGGGTAGTAGCTTCTTGTGTATATAGACACATATATAGATAATTATTTCTTTAAAAAGTTATAACTCTTAGGTGGGTATTATTATCTTTCTTTAAAAAGTGAGGAAACAGACTCAGCAAGGCTAAGTAATTTGCCCAGGGTCATTTAGCTAGTAAAGTGATAAAACTCAGATTTAAACCCATTACTATTTCACCTATAGTGAATTCACTAATTTCTTCTGAATAAGAGAGAGTAATCTTTCAAATAAGATCTTGTAAAACTTACTTATTTTAGATGACTTCCCTATATATTTGCTTGTCACACAATTTTTAGCAATTGTTCATGCCTACACATTATATCATACACCAGAAGCAATTTTATAATTAAAAAATGTTTTCTTTTTGAAGTATAGTCAGCTTACAGTGTCAGTTTCTGCTGTACAGCATAATATTTCAGTCATACATATATATATATTCCTTTTCATATTCTTTTTCATTATAGGTTACTGCAAGATACTAAATATAATTCCCATGCTATACAGTATGAACTTGTTTATCTATTTTATATATAGTAGTTAATATTTGCAAATCTCAAACTCCTAATTTATACCTCCTCTCCCTTCTGATAACTGGTAACCATAGGATTGTTTTCTGTGTCTGTGAGAGTGTTTCTGTTTTGTAAATAAGTTCATTTGTGTGTGTTTTGTTTTGTTTTTTTTAGCTTCCACATAAATCATATGGTAGTTTTTCTTTCTCTTTCTGGCTTACTTCACTTAGACTGATGATCTCCAGGTCCATCCATGTTGCTGCAAATGGCATTATTTTATTCTTTTTATGACTGAGTAGTATTCTATTGTATAAATATACCACAGCTTCTTTATCCAGCCATCTGTCAATGGACATTTAGGTGGTTTCCATGTCTTGGCTATTGTAAATAGTGCTGCTGTGAACATTGGGGTGCATGTATCTTTTCAAATTAGAGGTCCCTCAGGATATATGCTCAGGAGTGGGATTGCTGGATCACATTGTAAGTCTATTTTTAGTTTTTTGAGGAATCTCCATATTGTTTTCCATAATGGCTGCACCAAACTACATTCCCACCAACAGTGTAGTAGGGTTCCCTTTTCTCCACACAGTCTCCAGCATTTATTGCTTGTGGACTTTTGAATGATGGCCATTCTGACTGGTGTGATGTGATAATCTCGTAATTTTGATTTGCATTTCTCTGATAATTAGTGACATTGAGTATTTTCTTATGTGCCTATTGGCCATTCATATGTCTTAATTGCAGAACTGGTTGTTTAGGTCTTCTGTCCTTTTTGTATTGGATTGTTTGTTGTTTTGTAATTAAGTTATATGAGCTGTTGTATTCTGAAAATTAAGCCCTTTCCAGTGGCATCATTTGCAAATATTTTCTCCCATTCCATAGGTTGTCTTTTTGTTTTGCTTATGGTTTCCTTTGCTGTGCAAAAGCTTATAAGTTTAATTAGATCCCGTTTGTTTATTTTTGCTTTTATTTCTATTTCCTGAGTAGACTGCCCTAGGAGAACATTGCTAGGATTTATGTCACAGAATGTTTTGCCTATGTTTTCTTCTAGGAGCTTTTTGTGTCTTGTCTTATGTTTAAGTCTTTAAGCCATTTTGAGTTTGTTTTTGTGTATGGTGTGAGGGAGTGTTCTGATTTCATTGATTTACATGTGGCTCTCCAGTTTTCCCAATACCACTTATTGATGAGACATTGTATATTCTTGCCTCCTTTGTTGAAGAGTAATTGACTGTAAGTCTGTGGGTTTTTTCTGAGCTCTCTATTCTGTTCCATTTATCCATATGTCTGTTTTTGTACCAATAGCATGCTGTTTTGATTCCTGTAGCCCTGTAGTATTGTGTGAAGTCTGGGAGCATTATTCCATTCTTTTTCTTCAATATTGCTGTGGCAATTCTGGGTCTTTTGTGATTCCATATAAATTTTAGGATTATTTCTTCTAGTTCTGTGAAAAGTGTCCTGGGTACTTTTGATAGAGATTGCGTTAAATCTGTACATTGTTTTGGGTAGTATGGCCTTTTTAACAATATTGATTCTTCCAATCCAAGAGCATGGGATATCTTTCCATTTCTTTAAGTCATCTTTAATTTCCTTAATTAATATTTTGTTCTCTCCATATAAGTCTTTCACTTCCTTGATCAGATTTGTTCCTAAGTATTTTTATTGTTTTAGATGTAATTTTAAAGGGATTGTTTCTTTACTTTCATTTTCTGGTATTTCATTGTTAGGGTAAAGAAATGCAACTGAGTTCTGTATGTTAATCTTGTATCCTGCTGCCTTGCCGTATTCTTTTATCACCTCTAGCCTTGACGGTTTTCTATTTGCAGTATTATGTGATTGCATATAGTGAAATTTTACCTCTTCTCTTCCAATTTGAATCCCTTTTATTTCTATTTTCTGATTGCTATGGCTAAGACTTCCAATACTATGTTGAATAGAAGTGGTGGGAGTGGGCATCCTTGTTCCAGATTTTAGCGGGAAGGCTTTCAACTTTTCACTGTTTAGTATTATGCTGGCTGTGGGTTTGTCATAAATAGCTTTTATTATATTGAGACATGTTCCCTTTAAACCCACTTTAGTAACAGTTTGTTTTATCATAAATGGGTGTTGAATTTTATCAAATGCTTTTTCTGCATCTATTGAGATGATTATGTGATTTGTGTTAATTTCTGCTGTACAGCACAATGTGCCAGTCATGCACATGCGTACATGTATTTTCATATTCTTTTTCATTAAAGGTTATTACAAAATATTGACTATAGTTCCTTGTGCTACACAGAAGTTTGTTTACCTATTTTCATATATAGTAGTGGCTAACATTTGCAAATCTGTTGAGAATTTTTGCACCTATGTTCATCAATGATATTGGCCTGTAATTTTCTTTTTTGCTAGTGTCTTTGTCTGGTTTTGGTATCAGGGTAATAGTGGCTTCGTAGAATGATTTTGGGGGTGCTCCCTCTTCTTGATTCTTTTGGAAGAGTTTGAGAGGGATTGGTACGAGTTCTTCTTTGTATGTTTGGTAGAATTCCCAAGTGAAGCCGTCTAGTCCTGGACTTTTGTTTGCAGGGAGGTTTTTTATTGCTGATTCTTTTTTACTTCTAGTGATTGGTCTGTTCAAATGATTTATTTCTTCTTGATTCAGTTTTGGTGGACTGTACGTTTCTAGAAATGTATACATTTCTTCTAGGTTGTCCAATTTATTGCCGTATGGTTGTTCATAGTATTCTCTTATGTTTTTTTTTTTTTTTTTATTTCTGTGGTGTTGGTTGTAATTTCTCCATTTTTCTTTCTTACTTTGTGCTCTCTCTCTTCTTGCTAAGCTTGGACAGAGGTTTGTTGACTTCCTTTACTCTTTCAAAAAACAGTTCTTTGTTTAATTTTTTTCTGTTTCTTAATCTCTATTTTCTTTTTTCCTCCCTGATCTTTATTATTTCTTTCCTTCTGCTGACTTTAGATTTTGTCTATTCTTCTTTTTCTAATTCTTTTAGATGCTAGGTTAGGTTGTTTGAGATTGTTGTTTTCTGAGGAAGACTTGTATTGCTATGAACTTCCTTCTTAGGACTGCTTTTTTTGCATCTCATAGATTTTGTGGGTTGTGTTTTCATTGTCATTTGTCTCAAGATATTTTTAAATTTCTCCTTTCATTTTATCACTGGCCCTTTGGTTTTTAAGTAGCATATTGTTTGGCTTCCATGAAGTTTTTTTTTTTTTTTTTTTTTTTCCCCATTTTTTCTCCCCAGTGGTTGATTTTTAGTTTTAGAAGCCATGGTATAGACAGAAAGCAATCATGTCTAGGGAAATTTATCAAAAGTCTCCCTAGTAATAACCTGAAATAGAAATAGGAAGTAGCTTGAATGCTCTTAATATCAGGGAATTGGTACAGTCAACTGTGATAAATTCATTACAGTGGTATATTATGTAGCCCCTGAAGGTTATATTTTTAAATTTTTTCAATAACATAGAAAATGTTTGTGATACATAATTTGTTGGTAATTGTACATTATAAAATTATATACAATATTTGTACTTTTGACTGTGAAGGATTAGCTTGTATCAGACTAACCCTCCCATAATGAACAACTATAAAAGTTATATAACATACAGAAATCCGCTGTTTGAAGTAAGCAACCAAAGCATCCAGGACTTGAGGGACTAGGATTCCAAAGAGAAAGGAAAAGAATGGCATAAACAAGATGTACATCTGTCACTACTTTTTCCCCTTGGATCATTTGCCAATTTTCCATGAGGACGTAACATTTAAAAGAAACTGAAAGAGTAAATATTGTAGCAGTATTAATGAGTTGGATATTTCACTAAAATTTTTTGATTTAGATGGAAAATATAATAATTCTAAATTTATATGCATCTAATAATATTAGGTCAGAAGATATAAAGTAATAACTAACATACCTCTTAGTAACTGACAGGGGAAAAAAAAAAAGAAAAACAGAGAAGAAAAACCTCTAGGTCCATATGGCTTTACACTTGAATTTTTCTAATCCATTAAGAAAGAAATAACACAAAATTATAAAGTCTTCCAGAGAACAGAAAAGGTCAGTATATTCTTGATACCAAATCCTGACAAGGGCATTACAGTAAAATAAGATTACTGACCCATTTCTCTCATGAGCATAATTGCAGGAATTTTAACTAAACTATTTGTAAATCAAAGTAATTTATATATGAAAAAGGTAACACATCACAACCAAACTTAGTTTATTTTAGGAATTTAAGATTGGTTTAACATTAAAAAATCAGAGTAACCTCATTATTTGCATAAATAAGGAAAACTATTCAACTCAAGATATTCATAAAAAGCTGATAAAATTCAATACAATGTCTTGATAAGCAATGAATTTGTATCCATAAATGTAAAGAAATCTAACAAATCAATAAGAAAAAGATAGTCCAATTTTTAAATGACTCAATATTTGGTATTTCTCCTCTACAAAAGGAGATAGCCAAGTGGTCAATAATTATAGCAAAATTACCCCCACATAACTAGTATTATGGATTGAAATGTGCCCCTCAAAAAGATATGTTGAAGTCTTAAACTACAGTAGAACCCGTGAATGTGACCTTATCTGAAAATAGAGTATTGGTGAAACAGAGCTTTATTCCTCCCAAGTCTACTCTGTTAAGATAGGCTGGATTTTACCCCAGGGCTCTGTTAAGAACCTACAGCCACTCAGAAGTAGCCAGATCTCCGCTTCATTTATGCGAGGGTCATTTGTCCATGCCATCCTGACTTTTTAAATGGTCTGTCTCACCCACAGGGCACACTGCTAGGACTCTGCCAATACCCTTGGGACAAGATGTCTATCCTCTTACTAACAGTGATCTAAAGAAAAGGCACAGTGTTTGGAGTGAGTCATATCTGAGTTTAACTATGAGATTGACCACTCAGCAGCTGTGCAACCCTGGGCTTCCTCCAAGCCCCTCTTGACCTTCTGTCCAACTTAATTTAATCCATCAAACATTAATTCAGGATCTTGAGTGCATTAAAAAAAAATTGCACTCAATCCTGAAGATAAAAAGTATGAAAAAAATACAGTCTCCGTCCTCAGTGTCTCAATGTGCTGTAAAGTGGATGTGCCACATTCTTCTCACAGTTACTTGTTTGTTTTGAGAATTAATGTGATACTATTTAAAATGAATATACTGCAGTTTGTCCATATGATAAGTATCAGTGTTATTTCCCTTTCTTATCTCTTCTATACTATCAATCTGTGACTGTGTGCTTTGAACCAGCTATTTTACCTCACTACACTTCTGTTTCCTCATTTGCAAAGTGGAGAAAGCAATAAGACTTTTACTGCATTCATCAGGATGTGTAACTTATGGTGCCAATAGCAACTTCAACACTTTAGTGGAGTTGTTCCAATTGTCTACTGCTTTGTGATGCACCACCGTCCCCCAGCCCCCATCAAAAAAACCAAAACACGATAAAAAACCTTAGTGGCTCAAAACAACTACATTTATTTTGCTCACAAATCTGTACTTCGGGCAGAGCTTATCTCTTCTCCAGTTGGCATTAGCGAGGGTGGCTGGAAAACTGGGGACTAGACCATATGAAGGCTTATGCACTCATGTGTCTGGTGGTTCAGGCTGACTGTTGGTTGGGATCTCAGCTGGGAATGTGCCCTTCCCATGTGTCTGCTTAGTTTCCTCACAGCATGGAGTCTGTATTCTGTGGGCGAGTATCTCAAGAGGAACAGACAAAAGTTGAACTGCAATTCATGACACTCAGAAGTTATGTAGTATCACTTCTGCCATGTTTACAGGCTGACCCAGATTCAGGGGAGCATAGACCCTACCTCTCACTGGAAGAGAATCAATGTCTCAATGTAAGAAGAGCATGGGTTATGGAATATTTGATGTTGCCATCTTTAGAACAATCTGCCACAGGTTTTAAACAGCAAAAGTTTAATTTTTACCCTCACTGTATGGCCACTGAAACCATCCTCACTTGAGGATCCAGTCTGATGGAGGTTCCATCTTGACAGATGTTATCATAATTGGTGAGACAGGAAAAAAAATGTGGTTTGCTTCATAAAGCCTCTGTCTTGGGGAGTGACGCTTGTCAATTCATCTTACAGTATATTGGCCAAAAAGTCAGAAGGCTGAGCCAAAACTTCAAAGAGGGTAAGGAATGGCAATCCTACCACATGGCTGGAAGGAAAGAACTGGATTATTATGAACCGTGCTAATGACTCACATACCTACCACATACGGTGCTATTAAGGATTCACCTAAAGAACATGAGGTGCTTAGAACAATCTTAAATCATTGAACATGTTCAATAAATCATAGCTATGATACTTACAAATATGCAGCTTGTATAATGCTGTGGCATTTTTCTAGCCATTTCCAACATTGTGGATGAATCCTTGAGGCTCCTACTATCCTTCCCTGCAGAGTCTGGAGTCAGGGGCTTAGAATGTAGGATTGTTAGCTTTCTCAAGCTTGGGTACCACTTAAAAAGCTCTGTCATCTCACTGAGACTCAGAACACTCACAGTGGAGATTGATTCTTGGCATGGGGGTCTGGAGAAAGTAGGCCATGCACAGCTTTTATAAGAATCCAGAACTGAAACCTTTATCTTTCATTACTGGCACTGACTTAGTGCTATCACAGGGAGACAGTTGGGTACCAGGCATTAGCTATTTAAACAAAACCACTCGACAGACTTACAGGCAGCAGACTTAGCCTTGGGAGGGAGAGTGTGAAACTTCAAAAGATGCCCACATGCAAAGAATGATATTCCTGTGAATATGTCTCTTCAGAGTTATCATTCTGTCTTTTGCCTCTCAAAGTAGTGTTTCTGCATTAGTGACCTCTTTTCCCAATCTGTCCTTTGCCCAACTTTGATGCCTTGGTGATCTTTTGAATAGGTTTGGGGGTAGGCAGGCGTATCTTCAGAAACCAGCTCCACGATTAACTACTGTTGTGATCTTTGAGCAAGTGTGTGAATCTAATTTCTCGTCTGCCCAAATGAAGATGAAAGGATCTACTTCATGGTGGCTTTGGGAGACTTTAAAGACAATATGTATAAATCCTGTGGCTTGTTCCTGTCCCAGAGTAGACACTGAAATGTTACCTCCTTCTTTCTATGGCCAGGTTCCCAGGTTCGCCTAGAAGTTAAACAACGGTGCCCCTTCCACTTCTCCCTCCTCTCCTCTTTTTTTTCTCATTATGTTCACTGCTAATGTCCATCCTGGTTTATGAGACCTTAGAAGATGGTGGGATCTAGGTTTTTGTTCATCTGACTTTTTCATGTAAAAGAGTCAACTCTTAAGCTAGCTATCATATTAATGAGTGTTCCAAATTTTAAACCAAGTGTACTTGGAGAAGGCAAATTATCTCTTTATTCTTTCTTTTTAAACATTTTTTATTGAGTTATAATCATTTTACAATGTGTCAAACTCCAGTGTACAGCACAATTTTTCAGTTATACATGAACATACATATTCATTGTCACATTTTTTTCTCTGTGAGCTACCATAAGATCTTGTATATATTTCCCTGTGCTATACAGTATAATCTTGTTTATCTATTCTACATTTTGAAATCCCAGTCTGTCCCTTCCCACCCCTGCTATCTCTTTATTCTTAAATTTATTCTTCATTCTAGAATAATTTATATCAAATGAGAATTGTCATCTTTTAAAGAATCAAAGAATTCATTAAACTTTTTAGTTGTCGAGATAATTTTCTTCTTTTATAAAAATTTTAATCTCTACTTCGGTTATTGCTTAATCTACTTTTCTTTTTCTTTAACCAGTTTTGTTATTTTCCTTCAAATTCTTCCATTTCACTGAGAATTTTGAATTTTATTAGAGTAGAATGTGTTCATATATTTTTTTTTAAACCAAAACCTCCATCATGGAGATTTATATCAGGCTTTTCCTGTTTGTAATATTAATTTTTTTCTCTATTCACTGATTAGATTTTCAAAGACTTCTCCATTTAAATGTTTTCCTAAAAATAGGGCTTTGATTTATATATCATCTAAAATATTTTATAAAATCAATGTTTTCTGCTTTTATTGTCACTTATTCCCTTCAGTTCTTCTTGGTATTAGATCTATATTATTTATGAAAGAAAGCATTTAGTACTTTACATTTCTTTTTGAGAACAGCTTCTTAAGTTGTTTTATTTGGACATTCTCATTTAAGACATTTAAAAATAGTTTATAGTTTGTCAAGTTTATCTTTGTCCTCATAGAAATTTAGAGCAATGTTACTTAAATTTTCAATCTTGAGGAATTTTTAAAATTTATAGTTGGAAAAACATTTCTAGTTAGTTGGCATTACGGACAAAACATGTGGCCTCTGGAGCATCTGGCTATTGGAATGTTCATTTTTATACATGTGTCAATAGCCTAGGTTAATAATTATATTTTCTTATTATTCCATTAGACATTCAAAGCAAGTGGATTTTCTCTTGGTAGGCACAACCTTGATGTGTTTATGAAGTGCATAACTAACTACATGCATATATATGTATAATTAATCTTAATAGTTTATTTAAATTATCATCATCTTTTTTCCTCCATGATAGATCGATGTCTAAGAGAGATGCATTGAAGTATCCTGAAACAATGAAGTTGTTCCATTTATCTTCTTTCTCACATAAGATTCTGTAAGAAAACTTGAATTCTGTGTTGTCTGAAATTATCACTGGCTCTGCTTTATATATATATTTTTTTCTTGCTGTGTCTTCACCACCTGGTGAGTTTATTCCTATTCACATACCGTCTAAGTTGTCCCTTAACATTGTGTAGGCTTACGTTAGGAATGTTTGACTTAAATGAGGCAGGTTAACCTGTAAATCCAGGTCATGACTGAAATATATACTCGTACTTCAGTCATCTGCATTTGTGCTGTTTTTTTATGTTTCTTTGAGATTTACTTTTTGTCTTCTACTGTTTGGACTGTGCTTTATTTGTTTTATATTTTCTATTAATTTACTCAACAAACATGAACTTCCTCCTGTGTGGCAGGCACTTTTCCAGGCACAAAAAAGGCACGAAAAAGGAAAAAACCCACAACTCTAGTCCCTAATGGGGCGAGGCAGCAGATTAATGGGGAAAATAGATACAAAATATAATAGAACAAAAGGATTGCATTAATTAATAGATGCAAACAATAATATTACAAATCATGATTATACACTGATAAGCCCTACAAAAGAAAGGCATGCAGTTTTTATGCGAGGCTGTGACAAAGGGAGCTGACTTAGTCATGCAGGTCTTGGAAAATTCCACAAGGAATTAAATATGACCTAAACCATGGAGAATAAGTAGGAGTTAATTCGGCAAAAGGAAGGTGGTAATAAAGGTGGAAACGTTCCATCCAGAGGGAATAGTAGATGAAAAGGATCAGTGGTAGAAGGAAGCCTTTAAGAATGCTAAAAACCGCCCAACTGCAACGCTTGAAAAAAATTACACTGGAGCTGGAGCTGAGAGAGCTCTTAGGATCTTGGTGTGAGATGAGGTTTATAGGAATTTGATCAGCATTCATCAACTCCTGTCTCTTTAAATCTCCAAGTTAGAAAAGAAACTAGACATTCTGATTTCATCCACAACCAAAACGTTTAGATGAGGAATCAAGTGAGGTTTTTTTTTTCCCCACTTAACACTTCTCGGTCTTAAAATATAATTTTGGGTTTGGCACAGCAGACTGTGTTTATTAAATTATTCTTTTGTGTATCATATATCTTCCACAGTCAAGAATTTTAATTGGCATTTGCATTCAGTTTTGAAACAGTATTTTCAACCATCATTTTAGGTTGAACTTCGAGACCATAATTTACCTGCTTTCCTATTCATCATTAGCCTCTTTTTGACAGATTCCCCTGCTCAAACGTTTAACTTTGATTAATCATTTAATATAGGCATGTGTCTTCCACTAATTCTTTCAAGAAGGGTGTGTGGTGGCATATTTTCTGAACCTGCTCCTTCACGGAATGTCAGTGCTGTTAACTTCACAGAAGAGCAACAACCTGGCTGATTAGAAAATTCTTGGCCCCTAACTAGCTTTCCTCAAAACTCTAGGACGATTTGATTGTCATTGGCATTTAGCATTACAGAGGAGCGGTCTCAGCCTGATTATTGTTCCTCCGGAAGTAACTTCTGTTGTTCTGTTTTGTTTTCAGCTTAAATGCTTATAAGATCATTTTTTGGTCTGTTCAAATACTTCTCTACTCACATATTTTCAGGAAATTTTGTGGGTGTGCCCCGACACCCACATTGATGTTGCCTCAGTGGAATCAAGTAAAGAATAAAAAGGTGCATATGCAAATTTGAGGGAGGCGCTTTCTCTGGATAGATACCATGTGGCTTTGGAATTAAGAGCATTCCCGTAGAAGCAGGCTGGCTGGGTTCAAGTCCCAGCTTTGTCCTTCATTAGGCCTATGGCTGTGAACAAAATTTTTCAAAGAAAGCTCCAAATTAAAACCTTCGGTTTCAGTTTCCCTGTTTGTAAAACGGGGCTGGTGTAATACCTATTTCATAGGGTAGTTGTGAGGGTTGATTGGCCCCTAAGTCCAAAATGGTGTCTTTAAGAGAAGAGGACAGGAGGCCCAGACACGGGGGCAGACCGGGGAGAGGGCCGAGGGGAGACAGAGGCAGAGACTGGAGTGATGAGTCTACAGGCCAGGGAGCACAAGGATGGCCAGCCGCCCCCAGAAGCTGGGAGGAAGCCAGGAGGGATCCTCCCCTCCAGCCTTCAGAGGCGTCATGCACCTTGATTTTGAACTTCTAGCCTCCGTAACTGTGAGACAATAAACTTCTGTTGTTTCAAGTAAAAAAAGAAAGTTAATGCAGGTGAAACATCTAGAAGGCATCTAGCCCATCCTGAGTGCTCTACAAGTAGCTCTTAGACCACTATCTTTCTCTGTCTCTCTTTCTGCTTTTTTAACTTAGGGTCTCCTCCTCCTCCCTCCTCCTCCCCTTCCTCCTTTTCCTCCCCTTCTTCAGACTCTCTTCTTTTTTTTGGAAAGTGTCTATTGACTTTTTATTAGGTATTTTGAATTGCTGAACTGAAAAAGTACAACAATAAAATTTTTGACTAATTCTATTGCCATTAATAATACCAAAAGTTTAGCTTAATGTGGTTTTATAAATTCACACTGTGAGAAATAAATGAGAAATAAATTAAACAATACATAATACATAAGACATTGAAAATTTCCTATATTCCAGCACAGGTATGAATTATTTTTTTCTATCATTGGTATCTATTTTGTGCCTGTGTATTACATTTTTAAAGCTTTACTGAGGTATAATTGACAAATAAAATTGTAGTATATTTAAATTGTTCAGTGGGGTGATTGAATATTGCTGCAATTAACATGGGAGTACAGATATTTCTTTGAAATAATGATTTCGTTTCCTTTGAATAACCAAAACTGGACTGCTGAATAATATATTAGTCCTATTTTTAATTTCTTGAGGAATCTTCATACTGTTTTCCACAGTGGCTCTACCAGTTTGCACTCCCACCAACAGTGCACAAGGGCTCCCTTTTCTCTACACCCTCACTACCATTGTTAGGTCTTGTCTTTCTGATAATAGGCATCATAACAGGTGGGAAGTGGTGTCTCATTGTGGTTCTGATTTCCATTTCCCTGATGATTAGTGATGTTGAGCACCTTATCATGTACCTGATAGTCATCTGAATATCTTCTTTGGAAAAAAGTGTGTGTTCAGGTCCTTTGCCCATTTTACAATTGGGTTATTTGGTTTTGGCTTTTGAGTTGGAACAGTTCCTTATATATTTATACATACCCTTTATCAGGTATGTAGTTCGTAATTATTTTCACCCATTCCATAGGTTGCTTTTTCAGTTTGGTGATGGTTTCCTTTGAGTGTAGAAGCTTTTTGATGTAGTCCCACTTGTTTATTTTTGCTTTAGCTTTTAGTGTCAAATCCAAAAAATTATTACCAAGGCCAATGTTAAGGATCTTTTTCCCTATGTTTTTCCCCTAGTTTTATAGTTTCATGT
The DNA here is from genome assembly GCF_009834535.1 of Camelus ferus. Classification (NCBI taxonomy): domain Eukaryota; kingdom Metazoa; phylum Chordata; class Mammalia; order Artiodactyla; family Camelidae; genus Camelus; species Camelus ferus. Next base: position 51,769,388 of record NC_045699.1, on the reverse strand, counting down.
CTTAAGTTCAAATCTTTTATCCATTTTGAGTTGATTTTTGTGTATTATATAAGATATAGGGTCCAGTTTCAGTCTTTTTTTTGCAGGTGGATATCCAGTTTTCCCATTACCATTTATTGAAGAGACTCTCCTTTCCTCATTGCACATTATTGGCTCTTTACCAAAAATTAAATGACCATATATGCATGGGCTTATTTCTAGAGTCTCTATTCTGTTTCATTGATGTATGTGTCTATATTTATGCCAATGGCATATTGCTTTGATTCCTATAGCCTTGTAATATATAATTTGAAATCAGGAAATGTGACGATTCTTGCTTTTTCTTCTTTTTAAAGATTGCTTTGGCTATTTTGTTTAAATAAAGTTTAGGTTTTTGTTTCTGTGAAAAATGACATTGGAATTTTGACAAGTATTGCACTGAACATATAAATTGCTTTAGGTAGTATGGACATTTTAATAACAGTAGTTCTTCCTATCCATGAACATGGAATATCTATTCATTTGCTCGTGTCTTCTTCAGTGTCTGTCATATCAGTATTTTATAGTTTTTAGGGTACTGATCTTTCACATCCTTGTTTAAATTCTTTCCAATGCAATTGTAACTGGGATTGTTTCTTAAATTGTCTTTCTGACAGTTCATTAGTGTATAGAAACACAACTGACTTTTGTATGTTGATTTTATATTTTCCAACTTTACTGAACTTTTAAATTAATTCTAATAGTCTTTTGGTGGAGTCTTTAGGATTTTCAACACATAACATGTCAACTACAAACAGAGAAATTGTTACTTCTTCCATTCTGATTTGTATGCCTTGTTTCTATTTCTTGCCTACTTTTTCTGGTATGGGGTGTTTCCATTTTCATTTATCTCAGGATATTTTTTGATTTCCCTTTTGATTTCTTTTATTCATTGGTTGTGAGGGCATGTTGTTTAGTCTCAATATATTTGTGAATTTTGATGTTTTTTTCTTGTAATTGATAACTAGTTCTATACTATCATGTTCAGAAAGGATATAAGATATGATTTCAATCTTCTTAAATTTATTAAGATTTGTGGCCTAACATATAACCTGTCTTGGAGAATGTTCCATATGTGCTTGAGAAGAATGTGTTCTTCCATGCTGTTGCATGGAATTTTCTGGACATGTCTGTCAGGCACATCTGGTCTAACATGTCATGTAAGTCCAATGTTGTCTTATTGGTGATCTATCCATTGATAAAAGTGGGAACTGAAGTCCTTTACTATCATTGCATTGTTGTCTATTTCTCCCTTTAGATCTGTTAATATTTGCTTTATATATTTAGGTGCTCTGATGTTGGGTGCATAAATACTTTGTAACTGTTATATTCTTCTGATGAATTGACCCCTTTATCATGATGTAATAACCTTCTTTGTTTCTTACAACCGTTTTTGGCTTAAAGTTTACTTTGTTGCTATAAACATAGTTACCTCTGCTTTGTTATGGTCTCTATTTGCATGGAATATCTTTCTCCAGCCCTTTACTTTCAATCTGTATGTGTCCTTAAAGCTGAAGTCAGTCTCTAGTAGGCAGCATATATTAAAAAAAAAAAAAAAATCCTTTCAGCCACTCTATCTTTTGATTGGAGAATGAAGTCCATTTCTTTTTAAAGTAATTTTTGGCAGGTATGGACTTACTATTGCCATTTTCTTAACTGTTTTCTGACTATTTTGCAGTTTCTTTTTTCCTTCTTCTTTTGCCCTCGTCCTCCTCTGTGATTTCATGATTTTCTCTAATGGTATGTTTTGTTTTCTTTCTTCTATTTACTATAGGATTTGTGTTGTGAGTCCATCAGGCTTACATAAAATACCTTACAATTATGGCCTGTTTTAAGCTGATAACTTTGTATGCATGCAAAAACTCTATATTTTTAACCCCTCCCCACATTTTTATGTTTTTCATGTCACAATTTATGTCCTTGTACATTGTGTATCCTAATGTGTCTCAGTGTGGGTCTCTTTGATTCATCTTATCTGGTACTTTTCAGGCTTCCTGAATATGGATGTCTTTTTCTCTCCTCAGGTTAGTGAAATTTTTAGCCATAATTTCTTTGAATAAGCTTTCTGGCCCTTTCTCTCTCTCTTTTCCTTCTGGGACCCTTATAATGCACATTTTGGTCCAGCTGATGATGTTCCATAAATCCGTTATGCTATCTTTATACATTTTTCATTCTTTTGTTGTTCCTTTAATTGCTCTGTCTTCAAGTTTGCTGATTCTTTCTTCCACTTGAGCTAGTTGGCTGTTGTATTCCTCTATTAAAATTTCTACTTTAGTTACTATATTCTTCAGTTCTATGATTTCTCTTTGATACTATTTTATATTTTCTATCTCTTTTGTTAAAGTTCTCTCTTTGTTCATGCATTGCTCTCCTGACATAGTGAAGCATCTTTATGACTGTTATTTTGAACTCTTTTTTGGGTAAATTACTTATCTCATTTTATTAAGTAAGATCAGTTTCTGGAGATTTATTTTGTTCTTTTGTTTTGAACATGGTCCCCTGTTTCCTTATTTTCCTTAACTCTCTGTGTTGGTTTTCATGCACTAGATAAAACAGCCATCTCTCCCAGTTTTGACAGACTGGTCTTGTGTAGGAGATCAACCTTATTAATCAGCCTGAACCAAGTTCTTATTGTTTTCTCAAACCTTTGTGACGGTCCTGAGCTGCTGTATTTGTTCTTAGTGGCTCCCAGTAGTTGAGGGTGTGTCAAAATCCATCATTGTCCAAAATAGGAGGATTGTAGTCAGCACCTAGTTGCAGAATGATTAGAAGCCAGACCCTTAGGCAGCAGTTAGGAAAGTATGCAGTCAAAACTTCCAGGAAGAAACTGGGAGATGGGCATTTTTGCTTGCTCCCTCTGCACTAAGCATGCATGCATACCTATCAGGGTGGAGAATATTCCTGTACCTGTTTAAAACCTGCTTCTTTGTTTGCTCTAGTCCTGTGGGATTCCAGAATGCAGGCCTCATTGGCTATCCTTTGATTTGGGAGCCTTTCCCTTGGGTGTTAGCCATAAAATTTAGGGTGCTAACTTGGTTTTATTGTCAGAATAAACCAGAGGGAGAAGGCAGGGTAGGTGCCCACCAACTCTTACAGGCTCCAAGGAGCATCGTAGAAAGCACCTAGGTGCATGCTAATTAGAAGCCAGATCCTCAAGAAGCGGCTTGCAAAGTATGCAGTCAAGCCCCTTCCAGGGAAAGACGAGGAGATAGGCAATTTTGCCTGCTCCCTCTGCACTGAGCTCTTTGGGGAAGCCTCAGTGAGTGCCTGTGTGCCCAATAACAACTTATTATTTGCTATGGTCCTGTCAGACTCATAAGCTCCATTGGCTTTCAGAGCTAGTTTATTTGGGGACCTGTCCCTTGTGTGGCAGTCTTAAAAGCTGTGGCACTAAATGTGTGGTTCAAGCTTGTCACTTCTCAGGGAGAAGTTGAGTGTTGGTGATTCCCTCCCAATTACATGGCACTGTGTTAGGGGTGGGATTTATGATGAGAATGTGTCTCAGCCTTTCCTACCTGTTTTTATTAGGGTATGTTCTCAGTTGTCTGATGTGTGGAGTCATTCCTCTAGTTTCTGGATATCTTTCAAAGGGAATTACTCCACGTGTGGCTGTATATTTGGTTCATCCATGGGAGGAGGGAAATTCAGGAGCTTCCTGTGTCACCATCTTGATCTGGAGTTCGAGAATGTTTTCTTTACTTGAGTGTTTGCTTTTGCTTGCACTGTAATTGTTCTGATTTCACATGTTGGGGTTCTGGTCTCCATTCCCTATGTCTTACACCTGTCTTTTTCTTTTCCTAATTCCACCTCCTTGCTCTTCCTCTGAGGATGGAGATACTTCTCCAGTCTCAACCCCATTTCATGATTTGCTTTACTGCAGCATCACTTCTGCTCCTTACTGCCTTCAAAACTGACTGTTTTCATTTTGTTCTTCACATTTTACTTTCTTCAGAATTCTGCCTCAACTACTTTTTCTATTAAGATCATTGTATTTCACGTTTTTAACTTTTTTGGTAAACTTCTCTCCTTTAAAATTTTCTGTTCCTTCTCAAAAAATGCTAAGCCATCTGGGGATACTAAACAATTTCCTGCTTTTTCCAGTTAATAATTTTCCAAAATTCTATTGTGTGAATCTTCAGAGTTACTTTCTTCTCGCCGTTCTGCTAAATTCTTGATTGGCCCTCTATTGTTGTTGTTGTTGTAATTTCTATTTACTTCATTTTTTAAGAGGTGGAGAGGCTCAGACTCAGGGTGTGTGCATTTCCTGTGGCTTCACTGACTCTCCATCTTGGTGCAAGTCAAGCCTCTTTCATGTAACTGCAGCCAGAGGGTAAATTAGAGTTGCTAGATTTAGCATGCGAAAACACAGGATGCTCAGTTAAATTTGAATTTTAGATAAATAATTAAGATCTTTTACTATTAACACATTCCAAATATTGTATGGGATATACTTATGATAAAATCATTTAAAAATTATCTAAAATTCAAATATAATTTGGCTCCCTGTTTTATCTGACAACTCTTTTTTTTTTTTAAAAGGAGAGGGGAATTGATGAATATATGATCAGGCAAAACCAGGGATTCTCCTAGGTAATTATAGCACTCACTGGAATTTAAACAGTGAAGAAACACTCTTGAATGCTTCTTGTTATCTGACAACTCTTGACTTGGCTGACAAGTCTTCAAAACCAGCCCAATTTCCTCTGTGCAGCAGGTTTTTATCTGGTGCAGATCTACTGAGGGGAGTTCTTCTCCTGTCATGCCCACTGGTTCTCTGCTAGTCTGTGCTACTCCAGAAGCCCTGCTGTTCCTCTCTCCTCCCCTCTGTACAGTGTTGGAGGGGACTCCATATCCTCGGATATTACATGTCATTGCCCTTCCTCCTTCACTTCCTTTTCACCACCTTGGGAAACTTCCTGTTGTCTGGGAGGTCAAGCTTCTAGAAGGATGGAGTAAAATTCATAAGTATTTATTGAATGTTTACTATGTTCCAGGCACTGTGCTTAGCGCTCTGCATGAATTACCTCTTCTAATTTAATCTTCATGGCTACTCTTCAAGGAAAATAATATATGAATCCTATTTTGCAGATGATGAAAAACAAGGCTCAGAAAAGTTAATGACTTGGCCAAATACCAAGTCGACAGCATGGGGTTCAACGTCATGTCCATTTGTCTCTCAGTACAAACTTTTAAATTCTACCTGATCTCCACATCTCTGGGCCAGGAGGCAGCTCTGCAATTAGACACGTATATCTTCCTACCTTTGTTCTGCCTTTTTGTAAGGTCAGACAGAGATGGCCATGATTTTTCCTCTCCTAATCCAGATCCAAAAACTGTTGTACAAATTCTTCTAGATTCTAAAAATATATTTTCTGTCCATTTTTGTTTTGTTGTGAGTTTTTGTGCTGAGTATTTTCATGGGAATTTTAATAGAAATTTGGGACAGGCTGCGACAAGACTTATAGCCGGTTTCCATATTAATTTGTTGGACAGGATTTCATTTTTGACTCTTCCATTTCTCAGAAAACAAGTTCTACTTTTTAAATGTTTTCAAAAAAAGCATTTTCAAGCCTAGGGGACATGCCTATATCAAGTGTCCCTAAAAAGTCACTTTGCCCAATTTGTTACCCACTTTGATATTCACAGTTTCCTTCCTTGTTTCCAACTGAGTCGGATGTCATTATTTTTCTTTGTTACTCCCTTGACCTTTAGGGAGGTGACGTCCAAAAGTAAGTTGCAAGTAAATAAAATGCTCTGGTTTTTTTTTTTTTTAAAGTGGAGATTCTCAGAAGATATGAGAAATGTTGGAATCCTCCACACTCCCACGTCCTGGGCCAGCCTTACAGGAGAGCAGCAGCAATTTCCTCCCTCTCGTCAGGTGGTAGGTGCCATGGCAACATCACATCAGTTCCTCTCTCCCCTTCTCTTCTATTTCATCCCAGATCGAAATTACCTTAATAATCAATACTGTCCACACATATTCTACTACTTCATCTCCTGTTCCGTTCTTTTCTGTATTTCTATTTCTTTTATATATACTTAACTTCCAGTTGTCGTTTTTCATCCTTGATATGCACTCCGTCAAGTTGCACTGATATCTCTGAAGTTTCACTTGCCAAGTTTGTACTTTATTCCTTCTCTTTCTTGGTTGATCTTTGTCCTTGAATGTGTTGGCATGGACATAAACAAGGTGGTAGCTGTAAGACTTATTTCTGAACAGACTTTTATCTGAGGGTGCTTGTGTTACTTCACACTACGTTGCTTTTCTCATACCTACTGTGACATCTGCTTTTGCAGTTTTATCTGGATTTCCTTTCTTCTCCCTAAAATTGGCTACTCGGGCCAGGGACTCTCTTGCCAAATACATTCTTTCCAATATTTGTGAAGTTCTTCCAGGCCTGTAGGATTCCTCCTTCAACTGACTAGCATGGTGGGGTTTTGTTCTGAAACTTGAAAAACAACCTGGTGTATGATTTCCTTGGCTTTCCCTGGTTGAGGTCATATGTAAAGATCTCATATTACTTGTGACCTTGATCTCACCCTGAAAACATCTACTATACATCTCTTAGTTAGGGGACAATTTGTACACCATTCTGCTTGGGGATGAAAGGGGAAACAGCTGTCTTATAGAGCTGAAAATTAAGAGGAAACAAATCAGTATAAACTTAAGAAAAATTACATTAACAATGCTGTATTGTACATTTAGAACTTAGGGTAGATCTCATGTTAAATGTTCTTACCACAATACAGAATAAATAAATTGTAATTATCACCTTTAAAAAAAAAGGAATTCAGGCACCATGGTATGGTGGTTAAAAGTACTGGCACTTACATTAGAGAGCGCTGGAGGACGTGTTTTGCCTTTTACTAGCTGGGTGACCTTAGACAAGTTACTTTACCTTTCTGAGTCTCAATTCCATCCTCTCTTAAATGGATACAGTGATAGCAAGAATATAATAGAGATGTCATGAGAAATATTCTAAATAGTACATGAAAAGTGCTTTGTGCGTGGCAGAGGTAATATCTGAAATATGATGTATTCAACTGAAAAAAAAAAATTGTGACTGCAATGTCTACCTCTACACACGAGGGCAACCTTTCTATTTTTGACCTTTTCTGTCCTGCCCATATATTGACATCATATTTATATAATTATAGGTAAACCTAGATCAATTTGTGTTGTTTTCTCATATTTCCACAAAGATTTCATTCTGTTTTAAAATGCATGCATCACAAGTTCAAGAATATGTGCCCTAACTTAATTAGGCATGCCCCTATATGTTGAGTATTTTTAGAAGTACAACATTTTTTTCTCCTGCATTTAATCCCCTTGATGAAAGTAGCTGTTTTTTCATGGGATTGGTTCCTTGGGAAGCATTTTCAGACATGAAATTACATGGTCATTGATGTTTGCTAGAGTATTCCCAAATCACCTCTTTGAAAATGTAACATAATTTTATCTTGCCATCAGCAATGTAAGAGTCACCATCCCAGTCCTTGCCAGTGCCATTTAATCACATTAGTTTTGGTAATCTGGAAAAGCAGTATGGTATAAATTTAAATATCGCCATATAATCTGGTCACGCTCCTGGCCAGAGAACTGGAAAGGACTCTCAGACTCAACATAGTGCCAGAACGAAATTCTAAAATGCCCCTACATGTGGTAAGACAGGCACTCACAAGGAGCTAGTAAGAGGACACACAGGTTCAGTTGTCCTAGAGGCTGCTATAGATGATGTTTGTGTCCCCCTAGAATTCATAAGTGGAGTGATACCCCCAGAGTGACAGTATCTGGAGGTGGGGAGTTTGGAGACATTAGGGCAGGAGTGTGGAGTCCCCAAAGAGTTCCCTTTCCCCTTTCTGCCCTGTGAGCTGGCCATCTATCAGCCAGGAAGTGAGCCCTCACCAGACACCGAATCTGCTGGTGCCTTGACCTTGAACTCCCCAGGCTCCAGTATGGTGAGAACTAAATTTCTGTTGTTTATAAGCTGTGGAAATGTGATATAGCAGTCCAAATGGACTGAGAGGAGGGTAATTTGGAAAAGGGCATCAAGAACTATAAAAATGATTTCTGCCCTTTGGGAATTAGTTTTCTAGGAATCTAATGTTTATAATATTAAAAATTTGAAGAACACAAGATTCAACAGAAAGAGAGTTACTGAATGAACTGTAGGTCCAGACATACAAAAGATGACCAGAAAGTCATGCATCATGCTTAGAAAGAATATTTTAATGATATGGTAAATGAGGGAGGAGGAAGAATAACATAACATCCTAGGTGCAGTGTGATCTCCATTATGAAGGAAAAAATGCAAAGAAAACATCTGGAAAGCAGTAGCCTAAATAGTAATAATAAGTTGCCCCAGAGTGGTGAGAGTATGATTTATACTTGTCCTGCCTTCTAACATTTTCTAAATTATTCAAAATGCCAGCCTGTTAGAGCAACAATCAGCAGTTAAAAAAAAAAAAAAAGAGAGAGAGAGAAAAAGAGAGAAAGAGAGAGAAAAGACCCTTTTGGTGTCAAAATACCAATGTATTCATACAGAATTTGAGGCAAATAACATCCAGGCTCAGTCTAAACTCAGCACTGCCTCCTCCTGCATCAGCCTTTATTCCATTGTATTAACCATATGCATTTGCAGCTTCCCCACTTGACAGCAATCTTTTTAGGAACATGGGTGCTGAATTCCTCATTGTAGAATCCATCCCCTACTCCATCCAGTGTCTCACACAGGCTCTCATACAAGATTAGTGATGACTCTTCACTCATTTATTCATTCAGACGTTTACGAAGCAGTGCACGGTGTCCCAGGCACCATGCTACACTCTAGGGAAACAAATGTAATCAAGGTAGGGTTTTTCTTCTCTCAAGTTGCTTAAGTAACATGTAAAGGTGTTGCTAAAAAGTTATAGTTCCAGGAAGGGAAATAGTAACAAAAAGGAATTTCCTGGCTCAGCCGTACCAGTCAAGTTTTTAGAATGTCAACTTCCATCTCCTAATCCGCACTGCTCTCTGGTATTAGAAGGCCTCCCAAAGGTAGCCTTGATGACCGCATTCATGCCAGACTCACCCTCCCTGAGGCCGAGGCCGAGGCCGGGCACTCGCACGTCCTCTGACACTGCCCCCCTTCCCATAGCCACAGTCAAGCCCACACTTCGGCGCGCAGCCTCTCCAGCATGCCCGGACTGCTGCGGCCCCACCAGATGGTGCTTCTCACTCTTGGGTCTCCCCTTGTTCTCTTTCTCCCACAAGCCCAGGAAAATCTCAGACCCTAGAAACAGATAGAGGTGCTCTCCCCTGCCTCTGGGGTGAGAGCTGTCATCCTTTGGTCTGTTACCTCTGCAGAAGCATGGAGTCTATTCACAAAGTCCTACCCCACCAGCCAGTGTGACAGTCCCCTTCACTGCTTCCACCTCACCCTGCTGGAACTTTTTTCCTCTGCCTGTCTCTTCTGCCCTCAAAACTGGCCCACCGGAAGGTGCCCATTTCTAGTTCTCTATCCTCACAATTTATGGAAGCAGAATTGATTCCTTAAAGAAAAGGTCCACACAGTAAGTTCTTTCAATTAGCTTATTTCCATCTGCATGTTCTTTTTGATTTGATAGATAAATCCCAACAAACGTTGCTCTTCTATAAATTTAGACTTTCAGTTATAGCAACAGGAAAATTAAAATGTATTTCTTCATCTGTTCAGATTTTCTTTCTTTTCCGCTCTCCTTTTTCTATTTCTTAGACTCAGGATTTCTGGATGGAAAAGAGATTCAAGGTCATCCCATAAAATGCCTCATTAGATCATTGCAGCTCCTCTGCAACATCTCACCAGGTGGTCCTGTCAGCCTCTGCTTGCACACCCCCCAGGAATGGGGGCCTCATCCCCTTACTGGGCAGTCCATTCCATCTTTATACAGCTCTGGAAGTTAAAATGTTTTAATTCCCAGTGAGTAAAAACTATTTCCCTGATACTTTCTTCCCTTGGCCCTAATTCAAGCTCTTGGCATGAGACCAAACAAATTAACTCCTCATCCATGTGGAAAGCCTTCCAGTGTTTCCACCCTTTTGATTTATGCTGGACTTCTTTCTATTCTGAACTCTCTCATTAGAACATTATAGAAAAAAATTAACCTGCACGTAATTAATTTTCCTAACTCAATGTCTAGGTGATAAGAGAAATAAACCATGATGAAGTAAATGTATTCATTCATTCTCTTCATACAACAAACATCTACCAGCTTCTTCTTGTTCAAAATCTAGTGCAGAGCTCTGGGAACATAGAGATGAGTGAGGTTCAGTCTTTGCCCTCAAGCTCACAGTCCAGTGCAGTGGTTATGAGTAAGTATTTCTGGTGTCAGATAGTTGGTTCACATTCCTGGTCTATCTCTTGGTATTTGTGTGACCTAAGTCACTACGGTCTTAACTTTGTCATATGTGAAATGCAGTAATAATAGTACCTTCTTCATATGGTGGTTGTGAGAATTACATGAGATGACCCATGTGGAGTTCATTAAACGGTCAATGAATGTTGGCTGTCACTCTTGGGAGGAGTTCTGCGGGAAAGATGAGGCTAGTTTCAATATAATGGGTAGATTAGGCAAAACCAGGATGTGCTGCAGTGGCACAGAGGGGGCACCTCCCAAGGCCCTGTGAAAGTCTGGAAGAGCAGGTGCTTTTTAGCTGAATCTGGAGAGATGGAGGAAGGTGGGTGATGTTGGAGAAAGAGATTCCAGGCAGAGAGATCAGGCCGTGCAAATGTCTGAATCTGTGAGCTCCCAAGGGGCATTCAGGGAATACAAACAACTCAGAATGGCTGGAGTACATATGCATTGTGGCAGTGGATGAGAATGCTGTCCTATAGGTCATGAGGAGCCAATGAAGGATTTCATGTGAATTAGGTGGCATCTGTATGTTTTTTTTTTTTTTGAAGGGGGGAGGTAAATTAGGTTTATTTACTTTTTTAAAAATGGAGGTACTGGGGATTGAATCCAGGACCTTGTGCATGCTAAGCATGTGCTCTACCACTGAGCTATACCCTCCCCCTGCATCTGTGTTTTACCATCACTCTGGAAGAGGGTGAACTGGAGAGAGGCAAGCTTGGAGGAATAATAAATTCCTCAGTAGATGGGTTAACCTCATGCTTAGGGTGCTAATAAAGCAGAAGTGAATGAGCCTGTGTCTGCTATGTGATTTATCCAGAATTTTGCAAGCAGTGAAATACAGAGAAAATTTTCGTTGATAATCAGCATATACATAAACTTTGGGTTTTACAGTTTGGTGATGTTTTGATTTTCATTTACAGATAGCAGCAAAGAGATTATAAGTGCCTAGAGCACTTAAAACCTGCATTAGAATAGATGAAGACTACTAAAGCTGGAGCTAAGGCAGCAGCATTAGAGACAAAGAAGAAGGGCAAGTTTCAAGGAAACAAGTCATAGTGGAAATTTTCCCCCCAAAGTGGCAGAGCAGCGACTATGGTTTCTTCAGCCTGAAGAGTCTTCCTGACAGTAACAGAGCATGGCAATATAGTTGCTTCCAACAAATTAACTTCCAACGTCATGAATGTATTCTAAATGCAACTTCAACATTTTCCTGAAAATAGTTGTTTGAGATATTCTGTATATCCTTATTTACTCATATTTAATCACTTATCAAATATTACTGAGATTTACCATGAACTGAGAAGTGTGTTAGGTTCTTGAATATCCAGAAGTAAACAAGAAAGACATTATTGTCTGATCTTAAGATGTTTACAGGCCAGCAATGTGGATAGAAATTGAGTAAAAAGACAAAATTCATCAATTAAGTGCATTTGTAATAGAAACTACATTTTTAAATTAAAAAAATTTATTGTAGTATAGTCAGTTTACAATGTGTGTTTCCAGTGTACAGCATAATAGTTCAGTCATACATATACATACTTAACATTCGTTTTCGTATTTTTTCATTATAGGTCACTACAAGATACTGAATATAGTTCCCTGTGCTATACAGAAAAAACTTGTTGTTTATCTGTTCTATATATAGCAGTTAGCATCTTCAAATCTTGAACTCCCAATTTATCCCTTCCCACCTCCTTTCCCCCCTGGTAACCATAAGTTTGTTTTCTATGTCTGTGAATCTGTTTCTGTTTGGTAGATAAGTTCATTAGTGTCTTCTGTTTTCTTTTTTTTTTAGATTGCACATATGAGTGATACCATATGGTATTTTTCATTCTCATTCTGGCTTACAACACTTAGAATGATGATCTCCAGGTCCATCCATGGTGCTGCAAATGGCATTATTTTATTCTTTTTGTGGCTGAGTAGTATTCCATTGTATACATATACCACAACTTCTTTATCCAGTCATCTGTTGATGGACATTTAGGTTGTTCCCATGCCTTGGCTATTATAAATAGTGCTGCTGTGAACATTGAGGTGTATGTATCTTTTCAAAGTAGAGTTCTCTCGGGATACATGCCCAGGAGTGGGATTGCTGGATCATAGGGTAAGTCTATTTTTAGTTTTTTTGAGGAATCTCCATACTGTTGTCCATAACGGCTGCACCAAACTACATTCCCACGAACAGTGTAGGTAGGAGGGTTCCCTTTTTCTCCACAGCCTCTACAGCATTTATCATTTGTGGACTTTAGATGATGGCCATTCTGACTGGTGTGAGGTGACACCTCCTTGTAGTTTTGATTTGCATTTCTCTGATAATTATCAATATTGAACATTTAAAAACTACTTTCTTTCACAGCCAGCTCTTTGAAAAAAAAGTCATAACATGTGGTATCTAGAAATTCTCATTTCCCATCCACTCTTCAACCCATTTTATCCAGGCTTGCTCCTTTAGAATTGCCATTGATAAGGTGATCAATAACCACCTTGGTACAAATCCAATGGACAGTCTCCAGCCAGCACCTTATTTTCCCTGGAACTTTCTTTTTCCTTAGCCTCTGGAACCTGACAGTCTCCTCTTTTACCACTTTGTTTCTGCTTCTCAGGTTCCTTTGCTGACTCCTCTTCATGTTGGCATTCTTTAGGTCTTTGCTCATATTCTCCTATCTTTCTCTAGGTGAGTTCATCCATTCCCATGGCCTCATGTCCATTGAATATTGTTGAGGAGCGCTGAAGGCAGAGATCTTTGACTTAGCCAGGAGAGAAGGAATTCAGCCTTCCTCCTCCTCTGTGTCCTGTGCAGCCCCTCAGGGGCTTGGATGATGCCCGCCTACATCAGCGAGGGTCACCTGCTTTCCTTAGGCCACCAGCTCAGATGCTGATCTCTTCCAGAAATTCTCACGGATACACCTGGAAATACTGTTTATCCAGCTACCTGGGCATCTGCTGGCCCAGTCAAGCTGATCCATAAGATTAACCGCCACGTCAAAACTGGAAATAGAATCCTGGAATTCCGCCTAGTTTTTAGACATTTCCATCTACTATCCGTCCAGCCTTTTCACCCAGTATTTTTGCAGTTAACAGTCTGTGCACAGCACGGTGCCAGGTATTGTGCTTGGCATGAGAGGTTCACAGATACATAAGATCAAGTACCTGACCCTGAGAGGTGACAGTTTAGAGAAGAAATCGTGTAAGCAGCTAGTTTAGAACTCAGTGGTCTAAGGACGAGGTTTGAAATATGGGCACCACTCTGAGACTAGTGCAGGCAGGGAGGGTTTCTGAAGAAAATAAGAACTGAGCTGAGTCTTTAAAAAAAAGAAATGAAGGAGGAGGGGATGCTAACTGGACAGGAAGATGGAGAAAGAGATTATAGACCTGTTTGTGTAAGAGAGAGACAGAGAGTGAGCAGGGGACAAGGTGGGGGAAAGCACTGTGAGCAGGAGGGTGTGTGTAGGAAATGCAGACTGCCCATCACGGACGGACCATAAAGGCTGACATGGAGAACGAGGAGACGAGCTGGAGAAGGAAGCTGAGGTCACGGCAAGTCTTGGGTGACTTTGGGCTTTCTCCTCTCGATCAATAGGAGCCACTGAAGGCTTCTAAGTGAGAAAGGGAGGGTGATATGATCAGATTTATGTTTTGGGAACTATGGTAGCTGCACGGTATTTGGAATGGAAACAGTCAAGACAAGGGGTAACATGGGGACCTGCCTCTTGACTCTACATATCCTTAGGCATCATTTCACGGTGTGCGTCTGTGCATTTACACAGTTGTATATTCTGAGATTTGAGAAGGGGCCTTACAGAGCATCGGTCCAACCCTGATTCAAATCTAGAATCCCCTTGCCAAGTGGTTCCTGTCCACAGGGACACAGACTTGCCCATTACTGCGCTGCACGCAGACAGCTCCCTGGGCACGCAGACATCAGCAAGCGCCTGTAGTTTTGTTCCCCCAGGTCCCTGGCATCACACAGCCACTGCCTGACAGATCTCATCACGTGCAGGGCCTCTCTCACAGTCACCCCAGAGTGAGAGCTCAGCGTGTTCCCGAGGAAATGACTGAAACATACAAATCAATTGCCCTTTTCTTCTCTTCTTTTTTGACCCCATTTTGAATGCAAGTATGAGGTCTGTTAACAGTACCAGGAGATAAGGTGGATTTCAGATGGCCAGGGGCTCATTAAAAGCAGAAAGTCTACAACAAAGATAGATGGACTCAGCCTTGCATCAGCCTTGAAGGTTGCCACAGCCACTCCCAAGAGTAGCCGGGACCCCGGTCCAACTCTCAGATGTCGGTCACAATGAGGAAGACCGTCCCATGCCTGCTTCTCTAGGCCCTCGGGTGGGGTTTCATCACGACCACGCTGCTTCTTGCTGCTCCCTGCCCGCCCATGCTCCTCCTTACCAGCCCGTTTATACCTTTCCCCACCTGGAACACCCACACTAATGCCACACATTCAATTTCCGTGTATCCTTCCCGCCTAGCTCAAATGTCTTTTTACTTATGAAGTTTTCCTTGGATGCTTTCTTCTACAATTTCCGCATCATTCCAAATGTATCTTGAATATGATCCTGTGTTTGCCTGGCACGTTATGATTATTTATACCCATGTCTCTTCTATGCTGGGACCTCCTTGAGGGCAGGGTCAGCCTTTGTACAGCCTGTAACATGGCCTAGGGCTTGGCAGAGGGAAGGCGCTGCTTTAAAGCTGGTTAATTAAATAGGTGAAGTGGAACTGGAACTCACAGATATAAGTGACCTAATTTGAGGCCTTTAGGGATAAAATTTAATCATGAAAAGAACTTGAGGAAGACCTACTTGTTCCAGAAAGAGGCTAGCAGGAGACTATATTGGGGGCTTCCTGTTTTCTTGCCAGGAAGGAAAATGTTACTCCAAGAGGGGCGGTCCCAAAGGCCAGCCATCCCTGCATGCTAGGGCAGACAGCATCACACACAGGCCAGGACAGGCTGGTGTTTCGGAGGCCGATGCATCTGTCTGGAATCTTGAATGCTATCTTCACAGCCACATGATCATGGGAAATTCACCTCATTTCGTCGATCAAGCAGGAAGAGCTGTTCCTGACACAGGGGGACCGGCAAGAGTTGCAGATGTGCAAAGAGCCTTGCATAGTGACCTCCACATTGCCACCTTGTAACAAATGTTAATTTCCTTCTATTTCATCCTCCTTCTTCCTCTACTGTGCTGAGAACCCAATTCCTATTTCACAGGCAGATGCTTACTAAAGAAAAACCATGCTCTGCCTCCCCCTTCTGAGTACCCCTTACCTGTAGGTGGGTCTGGGCTGCCACAGTCGTATCTGGTGAGCCCCTCTTCTGGCCTCAGCTAAATGAAGCGGGAGTTCTTTGCCGTTTTCTGTTCCTCTCCAAAAGAAATTTGAAACTAGAGCCTTGAAACACTGAGTCAGTTGACTAGGAGTATCTTAGACATCGAGTTATATAGAGCCAGGTTAGAAAGAGTTTCTGTGGTTGACCAAAGCCACTCGTGACCTGGAGTCTTAAAGCTTCTTCGTCCCTTTAGTAGATTCTTCATCCACATGCAGGTTCTGGGCCCGCAGCTCTCAACAGCTCTCACCTGGAAAACTGACCGCATCCGTTGAATCCCTGTCTCCATTTCCACCTGGCCTCTCTCTCTCAGCTTCTCTGCAGCAAGAGTGAGTGTTTGTTCTAGAGTCACACCTTGTGAGGCCCCTCTGGTCTGTGCTCCTTCAGTGATCAGGTGATTTCTAGATTCTGCTCAGAGTTTTTCCCACTTTCAAGTTAAGGTGTAAAACGTCTAGGTTTAATCACTGATAAATACTTTTAAATTCAAGATCATTATACTTTAAATGAAAATAAGAAGCTCCAAATCTCTCTCTCACACACGCACGCACGCACACACACGCACATGCATGCACACACACGCACACACACAAAGGACAGTTTTCTATACTTCTGCGTTATCAGAGAATTCACTGGTACGAAATAGAATTAAGCCTGTTTTGCTTTGTAAACCCTGTGTAGTAAACAAAACTTCGTTGTTTTCTTTTAAATGATGGTCAGTTTACAATGTTGTGTCAATTTCTGGTGTACAGCATCATGTTTCAGTCACACATATACATACATATATTTGTTTTCATATTCTTTTTCATTATAGGTTACTGTAAGATATTAAATATCGTTCTCTGTGCTATACAGTGTAAACTAGTTTATTTTATATATAGTAGTTAGTATCTGCAAATCTTGAACTCCCAATTTATCCCTTCCCACCCCCCCCCAAAAAAAACCCAAAAACAAACTTTGGATCAAATACAACTTGAAGGATCAAGTAGCTGCCTGTTGTTGCTTTTGTGGTTTTTTGTTTGTTTAGTTTTTTGGGGGGGCAGTAGGTAATTAGGTTTATTTATTTCTAGAGGAGGTACTGGGGATGGAACTCAGGACCTTGCACATGCTGAGCATACTCTCCTCCCTTCGTTGCTTTTGTGTGGTGTGTCAACCAAATGATTTCAGAATGCAAACTTCAGACATTTTTCTATACATTTATACTTCCAAAATAACAGATGATGGCTTGTCATGTCCCCTGACCTGTCATCATACCCCCTGGCAGTATCTGCTCCCCAGTGTGAGAAGTAAGGACACAGAACAGTATCCAAAGCCCCTGCTCTCCCCTTTCATACCTCATTCTCTGCTTCCCCCCTGCGCGTTCTGGCTCCCGACGTGAGATTTTCATCGCCGCAGTAGAGGTCGTGGAGGGAACGGGCTGAGACCGTGGTCGGCAGAGCCGGGCTGTCTGGGTGAGAATCTGAGGCGTGCTGCTCTCATGGCCTCGAACAAACTACTTCACAACTCTGAGCCTCGGCTTCTCTACCTATAAGGTGAGGGTAGTAATTACATACCTCACGAGGTTACCGTGAGGATAAAACGTCAACACATACGAAGTGCTCAGAACAGCACCTTCTTAAAAAGACTAAGTGAGGGTCAGTTATTAATTGCCCTGGTGATCTCAGTGGCATTTCTGCTCCAAAGCATCGTCCTTGGCTGTGACCTCTTCTGGGATTCCTGGGTGGCACTGGACCCCAGAGGAAGTCTTCTCCCACCGTCTACCAGGGGACCAGTGTCCTGTGTTTCCCTGTCACTCTGAATTGTAACTGTCAGTGCACTCATCGTCTCCCAAGCAGAGTAAGGACAACACAACATCAAGCTGCGTCTTGTTAACCCTTACCTTTCCAGGGTGTGGAGCCTGCATGTTCCACAAACTTATGAAATAATTGTTGAGTTAATGCATCTTAGAAACAGCAAAGAAAGCCACAGAAGGAAGTGGGATTCCTTTTAGATGACACTGGATGAAAGATGGTTTTCCAAGGTTACCCTTTTTCTGGGAGTTTGGGGGAATAAGCGATAGGACAGACTGATAGGTCTTTTGGAAGATTTTTTTCTTCCCTGAGTTACAGGCCTTGGCCACACCGAACACTCACATCTCTCCAGTGTCCCTGGGAGGACGGCCACACTTGCCTCTTTCTGTGACCTTGGTTGTCCTTCCTGGGACTGGGGGACCCTTTCTTCCCCCCGCTGCTGGCCTCGGGACAGTGCCAGGTTCCCTAAGGTCTGAGGGCTCCTTCTGATGGAGACATCATTGACTTCTGATTTCTTTTGAGTTGTGGAGGTGTTGTCAGTCTTTGGGGCCCCCAAATAGGAAGGAAGGGGCCTCTGGGAGCCAAATAAATTAGATTATAGCCCACCTGGGATTACAAGCAGCATGCAAACTGGCTCAGGCACCTCCCAAGATGCTTGACTCAGAGGCAGGATTTGCAGCACTGCCGGGCCAGGCTGACCTCTGCTCTAACCAAAAATGTGGCGCAGTAACAGGCACCCCGCCCCCTAAGGCGCTGCCCTTCTCGAGCTCAGGTCTCCCAGGAGCAGGAATTTCTGAGCGGCTGAGCCTCGGCTGGAGGGCCCAGGAAGAGGAAGCTTGGCGCTTCCCCTGAGAGGAGACAGGCCCATGTGCTGGGCCCCCCAGGATCCGGAGATCTGCTCTGAGGTTCTCACACACAAAGGAGGCTTGAAGGGCGATGCCATGCCTGAAAGTTCTTTCCATTTCTTAAAAATCGAGGGGCGTCAGCGTTTGTTCTTACGACCAGCTTATTTCTTGGAAAGGCAGCCAATGATCAGCCTGGGAGTTGGATTACAACCGAAGCTTTGGTGGCCCTGTTTTATGCTGCTTTAATCAGGGAGCTGGTGTTTATGGTTTCTCTTTCTACCTGGGGAACCTGGGAGGAGGCAGAAATGCTGCTGGGGGTGTGACTGGTAGTTAAGGGTCCTTTTGTCCGCCAGGCTCACTTTCTAGTCCAGCCGTCACCCTGCACCACTTTTGTTTGATGTAACTAGCCCTCAATTCCCGCGTTTGCAAGGGAGGAGGGGCAGGGGGTCTGCTGTGAGGGCGGAGCACAGGGGCAGCAGGGAGCAGCTGCTGAGCATCCATCAGCCGAAGCCTGTCCTCAGGGCCCACTGCGCAGAGCTCACCTCTCCCTCCTCCCCGGAAGTTCTCTGCTCTCCTGAGACGGGGGATATGTGAGAGCATCTCCTCGGCTCACTCTTCGGAAAGGGTGACCAGCACTGGTTTTCTTCCTCCTCTCCAAAGAGATGGGAGTGAGGAGGCTGTCTTGGGAATGAGCGAGCAGCTTCTGCAAGTTTTATGAGATTACATGAAAGCTCTTGCTCTGAGCAGCAGAAGCCCTGAGTTACTGTGATACTTTGCTTTCAGCATCCTCTAGATCAGGTGTCCTGTGAGCCAGATGTCGGGGCTGAATAGATGGGGAGTTTGCACAAAACAACGGACTGCTGTCCCTGGGTAACACAACCCCTGTCACTGTAAAGAAGCTCTGGAAAGTTACACTTGATGTTTTAACAGGGCAGGCTTGATTGTCTGCCTGCTCGAATGCAGATGTGTCAGACTCTCTGCGAGTCTATTCCTAAAAAATCAGGGCCCAGCTCAAAGCTAATACACAAGAAAAAATCAGAAAATAGTGGTGACCTGAGCTGAATTTGGGCTTTCTCCTCTGTCGGAACCTTGGGAATTTGAATACAAAAGGCGAACAAGAATGACTTTAAGAGTCTTTGCAATATTCCAAGTGGTTTCTGCACACATACCTCACTCAGGCCTAGGTCGGACAGTGCACTGAGTGAACTTTTATACTTTTAACCTGACTTGGAACTGGACTGAGTCAGGCAGCCTCGATTTATGTCCTAATTCTGCTGTGTAACTCCAAATCAGTCACTTACCCACTCTGAGCCGTGCAGAGTTACTGTGAGACCCCAATGGGATCATGTTCGTGAAATCCCTTTGTAAATGGTAAACCACTACAAAAGCAAAATACTAGTACTGTTATTAATGTAATTAATGTACAGTAGATGCATGAAGGAAAGTAATTTCCACTAGGAACCAGAGGTAGAGAAACATCAAGTCCTCATATATTCTGGTCAACTTGAATCAGACTGTAGTTTAAATCTACACTGGAGCATAATATAGAAATACCTTGCTATAATTTAAAGAACATACATGAGACACGACACCCTGTGATAACAGCACGAGCACAGGACTTTGAGATGCAAGCTAACACGACTGCAGGAAACCCAGCCAGGTCTTGAGAACTGGGAAGCCGCTTGGTCTTCTGTTGCCCATTGCTCTCCCTGGGACCACATGGTCCACATCTCCTCTTCTCTCTGCTTATCTGCTCCATTCTCCCTTCAGTGGACAGACTTTCACTGCCGGATTCTTGAGCTTTGGTCCCCATAACCTTTACTTACATGTCCCCATGGCATAAAATCTGGAGTCATCTCTACACTACCCCTTCTCAGTGCTGCCTGAATGACGTCTCCCTGGGAGCGACACTGTGATCTGCTCAGCCCAGGTCAGACGGGTATCAGTCCAAATAACCTTGGCTGTGGGTGAGAGGGCGTGTGGTCACCAGGGCTGTATATACTGCAGGCTATGGGCAGGGTAGTATCTTTAAGAGGATGAGTGGGGCTGGAAGGAAACAGAGGGCTTTTTCACAATGCCACTGGTGATGACACTGGCCTTCCCATTTTTGGAAGCTCTGCTGCCTAAATCACAGTTTAGTGCTTCATCATTTCGCTTCCCCTTTCCCAATCAATCTGTAAGGTCCTCAGGACAGGAGCTCGTGGGTTATTCTCTTCTGTAATCCCCACAACATCCAGAACCAGGCTGGACACACTGTAGGTACTCAGTGGGGACTTACTGGTTGATATAAACTGTCATCCTCTACATGCATACAGAATTTCACAGTACACATATGACATTCTTCTGTATCAGTCCACTTGACCCCACCATCATCCTGAATCATGATTACTCCCACTTTGCAAATGAGACACAAGCAAGGCACAAGGCTCGGGAGTGGCAGAGTCTGAATCTAAGTTTCGACGTGACGTACTCTAGGTGCCTCTAGAATAACTAAATGGAGAAGTCCAGGAGGCAGTTAGATCTAGAGAGAGGAAATACTTCGTATTTGGACATCACCCACATATAGATTATATATGTGTAGAAATAATTGCAGTGGACGTGATGTCCCAGGATCTCTGTGCAGAGTGAGAATCAAAGAGAGTCCAGAACAGTGCCTGAGAAACCCCAGTGCTGAGCAGGGGAAGAGAGTATATGGGAGACACAGAAGCAGCATCCTGGTGGGAGAGAAACCAGGGTGGGCGGTGTTTTATGGAAAGCATGGGAAGGAGCTTCTTACAAAGAGAGTGACTGCCAGGGTCAAATGCTTCCAAGAGACCAAGTGAAGATAATAACTACAGGACGCCCTTGGCAACTGCAGCAGGAAGACCCTCAGTGACTGACCAGCAGAGTCAGGGCAGTGGGAGGGGCGGGAGCCAAGCTTCAGTGGGACGGATGGGAAGGGAGTTGGGGGTGAGAGGAGGAGGAACAGTGCCTTCAGCCAACGCCTTCATGAAGTGTGGCCATGAAAGGGGAGGGAGAGTCAGTACGACTGTGGGTAGGGTTTCAATGAATTTTTATCTTTTTTTTAAAGATGGGAGAACTATGAACTCACGTAAAGTCTGAAGGAGCCAGAAGAGGAGGAGTAATGTGAAGATGCCTGGGAGGTGGCATCATGGTGGAACAAGACCCCGAGGAGCCGAAGGGAAGAACGGTAGGTCCCGTGGGATACGTCCCTCAGCTTAACAGAAAGGAAGGAAGAAAGGATGGACACACAGGCTGGTAAGTGTGCTGGGCTGCTGCAGCCACAAGAGAATTTTTGTTTTTTTTCTCTGTATAAATGAGAAGCAAGGACATCCGTTAAGAGTAAGGGAGGTGGTAGCTCAGGTGAGTGGAGATGATTTGGCTTTGGGTTTTGTTTTTTTCTTGACGTACAGTTGATTTGCAATGTTGTGTTAGTTACAGATGTGCAGCATATGATTCAATTTACATATATATATATATTCTTTTTCATATTCTTTTGCGTTATAAGTTATTCAAAGATAGTGAATATAGTTCCCTGTGCTATACAGTAGGACCTTGTTGTTTATTTAATTTGGCTTTGTTTTTGAAAGTGCCCACTGACTTCTCTACCATCTCTTTGCCCAGTTTCTACTTGTCCTTTACTTCACTCTAACTCATCTATTCGTTCATTCACTTACTCATTCATTCAGCAATTGGGAATCAACAGCTGTACAGCAGGCCGTGGGAAGTGTGCGAGAGGTGAAACACTTTGGGCAGTGGGGAGGCACAGGATGACTTATTGTGGCTGCAGAGGAACGTAAACTTGACTTGACTTGTGGTAGGACAGGCCCAGTGACCTTGGCCTCTGGAATGTGCACATTATCAAAGTGAGACACATAGCTGCATCCTGGTTAATCTGATTACTAGGCATAAAGAGATTTCACAATCCATGGGTTATAGTCTTCCTTCCTCCACCCCTGCAGAACCTAAATCTCTCTTCAAACATGTGGGTTCCATTTGCGTTCTGGCACAACTCCCTGTGACCCCCCACCCCTAGAAGGGACGGCTAATTATCCCCCAGTATCCCTATGCCTCTCCTCCATGGTAAGGGAACTGAGCTAGGTCCGTGGCTACCCAGCTAAAGGATGCTTTTCCCCGCCCCATTCAGGGTTAGGTAGGACCACCTGCCTAAGTTCTGACGAGCACAATGTGCAGGAGGGGAGGTCGGTCATTTCCAGGTTGGCCCTCACAGGGAAGGGGTGTGCCCCACTTCTCCCAGTGTGCCCTCTGGCTGGCTAGAATGAGGAAGAAGTGGCGTTCGGCTGATTGGGATGGCGCACAGGAGGGAGACTGGGCCAATACCACAGGCAGAAGCTGGGCCTCCTTGTCAAGCTCTTCATTTACTAGGCAGGACTTTAGAAGCAGTGGACCCTCCATGTGAGGTCAGCAGGGGCCTTGGATGACTAAGGGTCTGTGAGGCGGTTCCATTTGGGACAATGGTGGTTGCAAATCAATTAAGCCACAGGTTGGGAGTTTCAGCAGTAGGAGGGGCGCTCGGTGTGTCCGCATACACAGTCTCACTGGGTCCTCACCCCAGCCTTATAGAATGCACGTCATCATCTTTATTTTATAGACTGCAAACCTGAGAGGGCGAAACTGAGGTGACCAAACGTGCAGCTATTCAGCTGACCGCTGGGGTACATGCTTCCATGGAGCGCTGGGCTCTGTTCTTTCCCTCCTACCAGGAGGCTTCTTGCCCCTGTGAGGGCCCCAGACTACAAGGAGCTCAGACTTTCATCAGCCCTGTGGCTTAGCAGGAGCGAGAACGCCGTCTTCCCGTCCAGACCACAACATCCTGTGGCCATGTGTCCATCACGCACCGACGCCTTTGAGTCCCTCCGGGTACAGTGTTGATAGGGCCATGGGGAGGGGGGAGAAACAGAAATGCCCCCAGGGCAAGAACCCTTTACAGCGGAGCCAGGTGCTATAAATTTAACCAAACTCATGGCCCTTCTCCACACATGCACATCTGGAATGCCGTATTACCCCTTTCCTCTCCAACCCCCTCTGCAGCGATGACTTCCTGGATGGAGCATTTTAATGACTTGCCATTATAAATAATACACTCTACCCTTTCTTGTAAAAAAAAAAAAAAAAAAAAAAAAAAAAAGCCAGAGGTTTCTGCAAAACCAGCAAATTACTCCAAATCATAATTTCATCGAAAACACTGGGAAAAAGAAAAAAAACCCTTCATACCCCGACGTAGGAAAGGTTTGGGAGATTTATGTCTTTCCTTGAACACACAGATTTATAACAGTGGATAATGTACATTCATTTCATCCATATTTATACCTGAATTGATGCGGAGTCTGGTCTCCATTACTTTAATCTATGTAACTTGATCATCAGAAATCTGAACCATAATTTTAACACGTATTACAAAGAGTTTCTTTTGGGCTTAAAGGAAAATGACGGCAGAGAAGAAAAGCCATTAGGAGCCAGCTGCAGTCACTTACTCCTGGTCTGCACTTCCTTCTGCAGTAGTGTGGGTCCCCCGCCCCATTTCCCACCCCGTACCTTCCAGGACGCACATTCAGTCCCACACTGAGCCCCTGGCACTAGCTGTACCACCACTGGAGCGGGGAGAGAGAAGCATACGCAGGGCGGCTGGGGGGAAATTCATGTAAATAAATCTCTGATGTCATGGCCAACCCCGAGCTCACACGGGGGCAGTGGTAATGGCCTGTAGTAGCCTCTAGTCACTTAGGAGAAGTGAAAAAATGCAGGGTCTGATCAAAGCTTCCCTCTGACAGACAGTGGAAATTAAACCCAGATACTCGTTCCCAAACAGCATCGCTGGCACTCAGCACATGGTTCCTGTCCAACTTCTGAACACCAAACACTGGCCTGGCCTAAATGCCAAGTGCCTGTCCCTGGACTAAAGCCACGTGGTGGATTTTTGAGAGATCTGGGCCCCAGGATTATGTTGGGCAGAAGATGAGGGAAACAAACCACTGGGGCAGCTGTGTGTCAGAGGCCTCTCTCAGGTCACCAGCGCTGGGATTTCCAAAAGTCAGGTGAGCACCACGGGGCAGATCTTTTGTCTGTTCCGTTCACCGGTGTGATCAGGGCTGGCACTTTGTAGTCCCGTGATAAATCTCTGTTGAATGAAGGGCCTTCGTTACAAACATTCCTGAGCTACCAACTGCAGTGTGAGTAGATACTGTACAACAGCAAAGGATGAAACCGAGGAGATTTTATGAAACTAGGAATGCGGTTCGAAGGGAGCAATAAGCAATTCAATCTCGTACTTTCCGTTCTCGTTTTTCCAAACTCTTCCATTTTTATATTATAGGACATCACAATAATGTTTCATAGTTTAGAAATATATGAAGATGTTAAAGCATGATGTCATTCAATGCTGTGACATAACTGTAACTCAGGCCATGCCCATTTCACGGATGAGGACATTGAGAAGCAGAGTTTCCATAATCTGCCTTGTGCGAACGGCTCACAGCAGGAAGTGCTGAGCTTTGAGGATTGCCACCTTTTGCTCCCTGGCCCTGCGTCCTTTCTCAGACTCTATGCCACAGCGGTGTGTTCCCGGCAAGGGTAAAGGGCAGAGTGAGAGAGGGGGGGCCTTTTAGGGGTGGCTGGAGGCAGATGATCTGGCCCCACTTAGAACCCAGGAAGAGGCTGCCAACCCACAAATCACCAGAGCTGTTAAGTGCATTTCTCTAGAGCCTCCTGAGTATGGCTTTAGATTTGACTGTGCCTCAGGGGAGCGAATTCCAGCTGTCTGATCCTTGAAGTCAGATAGGACAATAGTTCGGCTTCATGTTTCACTGGTGAAAATGGATTTTTTTAAAAAAGGAAACCCATCTCTAAAAAGGGGATTAATAGAGATTTTGGTTTATTAGTCTTGTGTATTTTTTTTTCTGTAGGAATGCCTATAGATATGCACATATATGCATACATACAAACACATGTATGTACATATTATAGTTATATATAAATTATATATGTTATATGTATATATGTACATACATAACTATAATGTCTTTAAAATTATAACTGAAATAATTACTGCCTTGTAGTAGAAGGCTTCCAACTATCACCTGCCCTCCAGACAACTGGGCTTCTTCAGAGAGCCCCCAGGAAACGGGGGAGGGTGCTAAGTTCTTACATTTCACATTGCAGGCACTGTTAGAGGCGTGCAGTGAAAGTTCATAACAGTCAGCACTACCATCTCCAGATTGTCTCTCCTGTTTATAGAAAAAGACACTGAAGGTCAGAGAAGTTGTGTCTTGGCTGAGGTTCCACATAAGTGAGCAAATTCGATTGCTTTGGGATCTGAGCCCAGGCGTCAGTAGCTTCACAGCTTATGCCCCACCCAATGTGTTCACTGTTAGCACATTTCTACCAGTTGCATCTGGAAAACAGGAGTCTGAATCCTGAAGAATTTAAAATTTCTCTAGCTACTACCCTTGGATAGCTGCTGCTGCTTCTTTCTTCTTCTTCTTCTTCTCCTTCTTTTTTTTTTTTTTGCCTTTTTAAAAAATTGAAGTACAGTTAGTTACAATGTGTCAATTTCTGATGTACAGCACAATGTCCCAGTCATGCATATACATACATATATTCATTTTCATATTTTTTCATTAAAGGTTATTATAAGATATTGAATATAGTTCCCTGTGCTATACGGAAGAAACTTGTTTTTTTTAAATCTATTTATATATATAGTGGCTAACATTTGCAAATCTCAAACTCCCAAATTTATCCCTTCCCACCCCCTTTCCCCCGGTATTGTTTACTATGTCTGTGAGTCTGATTCTGTTTTGTAGATGAGTTCATAGTGTCCCCCTCCCCCCCCCTTTTTTAAGATTCCACGTATGAGTGATATCATATGGTATTTTCCTTTCTTTCTGGCTTACTTCACTTAGAATGACGATCTCCAGGTCCATCCATGATGCTGCAAATGACATTATTTTATTCTTTTTTATGGCTGAGTAGTATTCCATTTTATAAAAATACCACAGCTTCTTTATCTAGTCATCTGTTGATGGACATTTAGGTTGTTTCCATGTCTTGGCTATTGTATATAGTGCTGCTATGAACACTGGGGTGCATGTATCTTTTTGAATTAAAGTTCTTTCCAGATATATGCCCAGGAGTGGGATTGCTGGATCACATGGTAAGTCTATTTTTAGTTTTTTGAGGAATCTCCGTACTGTTTTCCATAACAGCTGCACCAAACTACATTCCCACCAGCAGTGTAGGAGGGTTCCCCTTTCTCCACAGCCTCTCCAGCATTTATCGTTTGTGGACTTTTGAATGCTGGCCATTCTGACTGGTGCAAGGTGATACCTCATTGTAGTTTTGATTTGCATTTCTCCGATAATTAGTGATATTGAGAATTTTTTCATATGCCTATTGGCCATTTGTATGTCTTCATTAGAAAACTGCTTGTTTAGGTCTTCTGCTCATTTTTGGATTGGGTTGTTTGCTTTTTTTAGTATTAAGTTGTATGGGCTGTTTATATATTCCAGAAATTAATAAGCCTTTGTCAGTTGCATCATTTGCAAGTATTTTCTCCCATTCTGTAGGTTGTATTTTTGTTTTGCTTATGGTTTCCTTTGCTGTGCAACAGCTTATAAGTTTAATTAGGTAACATTTATTTATTTTTGCTTTTATTTCTATTGCTTGGGTAGACTGCCCTGGGAGAACATTGCTAAGGTTTATGCCAGAGTGTTTTGCCTATGTTTTCTAGGAGGTTTAATATGTCTTGTCTTCTATTTAAGTCATTAAGCCATTTTGAGTTTATTTTTGTGTATGGTGTGAGAGAGTGTTCTAACTTCATTGATTTACATGCTGCTATCCAGCTTTCCCAACACTGCTTGCTGAAGAGACTTATCTTTTCTCCATTGTGTATTCTTGCCTCCTTTGTCAAAGATTAATTGACCATAGTTCTGTGGGTTTATCTGTGTGCTCTCTGTTCTGTTCCATTGATCCATATGTCTGTTTTTATGCCTATACCATGCTGTTTTGATTACTATAGCTCTGTAGTATTGTGGGAAGTCTGGGAGGGTTATTCCTCCAGCTTCATTCTTCTTCTTCAATATTGTTTTGGGAATTCTGGGTCTTTTGTGATTCCATATAAATTTTAGGATTATTTATTCTACTATGAAAAGTGTCCCGGGTAATTTGATAGGGATCTCATTAAATTTGTAGATTGTCTTGGGCAGTATGGCCATTTTAACATTGATTCTTCCAATTCAAGAGCATGGGGTATCTTTCCATTTCTTTAAGTCATCTTTAATTTCCTTAATCAATGTTTGTAGTTCCCCATGTATAAGTCTTTCATCTCCTTGGTCAGATTTATTCCTAAATATTTTATTATTTTGGATGCAATTTTACAAGGGATTGTTTCTTTACTTTCTTTTCCTGCTAGTTCATTGTTAGTGTAAAGAAATGCAACTGATTTTTGTATGTTAATCTTGTATCCTGCTACCTTGCCAAATTCTTTTATCAGCTCTAGTAGTTTTTGTGTGGAGCTTTTAGGGTTTTCTATATATAGTATCATGTCGCTTGGATAGCTTCTTTAAAACGTTTTCTCTTTTCTTCCAAGCCAGATATGACTTTTTCCCCAAATTATGACTTTATTTCAAATGTATGGAAAACCTTTGCCCTCACTGTACTTGACCAGGGCACTAATCTTGTGAGAGAGACATGGCAGGTACTGCTATCACTCCGTCACTCCTGAAGCGATGAACTGACCTTAGGAAAGACAGGCAAACCAGCCAAGATCAAACCGTGAGCCTGAGCTCACCACACACTAATTTTGTGACCCAAACTCCGGCCTAACACCCTGGTTCTTAGAACCACACTACTTTCTTCCACTCACTGCAGCTGAAAGGAGGACAGAATGTGTTACATTTCTCTTAATCATTTTTAGGTGACTTCTGTGGGCTGATGAACCTGCAAGGTTTTCTTGTGCATTTGCTGTGTGCCCGGAACTGAGCTGGGGAGTCAGATGACAGAGAGCTGTGGGTCACACAGCCCCTGCCCTCAAGGGATGAAGGACGGAGGGCTAATGGAAAACACCTGTGTTATTTGGGTACAGGCTGGCCTAGTGCACTCTTAAGTGTCCGTGCAGCCAACCAGGTGTCCTAGGTCACCACTTCTCCTGAGGCTTGGCTCTGCGTCATGTTCAGGCCAGAAACCCCTGCACACAGCTGCGCCCACCTCTGCCACACCTGCTGGCACCTGCAAAATGAGGACATCTGGCCCAGCCCTGAATCTCTTCGCTGACACCAGGCCTAGCAACTCTCTCCCCTATCTCACCCCCACTGAACTTCCACTTGACTCTTCCATCCCAATCGCTGGATTTGGACTTGACCACAGTACTGTAAAATTTTCATTAAGTCATGATTGCAGGCCAGGCATTGTGCTAGATACTTCACACTTGCTCTCTCTGATCCCCACAACAGCTATGGGAGAGAGGAGAAATTTGGTCCCCATTTTGTTAACATGGAAACAGAGGCTGGAGGCAAGGTGATGGAAACTGCCTGAGGTCATAGCAGGCAATCTGAGCCTGGAAGCAAACAGGGACATGTAGACAAGCCTCACCTACGGGTGATGACTAAGTGTTTTAATATTAAAAAAAATACTTCCATAAAACAAATTTAAGTATGGCTCCCACATTAGAACATTCTTGGGGATGCATAGGTCCAGAAAAATATAAAAGAGGCAAATAAACACGTATTTTTTAATGTTGCCAGAGGAGGATTTAAAAAACCATCTTTAGTAGCTCTCAAGTACTTCAACTAAAATACTTCCATTATGGGCGTTTACTCTATGCCAAACTTTTACATGTAAAATCTCACAAACAACTTCCCATTTTATAGAAGGGCAGTTTGTGCATATATACACATACATGTATGTTTTTATAGATGCAAATATGTATGTGTACATGTGCATTTAGTGTGTAGGTGAAATACACTGTCCAGGCTCAATCTTGAGACCATAGAAATGGGATTTGAACCCCACTCTGGAGGCTGTCCTGCCTGCAGAGTGAGGGGGGCATGGCCCAGCTGGGAAGAGACACTCATGTCCTAGCGAGTCATGACAAGGGGTGGGTTTCAAACGAAATGATCTGAACTCCCTGAAGGAAAAAAACACTGTTGGGATTCTAACCACTAAATCTTTGCTTCTTGACTTTGCTTGTGCATTGAAATCTGCAGGGAGTTTATAAAATTCTGATTTGGGGTTCCACTCCCAGAGATTCTGACATGATGGCTCTGAGGTGTGTCCCCCACCAGAGGACTTTTAAAAGCTCCCCAGATGATTTGGATGCACTCCGAAGTTGAGAACCACAACTCAAGCCAGCACTCCATGTATCAGTTTCTCACTGCTGTTTTGACAAATAGGCACAAACTCAGTGGCTCAAAATCAGACACGTTTATTCCGTTCGTTTCTGTAGTTCAGAGTTCCAACGTGAGTCACACTGTGCTAAAATCCAGCTGTGGGCAGGGCTCTGTTCCTTTCTGGAGGTTCTAGGGAGAATCTGTTTCTTGCCCTTTGAAGATTCTAGAGGCTGCTTACATTCCTTGCCCAGTGGCCCCCTGCCTCCATCTTCAAAGCCAGCAACATCAGGTCACGTCCTTACACAGCATTACTCTGACACCTGCCACCCTTTCCCCATTTAAAGAGCCTTGTGATTACACTGGCCCCACCCAGGTTATCCAGAATAATCTCCCTATGTTAAAGTCTGATGATTAGCAACCTTAAGTCCATCTACCTAATTCTGCTTGGCCATGGAAGGTGACGTGGTCACACGTTCTGGGGATGAGAATTTGGGTATGTTTAAGGGCCGTAATTTTGCCTACTACAATTGACTAGCAGTTTAAAAACAACAACAGGGTTTCCCTTGTATCACAGCCGCTCACAGTGGGGCAAGCCAGTGAGCAGTGTGTTCTTTCACAGAACAGTCAAGTCAGAGCTGCCGGGTATAGGAAAATGTGTCCCTTCTGTTCCCCTTGCTCTCCTTTCCCACTGCTAAGAAGAGCAGTGAGAGCCTGTCATTCTCCGGGCTTCCCACAGCTGCTGTCACACCACTTGAAAACAGAGCCCAGGTGACCAGCGTTCCCAAGCCATCCTGGGATGAGGCAATATGTGAGTCTTACCATATGCTCCAGTGGGTTCCGGAAGACGCTGAGCAGGTGTACGGCATCCGGGCCAAGCATGTGGAGGGTGGCAGATTCACAGAGGGGAGGTACTGTTTTCAGTTTACTGGAGGGAGACGTAGGAATAACAAGAGTGCTGGGTGTATTTGCATCTCTCATGCTTCCCAGTCATCTAAGAAATCGAGGACGGTTCTGGTTTTCATTCTGAAAATCCAAGAAAACGCTTTGAACACGATGCTTGTGCTGATTTAAAAATTATTCTCCGAGTTTGCCAACATTCACAATCCAATTATCAGGATGCAGAAGCCTCTAAATATTTATAATGACAGCACTATCATTATGTGAAGTTATTATGACAAGAAGGGGAGGAGAGCTGTTTAACCTCCGTCAAGGTGTGTGTGTCTGGGTGTGTGTTTTCTATGCATCAATTTAGGATTCCGATAACGAATTTGCAATATACAGTCGTATCTCGATGACAATTTCATACAGAGACCACTGTGCTTACATATACCTGAGCATCTTTAGTCCTAAATGCATTTATGTCTACATGTGCCTTTTAAAATTAAATGTATCATCTCTGACGGTGGGTGACGGGAAGAGAAGAAAAGCCAAAGTTAGATGCATCATATTGCATGAACAACCAAAGTTGAATTAACTGACATTGGCTCCGAGGAATTCATCTTAATCAGTGTTACTGCTTCTGCTCCCGTAAAAATGAGTGATTGGGACACATCAAATATGCTATCACGTTTTACCCCAAACTAAGCAGTTTAGATCATTTATTTCCATAAAATGACACCGTGCATCATATGTCAAGCTGGCGCATTTTCTGTGTGACTGACTTTAGAGACCGAGTTGACAATCTAAGTTCTAATTATTCGCACCCTCCTCCGTCTTATTACACGGACGACATGGGACTCTCCCAGAGGAGTGTCAGGAAGGACGTTATGTGGGCTGATGGGAAGCAGCTGAAAAGGATCCACTGGGCTTTTTAATGCAGATGATGCACGGTGGGGAGAGGAGCCGAAGGGGATGGAAGAACCCTGATTGGAAGGTTCGAGTGTGTTCCATCTGGTACTCCTCGAGCCTTTTCATTAGTGCTGCGTAAGGGCCAGCAGGGTCACAGCTGGTGGGAAGGTATCTGTCTGACAGGCCCAAGGCCTGAAGCTCCTCTCCCTCCGTCAGGTCAGATGCTCGTAGGGGCCTTGCAACCATCCACCTTCAATTTCAGGTCAAAACGCAGGTAAGCTCCCTGGTGTGGTCAGGGAGTAAGCATGACCTCGGTCAGTCAGGTGGTCTGGGGTCTGCATCGCAGGACTCCCGCTTCCGTGACCACTGCGGGTCCATCAGAACATTTAGTTGAACTAAAGGCTCGTGTCATCATTTGAAATGAGATGGAAATTTAATCGTGTAAATTCCAGTGCTACAGCAAGATGTACCTGGGAGACTTCGGGAGGGATGACGCTTCCCTCTTCCTCCACATCACCTACGCTGTGTGTGGATGGAGAAAAGAAAATGATAAAGAGGCAGCTGGTTTTATGCTTCTGATGGTTTTTTTTAAAATGGACTATACCTGCACAGAACACCTCAACTAGCATTTTCACATACATTGGGTTGTTTTTTTTTTTCCCCCAGCCTGTCTTTCTTAATGTTTTAAAGAGCACATAGCTGGAGTCAGACTGCCTGGATTGGAATTCCAGTGCTACCACCTACTACCTGTGCAATCTTGGACAAGTAACCTAACCGCTTTCTGCCTCACTTTCATGATCCACGTCATGGAGATAGTATTAATTGCTTTGTCGGGTTGGTATGAGAATTCGACGAATTGATGCATGTAAAGCATTCAGAAAAGTGCTTGCCACTTAATGTTTGTTGTTGTTACTATTTTCAGAATGATGTTTGTTTTTATTATTACTACCTTCCCTTCCCTTGCCTAGCTCTGCACTTAGGAGTTCATTCATTCCCACTGGGAAGGGGTTGTTTCAGAAAGGAAATCAGAGTCTCATTCTGGTCTCTGAATTTCAACGCCTAGCTCTCAGGGAAATAGAAGTGACTTCAGAGCAGAGGGAAAAATACAAACCAGGCGTCCTGCTTCTGAGACTGGAACTGTGTTCTTGAGATGGGAAAGCAAAAAGAGTGGAGGGAAAGGTAGGCGTAGGAGACAGGAGTAGGTGCCTGGAAGACATCTGGCCCCCTGACTTCACTCCACACCCTGTGTGGGGCTGAGGGTCAGTGGTGGAAGGAATGAGATGAACCCCAGAAAACCTGTGGAATGCAAGAGCAGAGGAGAAGCATGCTTCCTTTCAGGGTCAGAGTCTGTCGGAGAGATGAGACCCCAAAGATGGAGTGGCCGTGCTGGGTATCCAGGCAGATGAGGCCGGGAGAACCTCACAAAAATTCAGAAAAATTTTGGAAATGCTTTTTCTCTTACATACTGGAGTTTATAGACCAAGATTCATACCCATTATGTGTAAAAGGAGTTATAGAAGAACTGTTTTAAATTGGTAACTGGATGAGCTATTTATTTTCAATTTCTTAAATTATATAGATCTCTGAACCATCCACATGTGGAACTTGGTAATCCTATCTACTGAAACACCATTGTAAAAACTTACTCTGTAACAGTCCAAATATAGATATAAAGAGAAATATAATGGACCTGCCCCCCACACACACTTCCTATTCTCAACAAATACCAATTCAGAGTAACTTTTGTCAACCCTCCCACATAACTCCAACCCCCAAGTCCCTGCATTATTTTGAACCAAATACAGACATCTTACTATTTCTTTAGTTCAGTAAGTATCCCTAAAAATAAGGATTCTTTTAAAGAACAGAATTGTATGTTGTGTTCATTAATATTCATAAATACTTGTAATCGTTCTTTAATATCATAAAAATCCAGTGTCAAATATTTCTAGTTATCTCATCATACATTTGTTTCTACAATTTGTTTTGTTTTAATCAAGAGCCAAACAATATCCACACATTTCATTTTTATGAGTTTCTCAGATCTTTTTTAAGCTATAGCTTCTCCTCCCTCTTAGGTTTTCCTTACAATTTATTTGTGAAGAAATCAAGTCATTAGTGATATTCTGAAGTATTTCTCACATTCTGGATTTTGTTGAATGCCAACTTTATAATAATAGTTAACATGTTCCTCTACTACTGTATCACCCCTCCCGCCCCCCCCCCCCCCCCGAAAAACTGATAGTTATATCCAGAAGCTTGATCTGACTTACTGCTGATGCTTTGGCAAAAAATACTTCATAGGATCTATTTTGTAATTCCAATAGGAGGCACATAGTGTCCACTTTTCTCTCTTGGTATGATGTTAGTAGTCATTATAATTACCCAGATCCACAATTTACTAGAGGTTTGCAAAATGGTAATTTTTTAATTCTTCCTTCGTGAGCTGGGATAGATTTATAAAAATAAACCACAAGGACATTTGCTTATCCTGAGGTTGTACAGGAAAAGCAGGTGGATTACTTGATTCTTTCTCTATTACCAGCTTTCAGAAAAATGAGAATTGATTCTTCAGCATACTTCAAGGTTGCCACTGACTTTTCCCCCTGTTTTTATTGAAGTACAGTTGATTTAGAATATTAGTTTTAGGTGTACAACATAGTGATTCAGTATTTTTAAAGGTAATACTCTATTTAAACTTATTACAAAATAATGGCTATATTTCCCCAGGATGTACAATTTTATACATAGTAGTTTGTATCTCTTAATCTCACACTCTTTATCTTGCCCTACCCCTTTCCTCTCTATTGGTTTGTTCCCGTATCTGTGAGGCTGTTTCTCACATTATATACATTTATTTTTTAGATTCCATATATAAGTGATAACATAAGAGTGTTTCTTTCTTTGTCTGACTTACTTCACTAAGCATAATACCCTCTAGGTTCATCAGTGTTGTTGCAAATGGCAGTGTTCATTCTTTTTTATGGATGAGTAATATTCCATTGTGTGTGTTTCTGTATCACATCTTCTTTATCCATTCATCTGTTGATGGACAGTTAAGGTTGCTTCTATATCTTGGCTATTGTATATATCTTTTAGAATTAGTGTTTTTGTTTTTTTCTGATACACACACACACACACACACACACACCCAGGAGTGGAACTGCTGGATCATATGGTACTTCTATTTTTAGTTTTTTTCAGGAACCTCTGTACTGTTTTCTATAGCAACTGAATGAATTTACATCCCCACCAATGGTACATGAGGGTTCTCTATTCTCCAGATCCTTGCCAACATTTGTTATTTCTGGTCTTTTTTCATGATAGCCATTCTGACAGGTGTGAGGTGATACCTCATGGTGGTTTTGATTTGCATTTCTCTAATAACTAGAGGTATTAAGCATCCTTTCATGTGCCTGTTGGCCATCTGTATGTCTTCTTTGAAGCTGTTCAAGTCTTCTGCCCCCTTTTCTATTGGGTTGTGTGTGTGTATGCTTTTTTTGTTTCTGTTTTTGATAGTTATAGGAATTGTTTATTCATTTTGGATATTAACCTCTTATCAGCCAAATCATTTTGCAAATATTTTCTCTCATTCAGTAGGTTGTCCTTTTGTTTTGTCCATGGTTTCCTTTGCTGTACAAAGGTCCCACTTGTTTTTTCTTTCTTTTAAAATGTGTTACTGTTGGTTTTTCACATTTCTTTTGTTTTCACATTCTTCTTCATTATAGGTTACTACAAGATATTGAACATAGTTTCCTGTGCTATATAGTGTAAACTTGTTGCTTATCTATTTTATATATAGTAGTTAGTATCTGCAAATCTTGAACTCCCAATTTATCCCTTCCTACCCTCTTCCTCTCCTAGTAACCATAAGTTTGTTTTCTATGTCTGTGAGTCTGTTTCTGTTTTGCAAGTAAGTTCCTTTGTCTTTTTTTGGATTCTACACGTGAGTGATATCATATGGTATTTTTCTTTCTCTTTCTGGCTTACTTCAATTACAATGACAATCCCCAGGTCCATCCAAGTTGCTGCAAATGGCATTATTTTATCATTTTTTATGGCTGAGTAGTATTCCATTGTATAAATACACCACAGTTTCTTTATCCAGTCATTTGTTGATGGACATTTAGGTTGTTTCCATGTCTTGGCTATTGTATATAGTGCTGCTGTGAACATCGGTTGTGGGGTGGTGCAGTGTGTCTTTATGAATTAAAGTTCCCTCTGGGTTATGCCCAGGAGTGGGATTGCTGGATCATATGGTAAGTCTATTTTTAGTTTTTTGAGGAATCTCCATGTTGCTTTCCATAATGACTACACCAAACTACATTCTCACCAGCAGTGCAAGAGGGTTCCCTTTTCTCCACACCCTCTTGAGCATTTACCATCTGTAGAATTTTGAATGATGGCCATTCTGCCTGGTGCAAGGTGATATACCTCCTTGTAGTTTTGATTTGCGTTTCTCTGATAATTAGTGATAATGAGATTTTTCACCTGTCTACTGGCTATTTGTATGTCTTCATGGAGAATTGCTTATTTAGGTCTTCTGCCCATTTTTGGATTGGGTTGTTTGGTTTTTTTTAGTATTAAGTTGTATGGGCTGTTTATATATTCTGGAAATTAAGCCCTTGTCTCACTTTTTGCAAATATTTTCTCCCATTCCATAGGTTGTCTTTTTGTTTTGCTTATGGTTTCCCTTGCTTTGCAAAAGCTTATGTTTAATTATGTCCCATTTGTTAATTTTTGCTTGTATCTCTATTGCTTGAGTAGACTGCCCTGGGATAACATTGCTATGATTTATGTCAGAGAATATTTTGCCTATGTTTTCTTCTAGGAGCTTTATAGTGTCTTATGTTTAAGTCTTTTTGAGTTTATTTTTGTGTCTGTTGTGAGGGAGTGTGCTAATTTCATTGATTTACATGCAGCTGTCCAGTTATCCCAACACCATTTGCTGAAGAGACTGTCCTTACTCCATTGTATATTCTTGCATCCTTTGTCATAGATTAATTAATCAGAAATCTGTGGGTTTAGTTCTGGGCTCTCTATTCTGTTCCACTGATCCATATGTCTGTTTCCGGACCAGTACCATGCTGTTTTGATCACTGTAGCTCTGTAGTATTGTGGGAAGTCTGGGAGGGTTATTCCTCCAGCTTTGGCTTTGGCAATTCTGGGTCTTTTGTGATTCCATATAAATTTTAGGATTATTTGTTCTGGTTCTGTGAAAAATGTCCTGGGTAATTTGATAGGGATTGCATTAAATCTGTAGATTGCTTTGGGCAATATGGCCATTTTAACAATATTCATTATTCCAATCCAAGATGTGGGATATCTTTCCATTTCTTTAAGTCATCTTTAGTTTCCTTAGTCAGTGTTTTGTAGTTCTCTGCATATAAGTCTTTCACTCCCTTGGTCAGATTTATTCCTAAGTATTTTATTGTTTGGATGCAATTTTAAAAGGGATTGTTTCTTTACTTTCCTTTTCTGATACTTAATTGTTAGTGTAAAGAAATGCCACTGAGTTCTGTATGTTAATCTTGTATCCTGCTACCTTGCCAAATTCTTTTATCTAGTAGTTTTTGTGTGGAGCCTTTATGGGTTTTCGTATATATTATCATGTCATCTGCATACAGTGACAGTTTTACCTCTTCTCTCCCAGCTTGGATCCCTTTTATTTCTTTTTCTTGCCATGGCTAGGACTCCAATACTATATTGAATAGAAGTGGTGAGAGTGGGCTTCCTTGTCTTGTTTTAGATTTTAGCAGGAAGGCTTTCATAAATGGGTGTTGAATTTTATCAAATGTTTTTCTACATCTATTGAGACAGTCATACAATTTTTGTACTTTGTCTTGTTGATGTGGTGTATCACACTGATTGATTTGCTTATGTTGAACCATCCTTGTGTCCCTGGGATGAACCCAACTTGATCATGGTGTATGATCCTTTTAATGAGTTGTTAGATTCTGCTTGCTAATATTTTGTTGAAAATTTTTGCATCTATGTTCATCAACATTACTGGCCTATAGTTTTCTTTTTCGGTAGTGTCTTTGTTTGGCTTTGGTATCAGGGTGATGGTGGCTTCATAGAATGAGTTTGGGAGTATGCCCTCCTCTTCAATCTTTTGGGGGAGTTTGAGAAAGACTGGTATGAGCTCTTCTTTGTATGTTTGATGGAATTCTCCAGTGAAGCTGTCTGGTCCTGGACTTTTGTTTGCAGGGAGGTTTCTTATTGCTGATTCTATTTCACTTCTAGTGATTGGTCTGTTCAAATGATCTATTTCTTCTTGATTAATTTTTGGTGTACTGTATGTTAACTTGTCCATTTCTTCTAGGTTGTCCAATTTATTGCCATATGGTTGTTCATAGTATTTTCTTTTTTTTTTTTAATTGTATTGCTGTGGTGGTGTAATTCCTTCAGGTTTTTCATATTTTTGATGTTTTTTAACCCATAGATTTTATTATTCGTTTAGATTCACAAAATGCCTCAGGTTGGTCCAGAAAAGTCTCTTTACATTGGTTCTTGAGTCCTTTTGACATCACCCAAGTAGTTTTTGATAGCTTTCTTACTTTCTGGTATAATAAGGTGTTTTAAGATCATCCTGTACAGTTTTTGTTATAGACCTAGACTCCATTTCTCCTATCTGTCTACTCTAGTAGGAAAAGATACTTACATAATTTGTGTGCCAGGGGTGCTTCTTGCTACCATATTTGCTATTTTTAAGTCTTTTTAGTGTACAATGCTATATGTTATAACTACATACTGATATTTCCAGTTCCAATGACAATATTGGGATTTTATTTAAATTCTTTGATTTTATATTTCTTTTTCTCCTAGGCTAAAAATCTTAGGTCCTAATGACAGTGAATTACTTTATTATATTATATCATATTAACTATATATAAAATACATTGTATGTATAACATTTTCAGAATAACAGTCAGTATTACTCACAAAATTATTACACCGAATAGTTTCAAACTTTCTTTTTACAGTTTTGAGGGGGTTTGTCCTTAGAGTAGTTTGTCTGTACATCCTTAGAGGGATGTACCCTGTTTTAAATCACTTGAAAATGTTCCTCTCTATAGTGCTATGCTAACAAATTTATATCCAGTTTAAAACATCTCTCTTCTTACTGTTTTGGGATTTTTAAATTTTTTCATTATTTTATTTTGCTAATTGAGGAAACAAGGTTTATTCAGAGAAGTCTAGCTTCTGTCACTACCCCTTTTACTCTGTTCATTCTCCATTCTCCTTCTTTGCTTCACTTTCAAAATTTATCTTTATATGATTGGTATGAGGATGAATTGATTTAAGGCATAGAAAGTGAATAGTCTATATTTTAAATATTCAGTAAATGGCAGCTATCATTATGGGAAAGGCAGATGACTAGTTATTGTCTCGGAAGTTTCCAAATTTAAATACTCTCTACCATAATCTCGAGTGGTAACTTTTGGTCTTGATAGAACCATGACTGTATAAATAAGTAAGCCAACTTGTATATGTAGTAATCCAAACCTGCTTCTTCAGAAACATTAAGATTCTACTTCAGTGCAGAAGTGTTATGGCTTTCCTCTGGTGACATATAAAGTGGGCAGAAAATTGCAAAGGGTTTGGAAAAAGTCCAAGGTTTGATGTTAGAAAATCCTAGATTCAAATCTCAAGATTTGTTATTTACTAGCTGTTTTATGGGATAAATTCCTAGGCCCCTCTGAGTCTTAATTATATCCAATGTTATTACTGCAAGAATTAAATGAGCAGATATATAGAAAGTGACCTACACAACCCCTGGAATATATTGGTGTTCAAGAAAAGTTTTTCTTTTTTCCTCTTTTTAAACTTAATCTATGCAAAAACTAATCCCAGCTGTGTTGAGAGCAGATAGGTCTTTCTCTGATCAGCATTTACCAAATTTCTGTTCTGTGTGCTTTTTCCAGACAACTCATTCCTGTACCAATGTCCATCCATCTTCATTCTGGTGTACACCTCCAGATTTGCCCTCCACCCTGCTCTTTGCCCCTGACCTATCTGGAATGTATCAGAGGACTCCCAAGTCCTCTTTCTGTTGAATCTGGGCAGTGGGAGTCCCAGCAGATTCGTGAATTTATCAAGGAATTTGTCCCTCTAGCTCCCTTTCTATATGGATGCTACTCTTTGACTGGCGAAATACCTAGTCTTCAGTAAATTATCCCAAACATCAAGTCCCTTGATGAGTTTTGCTTTAACCTCTATACCCTCAGCTTTTAACCAAGGGTCAATCTAGGAAATGGTCATATGCTGCCTCCATCCCGTATGCATCTTCAGTAAGTGTACTGTTGAAAACAGCATCCATTATCATGGCCAATGTCCCTTACATGGGGATGCGGAAAGAGCACAAGATTTGGAGTTCTAAGATACAGGCTGGAACTCCTGCTCTGTAATTTACTGGTTATAAAACTGTATTTCTCTGAGCTTCAATCTATTCTTCTGTAGAATGAGACAAAAATACTTAAAAACTTGTATTAGTGGGGAAAAAAGAGAGCTTTTTAAACTAAAGAGCTCCATAAATATTCATGCATAGTATGAGTATATTAAATTTCTTTAAACATTTAGCACAGGCAAAGATGTTCTTTACTAGAGAACTGCTCTGCTTCCTTTATCCTGTTGGAGTATATGACTTGTGATTTTTTTTGCACTCACTTAGAAGAAATGCACAATTAACTGTAATATCACATTATAATAAGTATACTTTGCAAGTATTTTTATACATGTATTTACTTCCTCTACATGATTTTTATTTATTCCCATTTTGACAATATGGTATATGTATACTTTAAGGTAAATCAAATTATTTTTGGAAGAAGATGAGATATAAATAAATGAGCCAGTACAATTTTTAACATTTACCTATAACTGGCATGAAGACTCTCATTCATCCTTCTACAACATTCCTCTTTAATTCTGCACCCAAGCAGTGATCAGAGTGATGGTTCCAACCTCCTGTGTTTATGATTCATTATTTGAGACTGACAACTGCCTACCTATATAAAAAAGATGCAGTATATTTAATATATATAATGTACATTATATATAGCAATCCATTTCCTACAGTATATTGGCACAAGAAGAGTAGGAGAAAGGGAAGGAAAAGGGGAAGAGAGGTATATATGAAGAAAATTATCTTCATCCTAGGAGTTGTAATATCCATTTCTAACTTTTTTTCAATGTTCATTCCCAAGTAAGGGTCAAGAATTACTACCATCAGTACCATATATTCACCTCTGTCCATCAGTGTTCTTTTATGGGCTCCTGTCCACCCTACGACTCTGTTCTTGAATATTCTGTTCTTATTCTACAGAGAGAGGGGCTGAGTTCAGATCCCTCCCAATCACAAATCTTTCTCCAAGCCAAATCAAATCCATGACTTGTGAGACACCATCTTCTAATTTTCAAATCAAAACTTTGATAATAAGCTTTATCTGTTAGAATAATGAAATTCTTGAATTATAGAACTACTACCTTATTTCAGACAAAAGGAAGATTTTGAGTGAAGAATAGGTATAAATGTGTCTGTCATCAAAAAGAAAAATAGAACTAAGACGGTTGTAAGTCCAAGTGGAGATGGTAGATTTTTTAAACACACTCCCCAGGACTTAAACAAAGGACTTATTTGTGTATGGGCAAGTGTGATTTACCAAGGAAGGGGGCTCACTGTCCTATCTGAAACATCCTTTTGAAAGACACCTGCAGTACTATTATGCAACGTAAAACACCGGGTCATTTAGGACTCCGTCAATCAAGTGATTGATTCCTCCAGATACGGCTGGTGAATAAAGAAGGCACTTCTCAGTTTCAGATTGAAAGTCACACTCCACCTGCTCCAAGCCCTGGGGTTTTGAGAAAAGGAGAGGTTAACCTAATCTACTTCCATGCTAAAAGAAACATTTGGTTCTCAAAGCCAGACTTTAGAAATTCTTTCATCCAAGCCGAAGCTGATTCTCAGGAATGTCTAAGAACACTTCTGTGTTTCTTTATCTCTGCATCATAGGATCATTATTCGTAGACAAATATGGTAGCCAATACCATATTTTAAAAATAAAACACTTACGTTTCTGAAACTACAGCTAAACAACCAAACTCTAAACCTTTCTGAATGCTTGCTCATCCATTTAGTTCCCCCTACCATGCATTATAAAAATTGTCAGACAGCAAATTGAAAGAATCCTTCCATCAATACCTGTATACTCATCACCCAGTCTCTATCATTAACATATATTAGACTTCCATTCCTTACGTACCTATCTGTTCACTCCTGCACACTACATACATCATCTTATCTATTTTAAGGCATTTTAAAGCAAATTACAGACCTCTATTTCCCTCTACTTCACCATGCATATGATTACTAGAGTTCAATAATGGTCACTTTCTCTGAATGTGAAATTTACATACAATGAAATACACAAAACTTTACTTTTGTTGAGTTTTGATAATGCATACATCTGTTGTAACCCAAGTCCCTATTAAGATACAGAATGTTACCATAACTCCAGATAGCGCTCTCTTTCCTCTTTCCAGTCTATCACTGCTACCCCTACTACGCTGGAGATAAATTTCATTCTGATTTTTTTCTCAACAAAAATTAATTTGCTTATTCTAGAATATCATAAAAATAGAATCATGCAGTGTGTATCTTTCATGTAAGATTTGATGTGTCTGGGAGATTCACCCAAGATGATGCATGCACAAGTAGTAAGCCTTTGCACTTTTATTGTTGAGTGGTATGCTGTTGTATGTGTATGCCAGTTTCCTTACCCATCCTCATACTGATTGACACCTGGGATCTCCAGATTGTGCTGTTAAATTTCTTTTAATTTGGGTAAATAACTAGGGTTCGGATTGCTGGGTCTTAGCTATGTCATTTTTTTGTGATTGCTCTAGAGATGACAATATTCTTAATTTTTCATAGTCTGCAGTAGAAAATTTGCAGCTGTAGAAGTCCATTTAGTCCCTTTGATCTCTAAGGCTATAGTTTTCATAAACATTCTACCTACACACACTGTACAACCTGCAAAACAATGCTATGGGTTTTTCTTTAAATGTTCATATGTATTTTAAAGACATTAAGAGGAAAAAAATGAACTTTTATATTTACCCCATAGTTGTCATTCCCAATATGTGTCACTTCTATTTGAGGAGCCAAATATAATCTTGTATTATTTTCTGTCAGCCTCAAGAACTGCCTTTAGCACTCCTAGTAGTGCAACTCTGAAGCAGGTGAACTCTCAAGTTTATTTTATCTAAAATTGTGTTTATTTCATTTTTATTTCATTTTTAAAAATTTATTATTTTTTTTGGAGGGGAAGGTAATTAGGCTTGTTTATCTACTTTCAGAGGAGGTACTGGGGCTTGAACACCAGGACCTCATGCATGCTAAGCATGTGCTCTACTCCTTGAGCTATATACTCTTCCCTGCATTTCACTTTCATTTTAGAGATTATTTTTTTCTGAATAGAGAATTCTGTTTTTGTCCAGATTTACTGAAGTACACTTGACAAATAAGATTATCCATAAAGTGTATGTGATATTTAGTATTCATATACATTGTGAAATTGTGGCCACAATCAAGCTAATTAACATATCCATCATCTCACAGTTACCCTTTTTGTTATCTCTGTGTGGTGAGAACACTTGAGGTCTACCTCTTTATAATAATGTTGGTCATCCTGTTGTGCATTAGGTCTCTAGAACTTACTCATCTAATAACTGAAAAGTTGTGCCCTTTGATAAGCAGCTCGCCTTTTACCCCACCTGTAAGCCTTTAGTAATCATCATTCTTCTCACTGGGAGTTCAACTTAATCAATTATGTTTTCAGATTCTACATATAAGTGAGATGATGCAACAAGTGTCTTTCTGTGTTTGGCTTATGTGTGGAGCAATGATGTCCTCCAGTATGATACAGAATATTTTCAGTGCCCTAAAATTATCTGTGCTTTATCTACTCTTCCCTCCCCACCATCCCCTGGCAACCACTAATCTTTTTACTGTCCCCATAGTTTTAAGTTTCCAGGAATGTTATATAGTTGGAGTCACATCGTATGTAGCCTTCTCAGGTTGGCCTTTCACTTAGTAATATGCCTTTTTTTAAATTTTAAAAATTAGGGGGGTAATTATATTTGTTTGTTTTTAAATGGAGGTACTGGGGATTGAACCCAGGACCGTGCAAACGCCA
This sequence comes from Camelus ferus, assembly GCF_009834535.1. Taxonomy (NCBI): domain Eukaryota; kingdom Metazoa; phylum Chordata; class Mammalia; order Artiodactyla; family Camelidae; genus Camelus; species Camelus ferus. The sequence continues at coordinate 51,725,687 of NC_045699.1, read as the reverse complement.
AGCACGTGCTCTACCACTGAGCTCTACCCTCCCCTCAGTAATACGCCTTTAAGGTTACTCCATGACATTTCATGGCTTGATAGCTCATTTCTTTTCAGCAATGAATAATATTTTCCATTGTCTGGACAGTCTATTAATTCACACACTGAAGGACATTTTGGTTGCTTCCTAGTTTTGGCAACATGAATAAAGCTGCTATAAACATCTGTATTCAGGTTTTTATGGACATTAAGTTTTCAGTTCTGGGTTAATACTAAGGAGCCTAATTGCTGGATTATAACATAAGAGTATGTTTAGTTTTGTCAAACTTTCTCCAAAGTTTCCGTATTATTTTGTATTCTACCAATGAGTGTGAGTTCTTTTTCTCCACATCATGCTGGCATTTGGTGTTGTCAGTGTTCTAGATTTTGGCTATTTTAATAATGTGTATTACTATCTCACTGTTGTTTTAATTTGCATTTCTCCAATCACGTATGCCGTGGGACATTTTTTATATCCTCTTTGGTGAGTAAATGTTTTTTAAACCCAGTATTACATTAGAATTAGTTAGAACCTTCTGGTTCTTCAAAATAGTGTGTCTTTCTCCACTGAGATTTCTGTCTTTTCATTTGTTACAAGCATGCTTTTCCTCATCTCACTTATTTTAGTCATAATCCTGCTTTAAAGTCTTTAAAGAACATGGCTGTTTCTGGTCACTCTCCAAAGATTTAGTTTTGAAATCAAATGCCTAAAGATATAAGCTAGTAATACAAAAAGCAATGAATATATCCCTTAAATTATTTCTAAATATTTAATAGCTGCTATATGTGACCAGTAAAGAAAAAACAATGATAGGTTCCATATGATCCCACAGTAAGATCCTTCTGCTACAGCTGCTTTCAAGTATCTGAGACCTTGGTTCCCATGGGTAACTATATTTTTCTGTGATGGTTAGTTTTGTGTCACCTTGGCTAGGCTGTAGTACTACTGCTGTATAATACTGTGTTGCTGTAAAGATATTCTGTAGATATGGTTAATGGCTGCAATTAGTTGATTTTAACTAATATAAATTCAGTAATGTTGGTGGGCCTTATTCAATTGGCTGAAAGCATTAAGAGCAGAACTGAAGTTTCACTGAAGAGAAAGAAATCTGACTTGTGGACTGCAGATTCAGCTCGTGCCCAAGCTTTTCTAGCCAGTCTACCCTAGAAATGTGTTAACACTTAAATAGACATATATATAAAGACCACATAGAAGGGAGCCATCATCTTTGGCTGTAGATATTGAGGAAAGTTTCCAGGGAAGGTTACATTGGGACTTAATGGAATTTGAAGGTTGTAGAGATGTTCTTCAGGCAAAAGATGGTAGGAAGGCAGTTTGCAACTAGGTACTTACATATGCAAGACAAAGCAGTGTTAAAAAAGAACTCTGTGCATATTGGAAAAGTCACTACAATGTGACTGAAATATAAGGGCAAGAAATGGGATTGCAATGACAGATTAAAACCTGGTAAGACATTGCCTTGAAGGTCCTGCTAAGGATTTTGAATTTTGTTCCCATGGTTTGTTAGGAAACCCCAGAAGGCTGTGGGATAGGGTGACGATATGACCAGGTCTATGTAAGTGGGTAATGATTTAGCAGGGGCAGAACAAAAGGTAGGGATATCGGTCATGCTGTTTATCCCAGTGTATGGATTTGTAGTTTTTATTTAGATTGGTTCTCACTTTCTAGAGTCAGTTTCAAGCCCTTTTGATCAGCTTGGTCTCCCACCAAAGCCCAATTTCTCCATCTTTTAGAAATACAAGGCAATAGGTTAAGCCCAAAGCAACCAACAGGACTGGAGGAATGCTGTTCAGGTTAAGTTTAAATAGTAAGCAGAGGTGGTTTAAGCCAGGTAGGTCTGGGCATGGAAATTCCAGCAGTTGGACAGGTCAGGGCATCAGAGATAATGATGTTTGAGAGCAAGTCACACAGAAGTAACCTCTGATCCTAGAGCAAAGATTTGTTCACTCTCTGCCCTCTGCTAGGCTTCCAGATCTGCATGGTGAGAACAAGGCTCTGGGGGATGCGGCTGCAGCCAGAATTTATAAATTGCACTCTGCCTTTTATTAAGAGAAGTGTAGAGTTACCAGGCCTTCCGGGTGATTCTTACATTATTTATGCTTACACAGAGCACCCTAGATTTCTCTAAGGCTGCAGAAATTATACCCGAGAAAAGCACATACTCTTTTGTATGTTATCAACAGTCATGACATAGCCCCGATGACAGCGTGATCACTGTGGAAGTGGGACAATTAAGTGGAATTACACAGGAAGTGTCCCGCTTTCAATATTTTTGCCAATGAGCAGAATGAAGAAGGTACCAATTTTCATTCTCAGTTCCCATGAGGAATTATTCTCCCCATCGAAAGCATCAAAACCCCTCAAAGAGAAAAACACAAGGTGCACCTGCTTAAAGAGTGAAGAGCAGGCCCTGGCATACATAGCTGGAGGTAACACGTATGCATAGGAATCAGGTGATAAAGTCTGTACCCAAAGTGCGCACTGAAGGGGGACTTAAGCAAAGCACAGACTGATAGAGAGACTGACATTTCGTGGCTGAAGGGCAAGGGAGCAGAACATCAAGGGACACGTGGAAGAAAAAGAGAAGGAAGTTGACCATGCCCGGGGAAGAGAACTCAGTGCCTACAGCTAAAAGCCTCCTGTGTCTGTGCCAGTGGGAGGCTTCACGTGGCCCACGGCCCAGTCTCTGACCTTGAAGGGTTACCCCTGCACCAGTCACTAGAGCAGGCTGCCAAAGTGCCGGCAGTGCTAGACCTCACTGACTACTGCTTTATGCCAATGTTCTCTGTAAGTCTTTGCAGCCAGCACGTTCCACCAGCTTCCCGCTAGTGCTGGCTGTCCAAAACAAAGCCCCATCGTCGTTTCTGCTTAATTCATATTTATACCCCCTTACTGCTCCTCTCTTTCAAATGTTCCCAGTAAGACCTCTGGAACCCTCCATTATAAATAAATTCTCCCATATTTAAGCTTATCATACATTAATCCTTCCACCTTCCCCCTTGAAAACCGTCAGGAGGTAGGTTTGAGGTTTTTGTTTCTCCATACTGCTTCTAGATTTTTGTTCATCCACTTCCTGTAAAAACTCCTAATCCTCCAGCCTCTGTTCTCACCCACCGTTGTCTTCTGTTGGCTTCACGGTCCCTCCCCTTCATGTATTGTGGATTCTGGCCCCACATAAATCTCTGTCACGAGAATGGCATTAATTTCCATGCTGAGCCATCTAACACCAGTAGCCCTTAAGGCTTTCCCCTCTTTTTCATCTCACTCTACCTGGTCATTCACTCTTGTGGCCACTCCTTAGAACTTGCCATCACCTGGAATGTTCCTCCTCTGAAATACTAAGTTTCAGTTTCTCACATAAACCACCTTCCAGGTCCCTCAATATCTTAATTCTGGTCTTAAGTGTCCTTCAACCTATTTGGTACCTTGGCTCATTCATATCTTTCCATTCTCTTTTTCTACCAGACATCGAACTACTCTCTCCATTGGTTCTTTTTTCCTCTCATCTTTTACTTCAGCATAAACCTATCTTGGGTTCAGTATTTTACTTTTTCATTTTTTTCTCCACTTCTATACTTGCATTGTTTAGTGCTTCCAGAAGAAGCAGGCAGCCACAGACTGACAGCTCCACACACTCACGCTCTCCTAAACGAGCCAGGAGGGGCTCATCAGTCTCCTTATCAGGTCTTGGTCATCTCCTTTTTCTCTCTCTCACTGATGTGCTTTCAAACTTCCACTGCTCTCAAGTCCCCTACCCAACACCCACCTCTGTCATCCTCAGAAACGATCTTGTGCCTTTCAAGGGTTCTGGAAAACCGGGCCTTCTCGCTTGCTCCGCATTCACACCAGCTGCTCACCTGCAGTGTCCGAGGCTGAGCTGTCCTCGCTCTGGATCACAGCCAAGCGCTCATCTCAGTCCTGGGTACATCCTCGTCTAGTCATTCTCAGTCAGTCCACTTCCCTCCTGAATCACTCTTTCATTCCTTCTCCTGAGCCAATAGACATTTTGAAGTTTTTCCCATCCTAAACAAGAGAGATTATCTCTTCAATCTTACATATCCTTTTAATGACTGTCCAATCTCTCTCTTTTTTCCAAATTCAAACATCAGACTCATCACACTGCCACTGTGCTACTAAAACTAGCAAGAGCTAGTTATCAATCTTCGAATTGTTAAATACCTTGTATATTTTTTCAGTGATCCTAGAATAGGTGTGTGTTTATCTTCTATCCACACCTCTTCACAAAACTCCAAATTAATACCCAGTACTAGAAAACTCCCTCAGCGTGCCCCACAAGCACCTCAGTGTCAACAGGTGAGAAAGTGAACTTACTAACCCTCTGTTTGAGCCAGGTGCCCCTTCAGTTTTGCCCACCACAGGTGCTGGCACTGCCATTCACCCAGTCACTGAAGAGTAAAAGTTAGAAGGCCTTCTTGACTAACCCACAATCAAGACCTGCCAATTTTCCATCCTCACTATTTCTGGGATGTGCTCTCTCTTTTCTACCTGAAACAGCTATCCACGTTATCTTTTACCATAACACCTGAGCAGTCCATCTGTGGGACTGTTGACTCTCACCTTGCCTGCTACAGTCCAGGCTGCAGAGTGACCTCGCTGCAGATGCAGATGAAATAATGCCATTTCTGTGATTAAACACTTTTCAGTAGTTCCTCATTTCCTCCAGATGTCATTCACTGTACCCTTCATGATCTAGCCCTGGAAAGGAATTTCCCCCCAGCTTCCAGCTTAGTACTTTATCATTCAGCAAGACCAAATTGCTCATAGCTCCCCCTACACCACATTTCTGTAACTTTGATTAATTATACTGAGCTCTCTACTGAAATACTTTCCCCCGACACTTGTCTTTGCCTAACTCACTTTCAAACTTTTGATTCCAAATTCTGTATTACTTCCCTTAGAGTGACTTTCCAGAATGACTTATTCTTTGTGTTTTCATATATCCTATACACATCTCCACTAAAAGGGCCATGGTCAAGACAACCAATGAACTCTATTTTGCGAAATCCAGCAATCAATTATCCATTAGCATTTTCCTTAAACGCTTACATTCTGCAGCCTTTGGAAAAAATGACCACCTCTCCTTTTTTGAAATCCCTTCTCTCAGTTTCTGTGACATCAGTCTTTTATTTTTCCTCTGATGCTGCTCAGCTGCTCTTGTAAGTCGTTCCTCCACTGCCTGCGGTGTGGATGCTGGAATGCCTCAGAGCTCCGTCTTCAGCCCTCCTCTCTTCTGTCTCTAAGTCTCTGTCTGAGCAGTATGATCACAACGTTGAGATACCACATCTATTTTAACGCCTCCCATGTTGACCTCTCCCCTGAGCTTCAGACCTGGATATTTAATTACCATCTCAAGCTTAACAAGTTCCAAAAAGCACTCTTGATTCATGATCTCCTTCCTTCTCCAGTCTTGCCTGTTTAAGTTAGTGGCTCAGCCCCAAACCTAGGGGCCATCTCTGGGCATTCCACTTCTCTTACTCTTCTCTCTACCACTTTCCATTACCTCCACCACTACCCACCAGTCCTAGTCACCATCTCTCACCTGCTGTGGCCTCCTGACTGTCTCCTTCTTTCCATCTTGGCCCCTCCTGTCCATTCTCTGCCCTGCATAAAGTTAAATCATACATTTTAAGTTGTATCAAACCCTCCAATAGCTTCCAATTATACTTAATATAAAAAACAGAGCTCCTTAATCATGACCTGCAAAACCCCGGTGCTCAGACCCCTTCCTCTGCCCTTGATCAACCTCATTTGCTAAACTCTAACCACACTAGCCTTCTCTCTGTTCCTTCCCCCCCTCTTTCCATAACTGCCTCCACGTTTGTGTTCCTTCTTTCCGATCATTATATCCCTGTCCTAACCACTCTTTGTAAAAGATCTCAACTCTCTACCTCCATTCACCTTCTATTCAGTTATCACTTTTTTGGGGATCTATATAGCACCATTCTCTGAAATAATCACATCTCTAATCATATTTGTATGTTTTTCATAAGATCTATGTGAGCAAGGACCTTATCTGTCTTGTCACTGCTGTACCCTCAGGACCTAGTACAGTGCCTGGAACATCATGGACGTATGTACTTTCCACTCTGACCCTTCCCATGATAGATGGTGAGAGCTGGTGAGAGCTTCTTGAAGCCACTCCAGTGACTGAGCACAATGCCTGGTGTACGAGGGTTGCTAAAATGTTAACTAAATGAATAAATGAATGAGTGAATAAATATACCAACTTAATATTTTCACTTATTATTTAGAGAAAGAAAATTGGGAGTTGACACCAGCACTATGTTTATCTATGGTATATGATATAGAAATATGCCCTACTTGACTATGAGTTAGCTATATAGTTCTTATTCCAGCGTGGGGATTTAATCACATTCAACTCATCCCTTTATTGTCTGTTGCAAACCTTGTCTGAATTAGAAAAGCTCTGCAGGCAGAGGGATAGCGAGACGTCTGGTTTGGGAGGGGTAAGTCTTGCCTTGACAACTCTGGGACCCAGAGTGGCCAATAACATAGACACCATCCTCACAGAAGGCTGAGCTAAATCCATGCGTCCCAGGATGCCACGCCTTGCAACTTCACTGAAGTTACCCACTTGTGAGTCTAATGAAACAGTTACATTTTCATTTGTTTTCCCCTGGTTGATGCTTTTTAGTCTAAAGACCAACCATGAATAACCATTGTGGTGGTTCCACACCCGCCAGAGAGGTTATCCAAGGAGATGTACTTTGGAGAAAAAGAAGTAATTTGGCACTGAGGTCCATCTCTGCGATAGGGAAAAAGCAGTAGAAGCACATGGAAGAGTTGCCAGGAAAACCCTATTTTCCATAATCAACTAGTTGACCAAGAGTTTGGCTTGGGTTTACTAGAGCACTCGAATTTCACAACAAGAATTTGTTTCCTAATTAGTCTGAAAGGGGAAGAAAGAGAATCATTTTCAGAGCCCTTGGTGAGTCTTCCAACCACACCATGCCTGCTTATGAACTTGAGTGACGCGATTTCATCATTTTGTGGATTTCGCCCAGTTGGAAGGAGGCAAGGTCACGTAGGGGAAAGCCTCAGTGTGTGGGTGTGAGCGAGGTGCTAAGCAGCACCTCCTTGAGTAGTCTTCTCTGCCCTGAGCAAAGGCAACTCTGATCTTCCAGCTCCAGTTCCAGAAGCCCTGGGGTCACCCCTGGCTCCTCTCTTTTTCTCATAGTCTTTATCTCATCCATCAGCTCTACCTTTCAGTACATCACACAAATCCAACCACTTCTCCTCTCTCAGACAGCCACCACTCATGTCTAAGCTACCCTCCTGCCTTACCTGGATTGTTGCAAAATCCTTCTACACATTCGCTATGCTCTTAGCAGCTAGACTGCTCTCCTTCTTCTTAGAACCTTCCAGTGGTTTCAATCGTTCAAAATAAAAGCCCACATCTTTACAAAGGTCTACAAGGCCCTATCTGTTCGGGCCCCTGTAAGCTCTTTGATCTCATCTCCTACTAGTCTCTTGCTCATTCACTCCACTCCAGCCACTCTGTTCCTCTGTTCTTCAAATGGACCAGTTATATTCCTACCTCAGGGCCTTAGCACTTACTATTTATTTCTGCCCGAAATACTCTTCCCCAGGTGTCACCCCGGCTCATTCATTCATCTCCTTTATGTCTTTTCAAAGCCTCTGCCTCTGTGAGACCCTTCCTATTGGATGGGGACAAACACACCTATTTTCCTACCAATACTCCCCATCCCCTTTCTGTGCTTTTTCCCCCACGGCACTCCTTTTCACCTGGCATATATATCCAATTTATCTCTCCCCGAAGATTGTTGATTTCCTGCAAAGGCATGGGTTCTGTTTCTTTTGATTCTAGACCCTCCACACCCAGAACACTGGAAAGAGAAGAGGCACCTGATAACTACTTAATAACAGATACATCCTCTGAGGATTGAATGGAATAACGTATGTAGTGTACATGGCAAGTGGAAGGCGTTCAACAAATATTCATTTCTACCCTCATCCCCTCTCATATGGATTGCAATGTCTGCTATAGTGTTTGTTTAGAATGGCATATCACTATGGAAACATAAATTCCCAAAGGAATTTGTCTTAATTAATAGATGGGTGATTTATGGCATTACATTTAAAATCAAAAGTCATCCCAAACATATTTTGAACAAAGGACCTACCCATATAATTTTATATATAATCTAGGCTGCATGAGGGATAGCAGTGACAAATATTGAGACTTAGAGCAGAAAACTTATGGGTAATTCTCACCTTACATGGTAAGAAGGAAAATACTTGGGTTCAAATCCCAGCCTACCTCTGATTAGCTGTGTTCCTTGGGCAGGAAATGTTAGATTCTCAGAGCCTCAGCTTTTTCATCTAGAAGATGGGAGTCTGAGAGCCCCCTTCTTGATGTGTTTTAGCAATTACAGAAATATTTACTGATGGAAAACAATAAAAGTCAGTTTCCACTAACCAAAAGTCTTGTCCTGATCCTATGGTTTTCTTCAGCTATGGACAATAATGAAAGGGAAGGACGGTGACCTGGGAGAAGGCTTGCCCTGCGTGTGCCATTCCCTCCCTCCATAGTAAAAACGCCTGCCATGTGTTGAGAGCTTCCTCTTGACCAGATGCTCATTCTCTTTTGATATCTTGTCTATAGCTACTCTTGTCAAGATGCAGAAGCCAAGAGCCAGAATGGCTAAGTCCCCTAACCAATATCATACAGACAGTAATTGGCTGAGCCCAGTCTCCAGACGCTGCGCCCCGAGCCTGTCCACTACACTGCCCAGTGCCGAGCGTGGGAGCTGGAACCATCTAGCGCCCTAACCTATGAACACTGCATAGATTATCCCATCACTGGTAAACCCAGGGGATCATTTAAATGTAAAAGAACCTATGTAAGCTCAGGTTCTAGACACATGGTTTTTATATGACATAGTTATTATGCACAACTGTAATCATAAACTCTAGCCTCCACAGAGCAAAGTACAGTTTCAGGGTGCTTCCACAGCCATCTCTTCTAGTTCTCACAATGACTGTTCAAGGCGGTTCTGATCCCGCTCCTTTCACAGCTGAGTGGACTGGGGCTCAGAGGGAGTCAGTGTCTTGCCAACCAGCACACCGATGCAAACGGTAACTTTGCTTCTTGAGAGCCTGCCCTGGGCCATAGACTCTGATGCGCACAATACTTGCATTATCTCTTTTAATCTTCACAACGCCCTTGTGATGTAGGTAATACTGTGTTTCACATATTTCATAGCAGGAAAATGAAGCCTAACTTTCTCCGGGTTGCACAACTGCTGAGAGACGGAGCCAAGATGAACACTAGACCCGAGCCTGCCCTCTGGCCCACTTTGCTGCCCCATGTGGTACAGCAGGCGCATCTCATTCCCATGAGAAAGGGAGAGCCCATTTCTCACGTTCTGACTCTACAAGCAGCAGAGGCTTGGAAACCCGGGGACTAGTCTCAAGTACTGCACTCCTTGAGGTTTTTCCTCTTAGTTGAATCTTTCATTTGAAAATTTCTTGAATATCACCTGGCCTTTAGTAACTTGGGGTGGAATTTCTCTAAGTGATGTTTCTTAAAATAAATGGCTAATTCACACTCCTCTAATCCATCTCATATCACGATGACAAACTCACCTCCCTAAATACGGTTTTCACTGTCACTTTCTAGTTCAAGACAGTGAATGGTCCCCGATTTCCTACGATGTGAAATCTAACTTCCTAACCTGGCTTCACCTAACCATCTCCATGTATCACCACCTCTTCCTCAGTAGGCTCCTCCTTCCCCCCAAGAATAAACTCTCCTCTTCCTGCTTTAAACCAGTGACTCCCAGGGACCAGTGGCACTAAGAAAGCAAAAGTCTGGGCAACCCACAAACTTATTTCTTCCACGTATGGAACCCGAAGAAACAGTGGCTTTACAGTCTCATGATTATCTCACAAAATAAAGAAAAAAAATCAAAGGCAAACACTAAAGGACAAATAATCAAATCGAAATAAAGACCTGTCAGAAGGAAAGATAGCTGGATACATATGTATATAATAGATACATATAAAATGGTAATTATAGTATAATGGCCAGATTTATATGTTCTATAATACACACCAGTATATGGATGTTAAAATATTGTTCTTTCTCTCCATTTTGAGATGGGTTGATGAGTATTTCATCAGTGATAAGTGTCTGCCAGAACATAATTTGGTCTCCTATTCCAGTGATACTCAGGATTCAAGAGCATCCTGAGTACATCTTATATTATTTCTTCATTTTCCAGCCTCTCTTTTTAGCTAAATAAGGTTCTCGAGAGCAGAGACCACATCGTGCGCCTCCTCTGCATCTCCCACTATCGGGACAACAAGGCCAGGGCCACTCAGAGGAGAGAGGACAATATACGTGAGTTCACAGATAATCAAAACAACCTGAAATGCTGTAGGCAGTGCATCTGCCTCTTGGGGGGGAGTGAGAACAACCCGCCCCACCCAGTATTAGCTTTCTGGAATGCAGCGTTTCAGCCTGACCTTTCAGTGACCTCCCACTTCACAGAGCCTATAGGTCACCTGAAGCCCCCTTCCCTTATCTTCCTGGTAAATCATGTCACTCATTCTTCCCACCACCCTCTCGGGGAGGGCAGGAGAGGCTGTCTGAAACGAGACATATCAGAGCAAGAAAATACTTTAACCACAATAATCGGTTTGTGTTCTCTGACAGAGTAAGCATGTAGATTTTCCAGCCAGCCTTGAGTCTGTGTCTCTGCATGGTGAGGGAGGTATTCAGAGAAAAAACAAAACACAGTGTAAGGTTCTTGGCCGTGTGTGGAAACCCACAAAATATCCTGGTCCAGTTAAACGTTTAATGAGGCCACCCTGGAAAAGCTGTTGTCTTCGGTTGTCATCAGTGTTTTCCCCACATCAGTGCCTTTGTTTAGGGGTCACGATGCCTGGAAACACCTTGACCACTCACCCTTTCCTGCATCATCTTTACACTCTGATACTACACGTTTGGTTAATGGGTCACCTCTCACAGAGCTCTCCTCCTCAACTCTCGCCTTGTTCCTCTGGCTGACCATCCACTGTCCCTAGTGCCTTTGACAAACATCGAATTCAACCTCCAAAACAACCCAGTGAGATAGGTTTTGTCATCTTCATGTTACAGATAAGTAAACTGGGCCTCAGAGAAGTAAAGTGACTTGCCCAGCACAACACAGCGATGACGAGATACGACTGGGATTCAAAACCTGATCTCCCTGACTCCAAATGGTCTGTCTTTTAATGTCGCCCACCATGTTGTACCAGGTGGCTAGTTAGTTTTCAGATATCAGAAGATTCCAGTCTGAAAAAGAAATGAGCAAATAACCCTCCATCACCTAGCCGACAGCCAATGTAAAGCCAAGAGAGATTAGAGGACCTGCCAGTGAAAAATGCTCCACGAGGGACCCTTGTCTTTAAAACTGGTTCCCACAGGACCTGGTTCAGACTGATTAGGAGGCTAAATTATGGATGGCAATAAAGCAGTTCAGTTAAGCCAGATCTATGTTCGTCCTTATTCTACCAACCTCATAGGAGAGTGGCTGCGCCAATTAAAAGAAAGACCATGGGTAAAAGGAGGACACAGCTCAGTGCCTGACCCGTGGCTAGAGCTTACTACATAGTCATTTAATCTCACTGCCATTCAGATCACGGTCCCTCACACAGAACTGCATATATTTGCTCTCTTCTCTCCTTTAGATGCCATGTTGATATTACCTCGATCCCAATAAAATAATAGCTAACTGATTGCCTGGAAAGGTAGAAACCAGGACAGGCTTCCATCCATGGTAGGGTCACGAGAGGATCCAGGAGGTTATGTGTGTCATCTGCTCTAAACCACCTCAGGACCACGTTGTCACCTAAGCTGAGAAAGGTCTGCAGTCTCCAGTAGAGATGGTCTGTTACAAGTTCCCTACAGAAAGCATTTGTTCCCATTATGGGGTGAGTCAGGAGGCAGCCCCAGAACTGAGAAGATACAGGTCTACCTGGGATTTATGGTTTGGCGTTCTCTCATCTTTTAGTCAGAAAGCAAACTGACTCACTTTTTCCTCCCACATAAATTGCCTTCGTTCTCTTTCTATTAGGAAGCCTGACTTTGTCAGGTAATGAGATTTGAAATGTCTGTCTGTTTCCCATGAAGCCTCGTGAAAGACAGTGTCATTCCCACGGAACCAAACAAGCAGGGAACTTAGAGACCTAGTTGGTGAAGATGGCCTCGATGGGACAGTTCAAATAAATAAAGTCCTTGCGCCTCATTTTAAGACTGTTCTCTCCTCTTACTTCTGTGATAGAGCACTATTCACGCCCAGGGGCCATGACATTTACTGATTCCTCCAAGTCACTGATAGAACTGCATCCTTCAATGTGAGAAGCAGCATGGTCCAGAAAGCAGAATTACAGGAGTATTGATGGGGGAAAAGAAGCTGCTACTGCCTAGAGATGAGGGAAAATGATCAGGCATGTCATGAAGAAAATGTGGAATCTGGGGCTTGAGAGCAAGTCACAGCTCAGTTCTCCAGCAGTTACATAACCTTGGGCAAACTGCTTGACTCTCCGGAGCTGGGTTTGGGAATCTTGTTCTGTAAAAATGTATAGGATAATCCCTACGAAAAAAAATTTTATGTGTGCTCTCATATATATATTGTGAAATCAAATAAAAACTCAGCAACTCAAACACATCAGCCTGTGTTACCGAAGTAAACTGCTATTTCAAAACAGAGTTTATGGCAGGAATCTGCTCAATTAGCAGAGAGCAGTTGTTTCGCATTGGAAGCTTCTGGTTAAAAAAACAGTTGGCAGGGAGCAGGTGGCATAATCGAACAGGATACTGGTAGACCAGTTTAGAAGACAACACTCAGCCATAGTTAACAATACTGTACTGTATATTTGAAAATGGTGAAGAGACTAGGTTTTTAAAAGTTCTCACAAGAAAAAAAATTCATGGCCACGGGAGGTGTTGGATATTAACTAAACTTAATGTGATGATCCTTTTGTAATGTACACATGTATCAAGTCATTATGTTGTATATCTTAAACTAATAAAAATGTTCTATGTCAACTGCATCGCAATAAAACTGGAGTGGGAGAAAGACTAGCACACCCAGAGTTTCTTCTTTTGATTGGTATGCTTCTATTTTGATGGGGGTGGGGGAAGTTATGTGTGGTGAATTTTCATACGATAAGAGAGCAAATAAAAGGGAGGCTTATTTTTCACAGTTTAAGCCATTGTCGTTTCTTGGTTAGTGCTCTATCCCATTTGACGATAACAAACTATTTTTGTTTGTTCATTTGTTTTTCATCCCTCTGGAATAAAAGGATATTATACTGGCATGGTAAAGAGGGACTTCATGTTTATTCTCTTAAAAGTGCTAACTACCCTGAGTATAGGATTATAATCGAATAGTTTTAATACATTTCTAGGGAGCCTAGAGAAAAACTTCCAATAACAGGAAATAATAGATGACAGCAATGAACACATCAATGCAGACGTTCTGTTTACATGTTAGTGTTACCATAATGTTAAAGCAAAATGTATTGATCACTGAACTCTGTCCCTAGCAAAGGATAGAGACGGGGCATGAGATAGCTTTCCCGAGAACCCTGGGGACAGGGCTAAAGGAGAATTACCCCCGCCACCTCCAAAGGGCCTTTGTAGTTTTATCATACCATCTTATTTGATCTTCACCACAATTTGGAGAGGAAGGCAACTCAACTTAATGAGATGGAAACTGAGTCACAGGGAAGTTGCCATCTGCCCACCTTCACCCAGCCAACAAGTAGCAGTCCCAGGACTAGGCTCTGGTTTCATCCCACTCCATCCTCCACACTGGGAAGCAGAGAGGGAACAAAGTATCTACTGGTTGCCTATATAAGACCCAGAGACTACTCTCAAGGGTAATTATGTAGCAAACATAGAGGAAGGATAATGTGGCTATCACATTTAGGAAAGAGGTAATGTTACAGAACAACCTCTCCCACCTGCCCCCAAATATACAGAAATTCTAAAGAACTATAGGGATTTATAAATCTATGCCCTTACCCAGTTACTGCCGGATAACCTTACGATGAAGTTGCTACTCTCGGTTCCCACCCCCCCTGCCCAGTTCTTCAAATCACAGAGTTCTAGACAGAGAAAAAACTTCAAATTTCAGAAGCAAGGATAGCATTAAACATAGACTCATGCATTGTATGGGTTTGCAATGACTTTGAACAAAATCATTTTAAGTAATGTGTAGGGTGTTTGTTCAAGTGGATAGAATCTAATGTTTTGCTCAGTGCTATCATTTTAAGTTAGAAGAGAAAGAAACACAAAAGAGACCAGAATAATAAACCCTACATCTAATAATAACATTCAAGTCCAGCATGTTTCATTAAATAAGCTAGATAAATTTGATATAATGGCTGAAAATGATTACAAGTGGAGTCTATTAGGGATAAAATTATGAGACTCTCAATGCATGCCTTTATTCTTCCAAGATGGTTGGCAGATTCGCTCTGGGCCAAGCACTGGGTGTGTCCACAAGAACATGTCACTGCCCAACAGAGGAGCCAAGACGTGCAAAACACATCTGTAGACTTGTAAACTAGACAGAGAGTTCTGCAACCAGAATGGTCCTCCCTGATGAGGAACTGAGTTCCCACCTTTTAGAGGAGAAGAAATAGGAGGCCTACAGTGGGTAAATGCGATGCTCAATGTCCCTCAGCTCCTCAGTGCAGAGAGCGGACTAGACTCTGGATATTCAGATTCTCGCTGACTACCCTGTACACTAGACCATGTATCATATTTTCTTTTTACACTTACCTCCATTCTCAAAGTCTTACATAGTGATTCTGTAATGCTTTCATGATCCCAAAAAATTTTAATGATGTCTTTAATTATTATTTTTTATCTTTTATTTATTTTCATTTTTGGGGGGAGGTAATTGGGCTTATTTATTTATTTACAAGGGAGGCACTGGGGATTGAACCCGGGACCTCGTGGATGCTAAGCACGCACTCTACCACTGGGCTATACCCTCCCTGCAAGAAAGAATTTTTTAATGAAAGAAAAATATACTACAGGAAGCACATCAAAGGCGGGCAGCCTAGGCTGTGGAGTGTTCAGGAAGGAGATGAGTTCAGGTGGAGAGAGTAGAGATAGGGAGAGACTGGTAGTGGAGATGGCATCTAGGGGGAAGCACCGGAGTGCACCGGTGGGAACATGGTGGAGCGAAGACAGTAGGACCAGGGTATGTAGAACATGCTATGGACCTTTGCAGAAGGATGGAGACTGGGGATCTCTGAGGGATGACTCAGTCCCCTTTGTGTCTCACTATGTCTGCTCTACTGTGGATGTTTAATATTCTGGGAGGGAGGGAGGGACAGAGGAAGAGAGGCAGGAAATAAACGGCGAAAATGTGAGAATAAGGGAAGCTGAAACCACATTGTGAAGATTTTGCATTGTCAGTTCTGGGAATTTGGACTTAATTTATGGCATTAAATGAACTCACTAAAGGCTTTTGATCAGGGAAGCTACTTGATTTGGCTTATATTTTAAAAGAGCATTATAGCAGCAATTAAAAAAAGATGAACTGGAAAGTGAAAAGACTGGAAATTGGAGGTTTGAGATTTCCAGAATTTCTCATACAGTTGTTTCTTATCTCTTTAATTTTGATACTCTGGTTAAAGTTTCCAACACTGAATTAGCAAACTGTTTTGAACGTAGGTGCTTGAAAGATAACTTGAATTGGTCTTTTTCCTGAATGTTTTATAAGCCCTGAGTTTGCAAAATGTATTAGAATTAGCTTAACTGATTATATTTAAGTCTGAATCAAAATGGGATTTCAGTGCTGCAGTTTTTTAAAATTAGTTATAAAATAAGCTACAAGGATATATACTGTACAACATGGGGAATATAGACAATATTTTATAAATAGAATATTAACTTTAAAAATTGTAAATCACTATACAGTACACCTGTAACTTATATAATATTGTACAGCAACTATACTTCAATAAAAAATAAGTAGGAATTGATACTGTAAGCCTTGTTTTACCAAGTTGCCATTTTTAACAAAAATATAGTTTAAATAAAACTATTAAATTACAAATATGATTAAAAGCTCATAGCCCTTACGATAAAACCATCTTGAAATATTTTAAAAGCTCACAGGATGCTATTATCAAAATACAATTTGTGTAATTAAAAAAAAAGTCTTTGTGCACAGAAGTCTAAAAAAACATGCTTTTCCAACCAAACTAACGAACATGGACAACTTAACAGCAGACAAGTTCTCACTCTAGTCAGTGACCTGCAATTCTGCTGTCCATCTTTCTGGACATCAGAGTTCCCATGGAATGAGGTCTTCAGAGACAAAATCCCCATAAAGGCAGCCCTACAAATGACCAGTGGAGTGAGGAATTACATAATGCCTGGTCTCTGCTTCAGTTAGCAGGACGGGGGACGATACGCAAGAAGCAGAGATGAAACCCCAGGCTCTTGGAGGCTAGGCTGTAAAGCTCTGAAGTTGAGAAGAATAGAGAATGGCCTGACCGGGGGATGGTAAATAAGGTGGAGTAAAAATCTCACGAAATAATTAAGTAACAGAAAAGGAAGGAGCAGACAAAAGCGAACTGGTGAGAGACAGATCTATAGAAATTACCAAATCAACCATGTGGCCTTTAGAATGAAGGGATCATTCATGTACTGCAAAAGATTAAGTGAATCTGCAAGAGCCAAAACCCCGCACTTCTCTGGGAGGAGGATTCAAAGCTGCACAAGGATTCAACTAGCACACAGACAAATATCCGGTGACACTACCGGGAATTCAAAGATGCCCTTTGCCTGGAGTCCAGTGCATTGGGAGAATATGGCTTAGGAAATTTTAGGGACAAGAGACACAATAGCAACCCTATAAATATAAAAAGGCAAGTTGATGGTGAAGATCTTACAGGAGGGAAAACACACCTGAACTAACATGAGTCCTGGGAACTTAAATTGTCCAGTAAGGTTACATGACTTCATATCACCTCACTGAACTTCTTCAAAAAACTGACTCTTCATAGTGACTGGAGAAGTTTTGCATGTGGTGCTCCCCAGCCGAGAGGAATAACATGTTACAGGACATTTCTCACCCCCTCTTTTTTCATTCCATTTTCTCCTTCGACTTACTAGGACTTACTGGGAACGTTTGCTACATTCATGTGACTCCACAGAAGCGAGGGCACCGCCCACCTCAGGACCCCACATCTTCTTTCCAGGCGCCCTGAACTTCTGAAGGGAGGCTAGTCATGTACCAGGTTCACTGGGAGATACAACAGAAATGAGATGAAGAAAGTAAAACACATGTGTGCACACACACGGACACACACACACACACACACACACACACACACACAAAAGCAGTGTAAAAATCCATTTATGAACCTGAAGGATTTTGAGTCTCCTTGTTTTGAGGATTCTGAGAGTATCTCTTGAGAAAACTCACATTAAAGATACACTGCCAAGGCAAGTGACTAATTATTTTGGAACACAATGAATATAAACAGTGAGGCTGGAGTTCAGGCTTAGGAAAGAGAGAAGAGGTTCATTTCTAACATCAGGAGCAGGCAAAGTAACTCAGCAGAAAATGAAAACAAGAAACCGTAATGACTACACTTAGAAGAGGCAACCCATGATGACACATCTGGAGAGGAGCCATCAGATGACGTGAATAAAAAGTTCTGTCAAGATGACGCTAACTGGTCAATGAGTTTGTATTTGGAAAGGATTTAAAGTTAGAGGATTAAGAAAAACCCAGTTTCTGCTGTGGCCAAGGGCATTGCTATGTTGGTGGGGATTACGTTTACCCCCGCTTGTCTCTCTGTGCCGCGCCATCGGTGGGAAGCACGGGGTACAAGTTCATCATTGACATGATCATTTTCTTGGAGCAGATGGGCATGGGAAGGGGTGAGGGGGATAAGGAGTCCATTCTCAGGTTTCTCCCCAGCCCTCTCAGTATGGTGTCCCTCTCAGTTCAGTCATCAACAAGATGAGCAGACACGTCACATTTGGGAAAGGCACAGAGGTTAAATGGCCTGCTGCCATCTGTCCCCGCTGGGGTTGAGCAACACCGAAAGTATTTCCCTAGGCAGGGCAGTGAATTCTCTCCTCTGACACGGTGATGGCTGCTCTCCCACCTGGGTCAAATCCTCACTCCAGGTCCTTTCATACTGACATCCTTAAAGGAAGGACTCCACAGCCCAGAGATAGTAATAAACCAGGAGGGAAACCGGGCAGCATGTTAAAGGGGGAAAAAGGTATTTTTCCAAAGACATGTTTAGACTGATAGACAAAAGGACCACCCAGCCTCCCACACTGCTGGGCATCCAGTGCTGGGCTGATGGCTCATGTCAAACTCAGAGAGGAGACAGGTTGAGGTCTGAGCAACGAGAGCCTTCGAACAACCAGCTGACTGCTAGTCTCTCCCTCTGAAATTCCGTTCCTGCGTACCCAGCCTTTATGGTCCAATATTACCCATCCTTCAGGGCTTAACTCAAGTCCTGCCTCCTGCAGGAAGCCTTCCTAGCTTTACACAGCCCTATCTCCTCTCAGTTCCTATGAGCTGTACTTCTCTTGCAACCTATGCAGCATCTCCACTAAACCCAGTTGTGTTCAAGAGCTCGGATCTGGAGCCAAACTGCCTGGGTTCATAATCTTACCTACGTGTTGCAGTTTCATTCTTTGTAAAAGAGGATAATAACAGAGCCTATGTCACTGGGCTACTGTGAAGACAAAGGGAAATAACCTTCTTAAAGTGCCCTTCATACAGTGGGAGCTCTACAGGGGCTTCCAGTGACGAGGACTGTTACTAGCGGCATACAGCCATGCATCTCAGCCACCTCCGACAGACAGGAGCTCCTGGAGGTCACAATCTGTGCTTGATTCATTTTGTCCCACACTAAGTATAACCCAGTGCTCAGGATACAATGACATGCGTATGTCTTGGGCAGCAGGGAGGGGAGGCAGGCAAGACCAGGCAGCCAGGGCTGAGGGAACTGGCCGCTCTCTAGACTGGCCTCTGCCGAAGCTGCCTGGGGTTCAAGGAACAGATTTCAGTGGACTGGCCAAATTCAGACAAGTGTCACCATGAAGGGGGCTTAATTCACTAGAAAGAGTGCGGCAGTGAGAGACTCACACCTTTAGGAAGAGAGACTCGGTGTAAGACAGAACTAAGCCATTTTGGACCTGCTTATTTCAGGTCAACACAGCAGTATGTGTTTGCGGGACCTGGAAGGCCAGTAGTATCTGGAGCAACGTGACAGAGCAGACTGAGGTCTGGGGACCAGAAAGATACAGATCAAAATCCTGCCTCTACCTCTGGCTAGTTACGTGACCTTGGGCCAGCGGGTGAGCTCTTCTGCAAAATGGGAACAAGCACACCTAACGTTCAGGACTGGTGGAAGGATTCGCGCTAAGTAGCCAGTCTGATGTCGGACTCACAACAGTGCTCTGCCACTGGCTTTAATTCTTGTTCTTGTTCTGCTTGGCAGGGCAGAGAGTAGCCTGTGAGCATAAGATTCAACTCCAAGTCCCAGGGGTAGTGGGCCTGTCACAAGCTGGGATGGTGCTAGACTGGCCGAGGTTGGCCCAGTAACTAACGCTGGCGGGGATGGAGACGGCAGAAACGGGGCCTTCACTCACACCTTCCATCTTAACATCACTGCATGCAAACTGACCGTCCACCCATTCCATGACCCGTTCCCAAAGAACAGCTCCACCTTCAATCCTGGAGATGCCCAATCAGAAAACATAATCCTGGGGTGCTTTTTTGAAAGCAGGTTAAGCTGGGGGTGGGGGCAAGGACAGGGCAGGAATAGGAAGGCCAGTTAAAGAGTGAGTCAAGATACTTGGGGGAAGGAGAGAGCATGGAGTTGAAGTGGTGTAATTCCACAGCAGCTCTGCTGGAAAATAAGAAAAATCACTCAATGCTCTTTGCCAAACAGCTGCTTTGACTGATTTTTTGAAAAGCATGAACCAGCCAAGCTGTCCAGTGGTCAGACCTGCACAGCCAAAGCCACAGAATGTGCTGCTCTAAGAAATAAAGGCTGGCTTAAGCAAGCAAGTTTAAGAGGCCAAAGAATGGCATCAAGAATTGTAAAGAGAAAGAAGGAAGAAATAAGAATAAGCAGGTTTTCCCAAGTTTTTTTTCCTATCTATATATTACTGGAGGAACCCCAAGTTCCTTAAGATTTATGTCAAGATGATAATGAATAGCCACAAACAAGGTGGGACCCCGAAGACCACACAAGAATTAGAAGTCTTCCAGCAAGCAGATTGCACAGAGCTGGGACTATTTAGAGGTTCTCAGAGCCAGTGATTTAAATATATTATCCTTTTATTTTAGGTGTTAGTAGCCGAAGGGTTTCTGGGATTTTTCTCTGCACTTTTTGTTTTAAAAAGACAGGGAACCATGAAAGAAATTAGCCAAAGACAAAAGGATAGTTTATGGCTGCCTCCTGGTTTTGTTTTTTTTTTTTTTCTTCTAAGTTACTCGTAAGCCTTCGCCTGTACATTAAAAGACATCCTCATTTTGAACTGGTTGCTAAGAACTGAAACTGAAAAGCGAGGCCTAGTTGGGAAGAGAAGCCTTGAGGGGCAGGCAGGATGGTCCGCAGACAGCAATTGACCAAATTAGAGCTGTCTCCTCATTCATCTGCCGGGCCCGGAGGCCTTCGTATGCCCTGGCTTCTTCCTTTGATTGCATATCCCAGAGAAAAGTTTAAAATATATATCAATTTTACTTTTATCAAAGCACCTCATGTTCACATTTTAAAAATCAAACACTACTAAAAGGTCTATAATGAGAACCTGCACTCCCCTGGCCTACCCGACGGTCTGGCCCCAGGCAACAACTTAAAACACTTAAATTGTTTCTTCTGGCATCTCTCACCACATCTCTCATCCTGCAGTCCTAGAGCTTTTCTTCTTGATTTCTCTTTGAAGCTATGATTTATTAATTTCCTGGCATTTTAGTTGATGATTTAGCTCTCTCATGTCACCCCATCTCTCCTTGCCTCCCGATACAGATATTGTTTCAGTTGCCCATTTGGGGATAACTAATCACCCCAAAATTAATGGCTTAAGGAAATAAGGATTTGTTATTTTTCGTGATGCTCTGCATCAGTGGGGTGGTTCTTCTGCTGGTCTCACGTGGCTTCATTTGAGACCACATTCAGCCGGCGGACTGGCTGGGAGCTACACTCCGCGGGGCTTTCGCTCAGAGCTCCTTTGCACTCCTGCACATGCTTTCCTTGGGCTTCCTCAGAACATGGCCGTCTCAAGGAAGCATTCCAGGAGGAAGCACTCCAAAAGCTTGAACACGGAAGCTACACTGTCTCTTCAAGTCCAGCCTTCCAGGGCTTCAGCATTCACTTCTGCCAGTGGGTGGGTCCCTGTAAGTGACCAGGCCAGCCTGCACCCTAGGAGAGGAGGAACCACCTCCACCTCTGGGTGAGAAGACTGGCAGAGTCTCATTGCAGAAGGCATGCAGGATGGGAGATACTTGGAAATAAGTTACCACAGCTCTGTCTAACTCTGTTTAAACAATAGCAGTATTTAAAGTTATTGTTTCAATATTGTACCAGGCAGAGCCAAATTCAGCAGTTATAATTCCATTTTGTACAACGTATTTACTCTACCTACAGTTAATGATTGCCTGGTTTTTATGTTTGCTTTTGTCATGAGTGGTCTCCAGTGTGCCCATCCTTAGTTTTTTGTTTTTTGGTTTTTTCCATGAGATCAATTGTATGTTTACCTTTCAAATGTAACAGACTGCCAGGAAACCTTCTCTCCCAGAGTTTCTGTCTTCCATTCCCCCTCCTGTGATCTGAGCTGGCTTCTCTCTAGATACGCTGCACAGCTGTCATCTCCTGACTTTGCTTCACCACTTTTGCCCTGTGTTGGGTTTTCCTTCCTGAATGCTTCTCTGTTGTTTGTTTTTTTTTTTTAACTCCTTTATTTTTCTCATCTCCAACAGCTTGTTAATAAAGGTGGGGGAGGAATAAATAATTGAGTCCTTCTTTTCCAACCATCCTTAATCTCCAGAATTAAAAAAAAAAAATCTCTGGGGACATCGGGCACACAAAATTGCAATTATGGTTTCACAACAGTAAGTTTTCATAAGGCTGAAAAAGAGTAGGGGTAGTTTCATGAGGTAATTTCAGGGGGCTCTAATGAGTGCAGATTTTTAAAGAATATGTATAAAATGGGGAAACAATGGAGGTGACCAACTGGCTAGGAAATAATGATTAGATCTACGTGTTTCTTGTGGTAAGTGTGAAGGACAGCTAAAAGTGCTTACTTAATTTCTGTAAGATTCAAGATACAAGTACTGTATCTAATGGCATAATTTTTATGTGAAAATATATAATGGTATAATTATAAGAAAATATAACATGGCACAGCAAAGGAAACCATAAACAAAATGAAAAGACAGCTTATGGAATGGGAGAAAATATTTGCAAATGATGTGACTGACAAAGGCTTAATTTCTAGAACATACAGACAGCTCATACAACTCAGTGACAAAAAAACAAACAGACCAGCCCCAAAATGGGCAGAAGACCTAAACAAGCAATTCTCCAAGGAAGACATACAAATGATCAACAGGCACATGAAAAAATGCTCAGTATCACTAATTATCAGAGAAATGCAAATCAAAACTATGATGAGGTATCACCTCACACCAGTCAGAATGGCCGTCATTCAAAAATTCACAAATAATAAATGCCGGAGAGGTGGTAGAGAAAAGGGAACCCTCCTCTACTGTTGATGGGAATGTAATTTGGCACAACCATTATGGAAAACAGTATGGAGATGCCTTAAAAAACTAAAAACAGACTTACCATATGATCCAGCAGTCCTACTCCTGGGCATACGTCTGGAAAAAACTCTAGCTCAAAAAGATATATGCACCCCAATGTTGATAGCAGCAGTATTTACAATAGCCAAGACATGGAAACAACCTAAATGTCCATCAACAGATGACTGGCTAAAGAAGTTGTGGAGATATATATATATATATGTATATGTGTGTATATATATATATACACACATATACACATACACATATATATATACATACACACACACACACACACAATGGAATACAGCTCAGCCATAAAAAAGAATAAAATAATGCCATTTGCAGCAACATGAATGGACCTGGAGATTGTCATACTAGGTGAAGTAAGCCAGAAGGAGAAAGAAAAATACCATATGATAATATCACTTATATGTGGAATCTAAAAAAATGACACAAATGAACTTGTTTACAAAACAGAAACAGACTCACAGACATGGAAAACAAACTTATGGTTGCCGGGGGGGAGGAGGGGTGCAGGGATAAATTGGGAGTTTGGGATTTGCAGATACTAACTACTATATATAAAATAGATAAACAACAAGTTCCTACTGTACAGTACAGGAAACTACACTGAATACCTTGTAATAACCTATAATGAAAAAGAATATGAAAAGGAATCTATCTATATATCTCTGAATCACTATGCTGTATACCAGAAATCAACACAACATTGTAAACTGACTGTCTTCAATAAAAAAGAAAATATAAAATGGTATAATTTTTAATGAAAACTGAACTTCACAACCCATGTTTTGTTCCTGTGTTAAAAAAGAGAGTATTTTCAACTCTGAAAAGGGCAGAAAACACATGGATTTGTGGAGACACTACCACTATCCACTGACTGCTGGTTATCTCCTCCCAGATCCAAGGGAGGTTTGTGATTCCTCATCCTTTGACGTTTGGTTTGGCCACGTGATTTTCTCTGGCCATGGAGTGTCGCCAGAAGTGATGTGTATCATTTTTGAGTTTAAAACAATGAATTGCCTGTGTATGACTTTCCAGCATGATCGTCCAGTCATTGCAATCATGTAAACCCATATGATACATAAGTACAACATTAAAATCATTGATGTTACTTGTTACTGCAGCATAACCTAGCCTAATCCAAACAAAAGAAAACAGAAGCCAAATACACATGAAGTAATCATAAGAAAACATTAGGATGTTTTTAATATGTTTCCTGGCCTAGAAACATAGATATTCATTAAAAACAAAACCTTTGGGGTTTGAGACCTGGCTTTAAATCCTGATACTACTTACCATATGGGTGACTTGGGGCAAATATTTAGCTCTTTTGGTCTTGGCTTCCTGTTTTGTACATTTCAGACAGTCATACCTACTTCATAGATTTGGGGGGAATTAAATTTGATAATAACAGGTCGGGGTCTACACTGTGTTTACACATGCTGCTTTTCAATAAATGGTTATTGTTGTTGTTGTTGCAGCTGAGAAAACTTCCCAAATGTAGCCTCAAAATTCTGCCAGGAATCTTATAAGAATTATGAGAGAAAAATACTATCTTGCCTTACCAACAGGAGTGTGCTGCAAAAATATATATTGTGCTTAAATGTCTATCCCAAGTAATTTACTGGGTCAAGTGACAAAATGGAGTATTTGTGAACTCTAAGAGAAGAAAGATGATAAAAATAATATATTCATGAAACATGAGATACAGCTTAAACTTTTTGTAAAATAAGATTATCAGAATGGTAGATTTAGGGGGAAAGTATAGATAGAGTGTACCTAACCACAGCAAAACATTTCAGAATGTCTCCCTTTAATAATTGTAGATAAAAGTACAGAAATGATGATATCTCAACAACATAGTCCAGCATATTTGTAACTAAAAGGACCAATACTACTGTATGTCAGTAGAGGCCTGGCACAGGGCTTTGTCTTTGCCCCGTATCATTCATTCATTCAAAAGTGATTTAATGAACACCTACTACCTAATAGATGTTGTGCTAGGTACTGGGGATGTAGCAAGGAACAAACAAACTTTTGTTATTTTTTTTCAAAATTAAGGACTTAGATAAAGGCATAGAATGTTGAACCAAATCCTCTTTGACACAAAATTGGGCCAGAGAGTAAATGCATTGAAAAGAGTAATCCAAATTCAAAATAATGTTAACAGATTATAGCAGTAGAGCAACTCTAGCATTTCATTGTGCCACTCTCGAGAATTTACTTAATCTCTCTAAGCCTCAGCTTTCTTGCGGATAAAATGGAGACAACGGTATCAGTTGATTGGCTTGTTTTGTGCTTTTAAGATAATGTATGTAAAGAATATAGCACAGCGCCTGGAATATACTAGATGCTTAAAATGTAATCGCTTTTATTGCTGTGGGAATTATCTTTTCACAAAGAGTCATTTACTCATGCATGCAAGGATTCTCAGAATGTACCAGAAGGCCAAGAGAAGTAAGGTGAATGATTCAAGGCCAAATAGTGAGAAGTTGACAGGATCAGAACTTAAACTCATTTTCCCCCGTTTCTGATTAAAAAGCTAATATCCAATCTTGTATTGATCAATACCTGATATTACAAACTCCTGTCTTATAGAACGCGGTTATTGAAACAATTTCGAGGTACAATAATTTGAGACTGCTGGAGAATCTTTTGGAGCTCAACAGGAAACTTTGTTATCCACAGAGGAATTTCGATTTGTTATTTTAAGCTAGTTAAATTATTGGAAACCAATATCTCCTTTTAAAAAATTTTGGTGATATTACTGTTATTGAAAAATCATCCTACCCTATCAAGAAAGTCCTGTTCTGTAACTGCACAGAAGTTAGATGAAGAAGAGAAGCTGGTACAGCACGAAAGTCTTTCTCTTGGAAATCACAAAGGTGAATAAGACTGGGTGAAGTGAAAGCGAGCAAGACTGAGCATCTTCCAGCATCCTCATGGCAGCCCAGTGATGAAAGTAGTTAGTGTCCTCATCTCTAAAGTGAGGAAGGAGGTTCAGCTAGTAAATACTTGAAATGAGACTCAAGTCCAGGTCTTGGCGATTCGTTTCCCACGCTCTTTCTCTGTGACCACATCGCCTCTGGCATGTTTTTCTGCCTACAATGAGATGCTGAGTCCTTAGCATTACCTCAAAACTATCTGCTCACGACGTAGGTCATACTTGGCTAATTCCCACTCCCCAGAGAATGGCCCCATTTTCGGGCCTTTTCTTTATTATGTCAATGTAAGAGCAGTGCCAAGCTTAGAAAACAGATTTATAAGCTATTAAAATCTTACCATTTTAACAATACTATTTTATTTGTGTTTATATGCATTCATATTTTTAAATAACTGTAATCATACTCTATATAATTTTGTATCATTTATTCCCTCATCAAATGCATATTTATTATCTGTTGTGTTCCAGGTGCCAGTCTAGGAGTGAGAACTACAGCGGAGAACAACAAAGTCCCTGATCTCTTTGAGGTTACATCTGCTGAAGGAGACAGATAATAAACAATTAAATAAGTAAAATATAGTGTACATTAGATGATAGGTGCTAAAGAAGAATTTAAAAAAAAAAAAAAAAAACAACAGGCAAAGGGAGTGGAAGTTTGGGCGGGGGCTGGAGGAGCAGTTGAAATTTCAGACAGATTCCGGGAAACACTTTGCTGAAAAGTGAGTGAAGACTTGAAGGAAGTGAGAGAGGGAGTCCTGTCTGTGGTGTGGCTGGCAGAACTCTAAGACGACCCCATGGCACCACCTGCCTCTTAGTTTGATTTCCATGATGATGTTATGTTACATGGCAAAAGTAGACACTGACCTTAATATAGAGACATTATGCGTGTGGGCCTAACCCAATCACACGAGCCCCATAAAAGCAGAGTTTTCTCCAGTTGGAGGCAAAAGAGAAAGTGAGGAACACCCGAAGGAGGTTCTCCAGTGCTGAGATGGAGGGGGCCACATGGAAGGACCTGGGAGAAGCCTCTAGAGATGAGAGTGAACCCCAGCCTACAGCCAGCAAGAAGATGAAAAACCTCAGTCCTACAACTGCAAAATACTGAATTCTGCCAATGACCTGAAGGAGCCTGGAAACAAGACTCTTCCGAGTCCAGCTGGCCTTCACCTTGATTTCAGTGTGTATGGAGCTAACTGAGCCAAGTGTAGAGGAGTGAAGACACAGTGGTAAGGCCATTGCTTCATGCTTGTTTTCCTAATGATAAGGATATATCCATTAGCTACACAGTATTCTCACACATACCACAGTTTTCCTAGACCTTCCCCTCAGACTAATTCTGTTGCTTCAAGTCTTTGTTATTAGAGACTGCCTCAATAAGGACCTTCATTCACATAGCACTTTCCCTTAGTTTGCTAATTTGTCTTTCCAAAGATTGTTATTTTATCATAATACATGGGCCTCAATTTTCCCTGGACTCTGGCAGGCATTGAGTATTATCATTCTTTTATATTTGTCCTATTTTAATAAGTAAAAGAATAGCAACAAGTAAGATCTTTTCTATTGAATACTTACAGGAATGAAGATTTCTCTCCATTTGTTTCCTCAGAGCGTTTCCTTTCGTAGGAGGCAACGTTGCTTATTGAGTTACTGACAGGTAAGGCAGTCAATAGGAAGAGGTTTCAGGCTGGATTTGGATCATGACTGGCTCTTCTTTGATCCCCTCGTGCCTCCTGTTCTTCACCTAGGAAATGAAGACAGAGTGTGGCATCATATCAAAACAGTATTCACAGAACATTTACAGAAGTGTCATCTTGCATTTCTTCCTATTAACTTACATCTATATATTTTCTTTTATAACAACAAAGTGTTGTTTAGTGCAGATAACTCTACTGGATTAAAGAGTCCTCAAACATCTTATTCACATGCTGCATAACCTTGAGTAAGCCACTAAACCTCTTTGTGGCTTAGTTTCTGCAGCTATATAATGAGGAACTCGGAATAATTTTTTAGCCAATTCTTATACGCTATGATAGTCTATGATCTTACACAATAACTACCTACCAAGTCAGATGTGGGCTCTGGTAAATTGTATCCTCTCAGCCTAGATACAGTGGGTCTACATTTGACCACAAAATTAGTTGTTTCTGACCAACTCCCTCAGATAAAACACACAGATGAACAATAAATGCTACTTTATTCCAACATATTTAATAAGATAGACGGATGATTTTCAGGGGAAAAGTACATTCCCAAATTGGTTCTTAAACTAGAAATGAGTAGATCAATAATCACACATACAATTGAACAGGTATCAAACGAACATCACTCAAGAAGAAATCTGGCTAATTTTGTTCGTAAATTCTTTCAAACTTTCAAAGGCAAGAAAATTATTCTGCTTTTAAAAAATATTTCTTAAGTAAATATCTTAAAAATACAAAGATCTATGGAAAACTTTCTCATTCACTTTGAGGCTAGTGTAATTTTAATATCCAACTCAAAAAAGATCACAGTGAAAGAAAACTAGATCAATCTTTTTATTCCTATGGATATAAGAATCTTAAAACATTATTAGATTCTGTCAGGCAGGATAAATATAGAACACTTTGAAATTACTAAGAGGGGTTTATTCTAGGAATTCAGGGATGGTTTGATTCAACATTATTTGTGGTTACAAAACTTTTATAAATAGAATACAGAACAAAACTTCCTTAACATGATAGTTTTTTTAAATCAGACTCTAGCAGCAAATATCACACCTAATGGGAAATATCAGACATATTTATTCAAATGTTATAAATAAGATAAAGATGAAACTTATCATTTTTCAATATTGAATTAGAGATCTTAATCAATACAATAATAAAAATAAGAAAAAATATATATTGCATATGAAAAATGTAATCCTCATTTGAAAATGATATAATTATCTATCCAAGGGCAAGAAGCATCATGTCTCTTTTTATTTAATATTATGGCCTGAGTGTCTTAATATTTCCTGGAACATAGTGGAAGTTGAAATATTTATTGAATGGTAAATAAAAATAAGGAAAATTTAACTAAAATTGTTTAAAAATAGTAGAATGATAGCATTCAAAAAGGTAAGCAAATCTGAAAATCTGTGGTTTGCAGGTATAGGAATGATAGCTGGAATAAAATTACATCTTATGGAAGGAATGTACAGAACCTCTATAAAGAAAATTATGAGAGAAAACTTTAATATCCTTTGAGACATTCATGCTTCTAGATAAGAAGGCTCAATTAAGTGTGAATTTTCTCTCTAATTAATCTAAAATTGTATACAGACTATAAAAATTGCAATAAAGTTTTTTTAAAGTTGAAAACTGACCCAAACTTTATTTCAAAAAATACAGTTGGGAGCCACTGAAAGAAAACGTAATAGAGAAGACCAAGGAGTGAGGGCATTTGCCATTGAAGGTATCAAAATGCACTACAAAACTAGTATCTTTAAACTGTAATACAGATCCAGCAATTGGTGATATAAAATAGAGAATCTAGAAGTGGATCCAAGATATATAAGAATATAAAATATAATATAGATGTAATATGAGATTGGTGAGAACAAAACTATTTACTTTAAATAGCTTCCATTTAGTAAAAAATAAATTGCTATCCATATCACAACATAAAATTTATATTCAAAGTTAAAATTTTAAATATTATGAAAAATTATAAAATAAGTAGAAAAACATTGCAGAATATTTTAGAATGAGGAAAATTTTTCCTAGGTATGATGATATACTTGAGAAATTTGACTATATTAGGATTAAAATTTTTTTGCACAGAAAAGTGAAAAATGAAGAGCAAATGAAAAATAAGATAGAATATGTCTAAACAAATGTTATTAGTATACATAGAAGTATTAAAATGACAGGATACAGACAAACATCTCATAGAAGAAAAGTGCATATAGATTTGCAGTTAAGCATTGCAGCTTGAACATACACATTTATCTTGGTTC
Organism: Camelus ferus; assembly: GCF_009834535.1. Lineage (NCBI taxonomy): Eukaryota > Metazoa > Chordata > Mammalia > Artiodactyla > Camelidae > Camelus > Camelus ferus. The sequence goes on along the minus strand of NC_045699.1, from coordinate 51,695,833 downwards.
CCTACAGGAAATCTAGTATAATGACATTAAAGGGATGACAAAGTATGGACCTGAAGACAAAAAGAATAACAGAAGAGACAACACAAATGGGAGATGTCAATAACATTTAAAAAAAAATCTTAGCATAGAGAACAGATAGGTGAGTGACTCTGATGCCTTGGTAACGGCATACTGTTCCACAAGCACACTGACCCCATGCCCTATGCATGGCTTTCAGTTAGCATTCCAATGCCTGATCCCAAAATACAGTTAGACAAGGAACACAAGATATATGTGGAAGCACTCCAATATGAAAGACAGAAACCAAAATTAACAGAGAAGAAAAGCTATAACACAAGGAGAAGGAGAAAGCTTTTATATCCTTATGACAATAAAAGAAGCTATTGCATTCATGAAGAAAAAAGAAGAGGATATCATAAAAAGAGAGCAGGCAGGGAATAAGAACAAACCACTACAACATGATAATATGATTGCTAAAATAAAATACCTGGTAGAGATTGGAAAGTATCAGAGTCTAGGAAGTCTAGAAATTCTTCTAGAAAATAGAACAATAAGCCAGTGAGAGAAAATAGGAGCTAAAATATGAGAAATTAGAGGATAAATTCAAGAGGTCAAACCACAAATAGGAGTTCCAGAAAAAGTGAGGACATGTGTGTGTTTGAAAGAGACAGAGACAGAAAACAGAGAGAAATTGTCAAAGAAATAATTCAGAACATTTCCTAAAAACAACAGACACAAATTTACTTAAAGGCTACTCCCAACCATCAGCCCAAGTAATAGAAAAGAACTTGCAAGCATACCATGAAATTTCAGTGCCTGAAGAACAGAGAAAAATTCTAAAAATTAGAAAGAAAGACAAAAACACAAGAGATCAAGAATCAGAACAGCACTGGACTTTTCAACAGCACCATGGATGCTGAAAACAGTGAAGAAAAATGTCTTTACAATTCTGAAGGAAAAATAGTTTCCAGGCTAGAATTACATATACAGGCAAATTATCAGTCAAGTATGAGGGCAGAAAAACATACTTTTAGACCTAAAAGTTTTCAAAAGTAAAATGTTTCCAGGTACCCTTTCTCAGTATCATCCTAGAGTTGCATCCTATAACAAAATTAGGGAAAAGGATGAAATGAAGTCCAGGAGAACAAACTGAAACACAGGGCAACTGCAAAGGGGAATTCAGAATAATGGAGAGAGGAGGGTATTTGTGCAGCGGGCCCAAGTGTCAACTAGCTGACATTGGAGCACAATGATGGAGGCCTATTTTTAAAAAAATATTTTATTGAAGTGTAATTGACTTATGTTAGTTTTAGAGGTGTAGAGCAAAGAGATTCAGTTATACATATACATACATATATTTTTTTTCTTTTCAGATTCTTTTCCATTATATGTTATTACAAGAAATTGAATAGAGTTCCCTGCACTATACAGCAGGTCTTTGTTGTTTATCTATTTTATGTATAGTAATGTGTGTCTGTTAATTCCCAACCCCTAATTTATCGCTCCCTGACTAAAATGCTTAACCTATTTAGAGTTTTATTACTCTGGCAGAGATCTGGGTGATAGAGATTTGTGTAAATAGAAAATTAAGTGCAAACCCCCAAATGAGGTAGTTATTAACTCCAGGCAAAACAAAAAGATGAACTAGAAAGAAAATCTAAACTGTGTACTATACTTACTGAGCTGTGTGAGGCGAACGTGATAACCATTACACCACAGAAACTGTTTTACTTACTGAGCTGTGAATCATATTTATGTAATGATGATGTAAACAGTGAATATAAACTTAGCCCCAAATTATGATATATCTGCACTGAAAGGTCAAAGAGAATTGAAAAAGCCTGTAGCGACAAGATGGGATGGGGGGAATGTGAAAGGAGGGATAAATCATCCTTTTACCTACTGGGAAATTAAGAGTTAACATCTGAAATTTAAAAATCAAAAACGTAGTAAAGAAGCATATAATTTAGAAACATAAAATTAAATTAAATATCAGAAGAAACCACTATAAGAGTTGATTTTGAGCATAGTTATCTCTGGGTAGCATGGTTGGGACAGTAAAAAAGATGGGATGGAGAAATGCTATTTTTTGCTAATAATCCTTGTATCCCAGGGGAACTTTTAAATTATGCATATGTAATATTTTGCTAAGAAATAAAGAGTCAAAAGATATGAACTGGAAAATCAAAATAAATTTGAAAGATTAATAATCATCAGAAAAGATGCAAAACTTCAATAAATAATCAAGTATTCAAATTTAAACAAAATATTTTTCATGTATTATATTGGCAACAATTTACAAAGTTTATAACACCAAGAGTTCATAAAGAGGCAGAAAAATGAGGACTCTCACCAAATGCTGATGGAAGTGTATAAATTAGCCTACTTCCTCTGAAGAGAAAAATGGCAATTCATATCAAAATTTAAGGAAATCATGAGAAAACTTTTCAAAAATATGTACAGAAAGACATTTATTAAAGCATGGTTTATAATAGCAAACTATCAGAAACAAGCTAAATATTCATTTTATAGAGCATTTTTAAAAGCAGAACATTAATAAGATAAAACCATATGCAATTAAAATGATATGTAGATTCACATTTATTGTCATGGAAAGATATTGGCATTATACTAAATTATATGAAAAACATGGGTAACAATCGGGCAATACCTCAATATTAAAATGTATTATAATTCACTTTAATTTCTGCAAAGTGCCTTCCTCCTCCATTATATGTTCTTTTAAAAGTTTTATTCTAACTATTCTGTTTATTCTACAAGAATAACTTTAGAATTAGTTTTGTCATGATCCCAAGCTATAATGTGTGATCCCATCCAACCCAAAATTAGCTGTCCATCTTTCCAGCAATCCCTCCATCCACCCATGCTAATATAGATAGGTTGTACCAACCTATCTAGTTACTAATATAAAGAGCATGGATGATGTCTGAGAGAAAACAGAGATTTGCTTTCTGTTTTCTAACTTCTGCATTGTCTTTATTTCTATTTTTACGATGAAAAAAAATCACGCGTGGAATCCTCTCAAAAAATTGTTTCCATTTAACAAAATAAAACAGAACACAATGGGTATTTTTAAAAATGGGATTTTACTTTTTTTTTTTTTTTGCAGGACCAGTGATTCATCTTAGACCATGTTGATTCCATTGACCATTTTGCAATGAACAGAGGGAGAGGTTGAAGACAGCAGAAGAGACCGAGATAACCAAGGAACTGAAGTCCCCATGAAGGTGAGCAGGGAAGGAGCAGGAGCCCAGACAGAATGGTTGGTCCTGAACAGGAATAGATGGCTTCAGTGAGGGAAAAGGGTGAAGGTATGTGAACATGAATTAAGAGCGTGGGGTCAGGAGAGGCACGGAAGAGGAAGCTAAAGCCAATGCTGACAGCTCAGCCAAATGAGCAACTTTGAAAATCTGTTTTGTTATACCTACACATGTTTTCTTTTAAATCTTCTTTCTTTAATATAAAATATATTCATGCTCTGTGTAGAAAACTGGGGAAACATAGGAAAATACAAAAAAGAAAATTATAATTTCCTTTATGTCCCCTTTGTACTTTCCCATTTTCAGTCAATATTATACCCTGAGAATTCCCGTCTTTAATATTCATTTAAAGCGTAATTTAATGTCTATAAATTTTTCCATTATATTTAATTGTCTTAACTATCCCTTTATGCTCAGATATTTAGATTATCTTTTTTTCATTCTACTATAAATATTTTAGGAATATCCTTATCTAAAACTCTTTGCACAGCTGATAATTCATTGGAGTACATTTTGACAAGTGGAATTACTGGGTCAAAGGGTGTGAACTGTTTTAGGCATTATAAGCTATCTAGCCTGACTGATTTTCAAAAATGTATCTCTATTTATATTCCAAATGAGGATCCATCTGATGATATCTTCATTAGCATAGGATATTTTAAAAACTCTTGCTAATTTGATAAGTTAAAATTAATCAATTGCTCATTGGGTTTTTTTTTTGTTGTTGTCAGTGGAGATGAACTTGTTTTTATATTTCTACTCCCATCTCCATTTCCTCTACTCTTTCTTTCCATACTGAGCAAGTTTGGATTATATCATGGACACTCTACTGTTACATTGTAAAGACTCTGGATTCTTCTCTATTTCTCCAAAAAGTGTTGACCTCCTTAAGTAGGCAATTAACATACCTCAAAATACAAACTCTCTCTTGGGTAGAAACTCAAATCTCAGTTCAGTTATTTAGCTTTAACTATTCTGCTTGTAATCTGTTTCATGCATACATGGCGTAAGAGTCAACCAGATATCTGGATAGACTCATGCACAGAATGCAGGGCTTCCTTTCCTCTCTGGTTCTCTCATTTCCAGTAGTCACCCTGCCCCTCACTTTCTAGCACCCATGGTTGCTCCAAGATCAGTTCCAGCTTTTAAATCTGTTTTAGCCAACCTGAATGGTGCAGACTAAAGCCTGCCTTCCAGCTAAAATACACACACACACACACACACACACACACACACACACACACACACACCCAGACACCCCCACACACACCCATGGGAGAAAACCACCAAGTGCCATTCCCTTTTTCCAAATAATTGACTTTCCTTCAAAATGTGCTTGTGTCTGTTCACTCTTAAACCTTTAGATTGTTATTTTTATGTTATTGTGATTAGAGTTGTTATCTGCAGAAGAGTTTACTTGGCCACTACTGAGAAGAAAATCTCCAGGACTATCAATAATTAATTTTCACTTCTACAAAGGGTTTTTTCCTCTTTTTTTTAAAACAAGATGTAATTCCCAAGTACATCTCAAGAAAGGTAAGTTTCTCAGAATTCCAGTCTTTCTCTTTGAACATATTTGGGGAATGTTTCCTACAAAGGTTGCTCCTGGTAACTGGAGCTGTCTAGTTAGCTTCAAACATCCACAGAAAACTGCACCTGAGCTCATACTGAACACGGTAACAATGGCACCGGGGGACTGGAGTGCCCAGAAACCAATTAAGGCTGTGGTAAAGAAGGGATTTTCTTCAATGGCTAATGGAGACCATAAACAGAGGCTCTGACCACAGAGAATTTGATGCTGGCCACCCTTTCTTCTTAAGTTTGAACAAAGATCAGTGACCAAGAGGCCTAAGCTAATGTAAGCCCCAGGTAACTTTCATGTTTGTATTACTTCATGCTTAGCAACAATCGCTCATCTATGACTCCCTGGCACAAGGAAATACGACACTCTGCAACAACAAGGTATTTGTTAAGATCCCCACGTTCCTTTTCATCTTAAAAGGATGTTAGAACTTACCTGTTTTAACCCATCATTCTACTTATCAGAAACCCACAGTTTAAAACAGGGAAGACCCACCCAAGATAACACAGGAAGGGGAAGAGCTGCCATTAGCAGGCTGTTACAGCATCTCTCATTTTGCAGTCTGACTTTTAGCGACACATTCAAGGTTTCAGAGATGCTGCTACATGATGTGTCCTCAACCTTCCTTAAGGCTAAACTCTAAAGTGTTCTGAGTGGAAGAAAACAGTCTGCTCGGTGATGCAATCACAATCTCCTGAATTCAGCAAGATGACAGTGTGATCACTGCATTTAATGGTTGGCTGTTCTCCAAAATCAGGTTGGCAGGTAAGGGCATGTGGTCCTTCTTGATTCTCCTCTCCTCGCTTCCCCTCCTCCTTCCTTCCCATTACCATCTCTGAGGCTCCATGCTTTCCCCCCACGCCTGTCTCATAGGATTCAGTTAAAAAAAAAAAGGACTAGCCAAGATGTAAGTCAAATAGCAAAAAGGAACTTGCCAGGCCAAAGTCAAGTCAAACCTGAATTATAAACTTCTTTTCCTGTGAAGTGTTTGGTTCTTCATACATAATAATTTCAGTATTCATTTGCTATCTAAAAATACAAGAACATGTTTTTAACTCATCAATCATCCACACTTATGCTACAGGAAATGGAACAGTGCCACTCAGTCTGAAGAAAGAGCTTCTGCAAGTTCAGAAATCCCTCCTTAAGACCTAGCTACCAGCTCAGGCAAATCTTGTAGGACATCAAAGTCCTCAGCATGGAAAAGTCAGAGGAGACGTAGTTTCACATTATAGGAGTTGAAAAAAAATAAAACCTGCCTGTCTTCAATAGTCTGTAAGGTCTCTCTTGTCTCCAGGCAGGAGAGATTCCTAAGGTGTTACCCACTTGATCATAGCATTCCTTGTCTCTCCTTTTATCTCGTGCCCTTCTCCTCTTTCCAAGATCATAAATCAACAGAGACAGGTCTTCATTCTTCTTTTGAAGAGATGGGAAGGGGGGAGTCTAGACTTCTCCTATTCCATAGTAAAGTGAACAACCTAATAAATTTAACTACCTGCATCTCAGGTAAAAACTAGAAATGTTTCCAAGCCCAAGTGGACAATCTGTAGCCAGGAGCCTCTGCAGCACCAGTCCGAGGTCTTTTTCACATTCCCCTCTACTGCAACACCAGGAAGGAAGCCCATGTGGGAAGATGGCAGATTGGTGCAAGAGACTTCAGATTCCAGAGAGGGGTCACAGTCAAATCCAAGAGTGTGTGACAGCTGAAATTGTCCATGATTTACAAATTGCTGAAGGCAGCGACCCCACCGTAAAGAGCAAAGGTCAAAAGGGAAGGCTTGGTGCCCATTGCTGGCATTAGGTTTCTGTCTAGAGGAGAAGACAGCCCACAACTGAAGGACATCTGGAACTAATTAGCGGGACTAAGGAAACTTGAGGCTAAGAGGTAGGGGTGGGATCAGGGTTGCATTAGTCCTTAAAATAAGAAATAGTTGGTCCATCTCACCAAAGGCTCTGCTGCTCCTTATCTCTCTCGTCCCCCACATAACTTAAACATCACTGATTAAAGTCTAGCCTCATCTTTCAACTTCCTGCAATACTATGGATCTTATCGGCAGAATAATACAGCTTTACAAAATGAAAGGAATCAGCAGATATTACTGTCTTCCTCCAGGATGCTCTGGACCTGGAAGTGTGGGAGATGTCAGGGAAAGAACTGAATTTCAGAGTCAGACAGACATGAACTCAAATCTTCACTCGACTGCTTACAAGCTATGTGACCCTGAGAAAGCCAGGTATCTCCACTGAGCTTCTCATCTGTAAAACGCATGGCTGATATGAGGATAAATTGTGATAAAATATGAAAAGGCCCCCAATGGTGCTCAGCACACAGCTGAGCTCATTAATTAGAAGTCTCTTTTCTCTATGCTCATGAGAAAACATTACAAATACAATAAAAGTTATTTTTATCAATCAGTCATTCTAGAAATTGAGGCACACAACAGAGCCACAGTACTTAAAACAGTGTGGTTTTGTTTAAAGATCAGGCAAGGAGATCAACGGTATAGATTGAAAATCCCCCCAAATTGTCTTACTCATAGATAGAAATAAAATCAAGTTGAGTTAAAGACCCATATTTGGCGGAAGAAAAGGCTGATTTTGTGCCAAGACAATAAAGGACAATAACAAGACCCTGGACTTGGGAAGATTTTCTTAAAACCAGTTATGTAGCAAAAATAGAAAGGAAAATAATAGAAATTTGAACATGAACAAAGGTAGAAGACAAGACAGAATAGTCTGATGGAATAGTCACACCTATAAAATACTGAGAAACAAAACAGACCAAGGATAAGCATCTGAAACTTTCAAATAATTCTTACATATCTATTAAAAAAAGTAAAAAAGCTGATGAAAATATGGCTTAAAGCACACAAATAGGTAATCATAGAAGATGAAATCAGAATTGCCCTGTGAACAATGGTTCTGCCTCATTATTAACTAGAAAATGTAAATTAAAATAACAGTGAATTACCAGTCTGCTACCAGTTTGGCAAAGATTTAACAGTTCGATAATATCAAGTGTAGACAAGCAAGGGAAGGGGTGGGGGGATTAGAGAGTCAAATTAAACATAGCTGCTCATGACCTTGAAATGAGTACAATCAATCTGAAGGGCAAGATGGTGGTATCTATTAAATTATTTACCCTAGGCCCCAGCAATTTCTTTCTACAAATCTGTCCTGGATAAAGACATGCGAAAAGATCTGATGCAGATCTGATGCAGTATTGTATATGAAAATTTTTTTTTAAATTTTTAACCATAGAGAAAGGATGAATACAATTTCATGAACACGAAGAATTCGTATAAAAAGTTCACAGGAATAGTTTACACATATTAACATGAGTCACAAAAAACCCAGAAACCAATATTTGATAGTTCTCCCAACATTTGGATATGTATGAAAAATACAAAGAATTTGAGAAACTCTTCCATCCCCACAAATTCACCATACAATCTGCTCTCAGTATTGATGGGAAGATGCCAGTATGGGGACATGAGGTATCAGGAGACTACAGTTTAATCTGCGGTGGTCTGAGTGTTTTCACTGACTTATTTACTGCTTGTGTAAATTTAAAAATAAATATGTACAAATATTGAAGAAAGATTAAGGTGCAAATATCCCAAAAATACTGTCAGTGATTTATTTGGGGGGTGGGGTAGAATGAGGAGGAAGTATGGATGATTATTGTTTCTTCTTTATACATCCCTATAATTTAAAAAAAAATTTCCAAAGAGAAAAACAGTCACCATTATTCAATGATACTCATAAAATCTCAGGTTATGGCACAAGATATCAAGCTAAACTTGTTCAGAAAAAAATGTTCTTACCCAGTTTTGCAAGCATGATCTCATTCGATTCTTGTATTAACCCTATGAAATGGGTATTATTATCTCCATTGGTAGATAAGGAAATTGAGTTTCCAAGAAACTAGGCAATTTGCCCGAGTTCACACAACTACAGTCACAGAGCTAGCAGGCCAATATATGTCTTTAGATACCAACATTGATATTTTCCCCACCATACCAGAGCTCGCTCAATGCCAATATTAAATGCTACTTTTTTAAAACAAAGCTACAGTTTTTTTTTTTTTTTACAAATTATAAAGCTGCTTCACTGCTAAATAAATTTGAAATCTAAGAAAGTGATGAATTAAACAAGATTTAAAAATACATAGACATTTTACAGACATGTGCATTTAAATATAGGAGTTCAACCAACCTATTTAGGAGAACAATAATACTGGTCTCAAAGAAGGCTGGTGTCTAGAAGAGTCGTTTGCACAAAAGGAAAAATCCTTTGTTCAAACATAGTATTCTTATGCAGTGTGATACAGCAGCAGGCAGTTCTACAGAATCAGTTGTTCACTGGAACAGTATTAGCAGGATCTCAACTCAAACAAGCCTGAGACAATGAGGCTTTATTGCCTTACAGAACTAGTTTCAGGTATATCTGCATCCAGGGGTTTAACAGATGTTATTAGATCTCGCCCTCTCTCCCTCTCTCTCCTCTTCTCTGTGTTGTCTTCATTTTTAAGCATGCACTAGGCAAGAGGTAGTATATATAACTTTCAAGTTCTCCAAGTTCCCATGGATATACTTTCTTGCAAGAAGAAAAGAGATCTTTGCCTCCGTGTGAGTCCCTGAGAAATAAGTCATCCATGCCATAGTAATCTCTGTAGCTAGTGGGGCTGGTCCATCCCGAGTCTTTATTACCATCCTCTTAACCCCAGGAAAAATGGATTCAACCCCACTCAAATCAAAGGGATTGAACCGGATTATTATAAAATAGGTCAAGAGAGGTTAACCAAAGGAATACTGGGCAAAGAACGTATGAGCCCAATTCATTTGTAGCTTTGACAGTATTATGTGGGTGACCACTGGAAGAGGGGAGACATTCATAACAGCTACCTCATAGGGTTCTCCTGAGGATTAAATGATAGTTGGAGAGAAAAATGTGTTTAATATGGCATCTGGCAGCTAAAAAGTGTTTTATGAAGTTTGTTTCCTAACTAATTAATCAAAGGTGGGGTAGTTCTGAACACTTACATCACCTCATTCCAGAGACTTTACCAGTTAGCAAGTTCAACTGAATAATATAGCATCCCCACTGAATGTGGAACAGAATTGCAAGCCCATTTCAAGTTGTCCTTTGTAAGCCAGGGGACTGTGTGACCCAGGAGTCATAACAACCACAGTAACAACAACTTCAATAACTAACATTTATCACATGCCAACCACGTGCCAAGTAGCCTGCTAAGTGCTTAACACGCACTTTCTCACGTCATCTTTGCCATAACTAACGAAGTCGATGTAACTATCATTTCCATTTTACAGATGAAGAAACAGATGTAGCGAGGCCAAGTAATCTGCCCAAGGTCAAGTGAGTGACAAGGCTTGGACTCCCACTCGGCTGTGTTTGACTCGGGAGCCTGAGCTCTTAACCATGCATTGTTCTGTCTCATGCTGCCCTGCACGGCCTCATAATACCCCGAGGAGAAGACTCAACATGAAATAGCATTTGGCTGCATTCCAATCAGTCAACACATTCATCACCAGCCACACAAAGAGAGCAGGTAGGCTGGACTCCCTGTGCTGAACAAAACAATTCAGGCAAATGCAGGCACTGACCTCTAACTCGATTTGGAGATTTAGCATCTCTATCTTGAAGACCTCCCTACATCTCAACTGCTCTGTTTCATGGGACCTTTTGTTGATGGGGTCAAGAGGGGTCAAAGGGAATTTATCTTTTTAGTTTTTGTATTCTTTTATGAAAAAAATTATTTAACCATCATGGTTCTGGAGTTATTTCTCATTGGCAGAATTGTGGAGCTGTGTACTGATTCAGAGAAGTGTCGGGATGCTGGGCACAGATGGCTTTAATTATTTGGGCAGCCACTGACAGATGTGACGGTCTAGGTTTCTGCTGCCTGGACAGGTGTAAGCTACAGGATTTACCCAGAGGGAGTTGTGGACAGCCAGAACTGGATAGAGCCCTGTGATGGCCCTTTATTTTGTCTTAATCCAACCCTAGGTACATAGTTATCATATTTCTTTGCCTTAAGGCACAGTCAAGTCAGTCAAAACCATCAAACCAAGTTTGTGTGCAGAAAGAAAATCTCAAAGAGAGAAGTACACTGTTAGCAACTGGTCCCAAACTCTGCTCAGTGTTTTTACACAGATGCCTTTCTTCTCGTTAATTATGGCTTCATAATCAAAAGGAGATATGTGTATCCCTCCTTCTGGATCAAAACAAGGATATTTCCTTCTCCAATTAGAATCCACATGAATCATTTCCAAACACTGAGTGTCAGTCTGTGAAAACTTTCATTATTTTATTCAGCAAGTTTATTGAGCAAGTGATGGAAAGCACGGAGAGAAAGCAGACATGCTCCCTGCTTTTAAAGAGCTGGGGATTATTCCGAGGGAGTTTCCAAAGCTTTGAGCCGATTAGAGTAAGAGACTCAGCACATATCATGTCAAGGCATTATTTCATGTTCTGGGGATGCAGTGGTGATCAAAATAGCCCCTTTCAGGAACCCTCCTACACTGCTGGTGGAAATGTAGTTTGGTGCAGCCATTATGGAAAACAGTATGGAGATTCCTCAAAAGATGAAAAATAGACTTACCATATGATCCAGCAATTCTACTCCTGGGCATATACTCAGAGGGAACTTTAATTAAAAAAAAAAAATTCACCCTAATGTTCATAGCAGCACTATTTACAATAGCCAAGACATGGAAACAACCTAAGAGTCCATTATGTTCAGATAGATAACTAGATAAAGAAGTTGTGTTATATTTATACAATGGAATACTACTCAGCCATAAAAAATACTAAATAATGCTATTTGCAGCAACACAGATGGACCTGGAGATGATCATTCTAAGTAAGGTAAGCCAGAAAGAGAAAGAAAAATACCATATGATAATACTCATATGTGGAATCTAAAAAGAAGACAAATGAACTTATTTAAAAAACAGAAACAGACTCACAGACATAGAAAACAAACTTATGGTTACCGGGGGGGAAGAGGGTGGGAAGGAATAAATTGGGAGATCGAGATTTGCAGATACTAACTACTATATATAAAATAGATAAACAACAAGGACCTACTATATAGCACAGGGAACTATATTCAATATCTTGTAGTAATCTATAATGGAAAAGAATATGAAAAAATATGTATTTATATGTATGACTGAACTATTATGCTGTACACCAGAAATTGACACAACATTGTAAATTGACTATACTTCAATTAAAAAAAAATAGCCCCTTTCCCTGTGGATCTTCCATTCTAATTTGGGACACGGACCATTAAAAACCCATCTCTCTCTCTCATATGTATGCATATATACATGTATATATGGATATACATATGCACATAGTATATGTGTGTATATATTTACATGTATTGGAGGCAGTAGATACAGTATAGTAATTGTTATAATTGATTAGATCTAAGGAATTATGACTAGCTGTGAAGATGAATCCAACAGAAACTCTGCAGAGGGAAAGATATTGAAACTGGGCTGAATATGAGAGATCACCAAGCGGAAAAGTAGAAGAAAGTGTTCCAGGTCCTCCTACTCTTTGTTGGAAAAAGCATAGTGTGACTTAGTGCCTATTATGGGCCGAATTGTTTCCCCCCAAATTCATACGTGGAAGTCCCAATCCCCAATATCCTCAGAATGTAACTGTGTTTGGAAATAAGGTCCTTAAAGAAGTAAAGAAGTTAAAAATAGACCATTAGAGTCGGGGACCTAATTCAGTATAACTGGAGTCCTTATAGAAAAGAGAAGAGAGACACCAGGGACACTCAGCACGGGAACAGGCCGTGGTAGGAAGGCGGCCGTCTGCAAACTGAGGAGAGAGGCCTCAGGAGGAAGCAACCAACCCTGCTGGCACCTTGATCTTGGATTTCCACCTCTAGAACTGTGAGAAAATAAATTTCTGTTGCTGAAACCACCCAGTCTTTGGCATTTTGTTACAGCAGCCCTACCAGACTAACCCAAGTGCCTCCCATTCAGATTGGAAGGACAACAGTATATGCCTAGTATGCAGAAAGCTTTCAAAAAATATTTACTGAGTAAAAATGTCCAAGAGTTACACAGCTGATCCATGCTGAGCACTGATCTAATTTAATCCAGCAGCTCTCTGATGTCGATATTATTATTCCTGTCTTATCAGTGAGGAAACTGAGGCTTGGCGAGGTCAAGCAAGGTACCCCATATCACTTGGCCGGTGAGTGAGCACATGTTTGAGCTCAGCCGGTCTGACCTGACAACACAGGCTGTTCACTGCAGCCCCTGGGAGTGGAAGGAGATAGTAAAGAAGGGGAGGAAAGGGCAACGCATGGAGGGCCTTGGCCATAGCCTTGAGGCTGAATTATCAGGGAACTGGAAATCTAAGTCAGTACCCAGGAAACCTGTGATGCAATTACCCGTATTTGCTCAGACTGACTCTGAAGTTAATCACAATCCACGCACCCAACTCATGACCCTGTTCCTCCCACAGACACCACTCCCCACCACTCATCTCCTCCCTTGTGTCACACACACACACACACACACACACACACACACACACTCACATACACATTCGCCCCAAACTCCTCAGACAATACAACTTTTTAAGAAGTCCTTTGAAGAATGCCTTAAAGGATTTGAATCAATAATCTCCTCAGATCCTAAACTGTCTCTCCCCAGTTTGCTTTTTAATGATATCTCCCAATTTGGCCATCACAACTGCTTCTCACTGTTTGCTCTTAGCTGGTTTACCCCATTCTTCTCTCAGCCCATAGAGCACGTGTTTTTTCTTTTTTTTTTTTAAACAAAGAAACAGACATGGAATTAAGTCTTGATGTCCCATGTGCTTCATTATCCAGCCTTGTTGGGAATGTGTTAAATATACAGTGTGAGTTTTCAGTAAGTAGCAGAAAAGGATCAAAGGAACCTACTTTACCAAAGGTTTTTCTTTTCTCTCTGTCTCCCCCAACCTCCTTTTTTTTTTTTTTTTTTTTTTTTTTAACTGAGGTTTGGGTGATTCAAATCACACTAGGTAGTTGAGCTGATAAGATATGGGAGGAGAGATCTCCAGCAGTAGTTTTTATTTCAAGAAAAGAAAACTTTTGAAGTCATAAAATGCTCTTAGGCGTCTTTGATTTTTTTTTTTCCAGTTGAATTGCAAACCTGGAATTAGAAGACGTTTGCAAAAAATATGCTTGATGTTAACCCTAGGTAGTTGTATAAATAGAGTGAATTGAAAGAAGTTACATAGCCCAAAGATTTCACTGCTATGCTGCTGAGATTTTTACATATCAGAACTTAAAAACTTTAAATGGGCTACTTAAAATTACTTTCTTTACCGGAATATATATACCTATATATATATCCCTTAATAATAATGTTCTAATATTGCTCTTCTATAAAGCTTTGAAGTGCCTGTTCCTAGGAGACATTCAGCAATAGTCCTTGGATTGGGAGGCTTTAAATAAATTGCCTGACATGAGATATAATGTGAAACGTAAAGTTCATGGGGAAACAAACTTGCTCATTTAATCCTGTCTTTGCAACGCAGAGGAATCTTGGGTTTTTTTTTTTCTTTTTCATTTTTTGAAAATTTCAGTATAACTGACTTACAATATTATAATAGTTTCAGGTGTATAACACAGTGATTTGATATTTTTGTAGGTTATGCTCCATACAAAGTGATTACAGAATTACTGACTATATTCCTTGTGCTGAACGTTTCACCCCCGTGACTTACTTCTTTTATAAACGGTAGATCTTTTTCCTTAACTTTTGGGTGTCTGTAGGCTATGTAGGTTTCCAAAGACAAGACTGGAATCCATAAGCTCTCAAACTGAGTCAAGAACACACATTTGTAACGAAGATTCATTACAATCTGGTTTATATACAGGACTCTGAGACATTTTCCTTGGTAATACTTAAAAAAAATTGCTTTTCAAAATCCAATTTTGCTGAAATAAAAACTATTTCCTCTTTTCTTTAATTTTGTAGCTGCTATTACGGTTATCAGTTTCACCAAAATGGTTCTGAATATTTGCAGAGTCATGTCTTTGATGTGTATGAGCAGATATTTCTTTTTTCTCTGTGGGACATTAGCGAAATGGTTAAAATTTCAAATGAAAGCTCAGTAAGAAATATTTGGGTATTAAAAAGGTCATATAATTACCATCCTTAACAAATTTTTGTTGTATTTTCATTAGTTATTTTATGCATACTTTGAAAAGTCACGAAACTGTGTCCACAATTTTTGTATCTTGATTCTATTGCTTAAAGTGATAAAATCTTTTAAAAAATATTTATTTATTTTGTTTGTGGTTTTTTAAATTTTCTTTTTGGTGGGAGGAATTAGGTTGTTTTATTTATTTCTTTACTTCAGTGGAGGTACTGGGGATTGAACCCAAGACCTCGTGCGTGCTGAGCATGTGCTCTACCTGAGTTATACCCACCCACCCCCAGTAAAATCTTTTACATTAAAGTCGTAACAAAATTTTTTACTTTCTAAATCTTAAGTATAACTTATAGTCTGTGACTCACCGATATGTATACACTTACACAACCATCATCCCAAGTCAAGACGGTCAACATTTCACTGACCCTCAGAATTACCCTCTGCCTCTTTGCAGGCAATCTTTTCTGTTCCCAGCCTCAAATAACCACCAGTATGCTTTCCAAAGGTATCTATTAGCTTTTCGCCTGTTCTAGAATGCCACACGAATGGAACTGTACAGCACGCACGTGTCTGACTTTGGTGTCTGGCCTCTCACTCAGCATGTAGATTTGGAGATTCATCCTTATCCCTGTGTGTATCAGAAGTTTTCTACTTTTTACCGGTAGGTAATATTCCACTGCATAACTATTTAACCCTTTATTTATTCTTTCACCTACTAATAAACATTTGGGTTGTTTCCAGTCTGTAGCTATCATTAATAAAACTGCTATGAACATTCTTGTACAAGTTATTTTGTGGACATACATTTTCATTTTTCTGGGAGAAATAACTAATAACTAGGAGTGGAATAGCTGAGAGGTAAGGTAAGTGAATATTTAACTTTTTAAGAAACTACCAAATAGGTTTTGTTTTTTTTTAAATGGAGGGAGGGAGGTAACTAGGTTTATTTACTTGTTTGTTTAATGGAAGTACCAGGGATTGAACCCAGGACCTCACGCATAGGAGGTATGCAGTCTACCTACTGAGCAATATACTCTCCCCTCTCCAAATTGTTTTTTAAAGTGACAGCATTATTTTGCATTGCCTTCAGCAATGTATGATAGCTTAATTGCTTCATATCCTAGCCAACATTTGGTATTGCCCGTCCTCTTAATTTTAGTCATCCTGGGGGATGCATAGTGATATGCCACTGTGGTTTTATTTACACTCTTTGATGACTAGGGTTATTAAGCCCATTTTTACATGCTTTGTGGACATTTATATGTCTTTTGTGTGTGTGATCAAATATTTCACTTTTTAAAAAAAACTCGGTTATCTTCCTATTATTGATTTGTAAGACTATCTGTAAGGTATTTTGTAACTTTTCAAATCACAGGTTCTTTGTCATATATATTCAGTTAATGTTTTCACTGAATCTATGGCTTGCCTTTTCATAATCTTTATAGTGCATTTCAAAGAGCAGAACTTTTCCATTTTGATAAAGTCCAATTTATCATCTTTGTCTTCTATAGTTAGTGCATTTGACGTCCTAAGACATCTTTGCTTCAAGACTGTAAAGATTTTTCTCCTATGTTCTTGTCTGGAGATTATATAGTTTTTATTTTACTGTACAGATTTTGGATCCATTTTCAGTTAATTTTGTATATGACATAAAGTAAGGATTGAGGTTCAGTTTCCCCCATATCAATGTCCAATTGTTCTTATTTAGCTTGTTGAAAACATTATTCTTTCCTCATTGAGTTACTTTAGCATATATGTGGGTCTGTTCTGGATAATTTATTCTATCCCACTGAGCTGTATGCCTCTTCTTAAGTTAACATCATACTGTCTTGGTTGCTGTAGCTTTATAAGTCTTGAAGTCCGCTAGCATCAATCTTCCAGCTTCTTTTTCCAAACTGCTTTAGTTATTCTGTTTTCTGAACTTCTGTGTAAATTTCAAATCATCTTACTAATCTACTTTCTAAAGTGCCTGCTAGGATTTTGATTGGGATTTCACTGAATCCATTGATCAACTTGGAGGAATTTATATAACAATATTGAATCTTCTGACACTGAGATAGTATATCTCTCCTTTATTTAAGTCTTAATTTATCTCAGAAATGTTTTGTAGGTCTCAGTATATAGATCTTGAACACATTTTGTTAATTTTATCCTTCAGTATTTCAGGTATAAAATACATTTTAATTGCTGTATGGTATTTCACTGAGCTCAGCCATTCTACCTACTGTTTACTGAATAGGTTGTTTACAGAGTTTATTCTAATACAATTAATATGATGATAAACATTGTGCACACAACATCTTTTTTTGTACTTAAAATTAGTTTCTTCATATAAATTTCCAGAAGTACTGAGTCAACAACGGGCATGAAATTTTTTCAGGTTCTTGATACATACTGAGTAACTTTCTTCTTAAAAAATAATTACATACATTTTTCCAGACATTCTACGTTTTTCCCCTCTGTAGCCACGGTAAACAGAGTCACTACTATATAATCTCCAAGAAAGAGAAGAGAGAAAAAATGTTTAAATCCCTTTGTAAAGAGAACACACCTATTTTTGTCTTGCTATACAATATAAGAAAGACCAAGATGAGCTGTTGTAGATGCTGCCTTTGTAATATTAAAATGGGTGAATTCTTTCTAGCAAGTAATGCTTCCTGGACCTCAGTTTCTTCATTTACAAAAATGAGACTGTTAGATGCATCTGTGGTTTTCAAGGACTGCTCGGAAAAACATCGGGGTTTTGGAAAGGGAAGGTTTGCTCTGGGAGTCTCAGCTGGCATGCTCTGGGTCTCCCAGCATCTCTTCACACAGAAAAGCTCTTTTTTGTCACTTTTGCTTAACATGGTTCTTTCTCAAATTTGTTTGAAAAATAGGCATACACTAATAAAAACAATTCAGAAAACCACTGAACTAGATGGGCTCTTAAGGTATTTTTCAGTGAAGTATTTTATTGAAAGCTATGCTATCTTCTGGGCACATGTCTACCTAAGAAGCCCTGGGGAAACTGGCATTCCATGCTGCCAAATACTTCATATGACACCCCTGGGAGTACCTTCAGTTCATGGGACACAGCTGGTTCGGGGCAGATCCCAAAAGAGATTGGAATCAGAATTCAGATTCAAATTCAGACTTCTGGGCACCAACTACCATATGCCAGGTGTCCTGACTGCCTTCTAACGTACATTATCCTATTGAATTCTCACAAAAGATTCGTATTATCATTGCCATTCTGCAAATGAGGAAATTACAGCTCTGCTTAGTAGAGAATGGAGTTGTGACGTGAACTCAGGTCACCTGACTCTCTGCATCACTCAGGGTCTCCCAGGTTTGTGAACAAAGCCTGGTCAGCGTCTGGGCACCAGATATGGATTGCTCACATAGGTCAAGGGGTAAGAACAGGTAGAGAAGCTCAGAGAGTCATGGGAAGAACCCAGACCTGTAATATGCTTTCATGTCTACTTACTCCCAAGAAAATCAAAGCCAAAGCAGACCCTCTGAAATCCAACTCTGCTCTCTACTAGCTTGGTGATCTTGGGACTATGCCTTCACTTCTCTGAGACTCAGCTTCCTTGAATGTGAAATAAAAGCAGTGAACCTCATAGGGAATCTGCAAGCACTGAATGAGATGCTGAATGTGATAACATCAGGGTCAGAGTCTGCACAGGAGACGTGTCCCACCCCAAGCACCACATGAGTGGACCACAGATGCATCATCGGATACAGCAGTTCTGAATCAGACCCTCAACAGACAGCGGAGGAGGCAGAAGAGTGAGGGCCGGGAAGATAAGATTATTGTTTCTAGGCAACCAGAGAAAAATAATATAAGGGGCATTTCTCGTAAGGGTGCTACACTGGCCACCTCACAGAAAGACTCCTCGTCAGGTTTCAAAAGTAGGATACAACTGTCAATGACCGCAGAGAGACTTTTGATAATTTACAGTTATTCAAAATTCTTCCCAACCATCCCGTTTCAGTCTTCCCTCTCCCAGTTCTCAAAATAGTCGGTAAGGAAGATACGAAAGGTGTTTTCATTTTAATTTTACAAATGATCAAACTGAGGCTCTGAGAACCTTAGGAAACTATACGGAGTCATCCACTTCCGGGTCAAAGCACCCCTGGGCTGTAATCTCCTTGAGGCCAGGATCTGTGCCTTATTTTTCTTACCTATCTTCCCAGAGGGTCCTCAAAAATAACTACTGAGTAAAATGCACTAATCTAAGATCTGCTCATTCAGCCATTTTTCTCAGAAGCAGAATCTCAGATTAAATTTCAAGGTCATAGATGCTTTGGGAAGTGTCTTTGGTTGATACCTATCCACTATAAGGAATAATTTATTTTAAATGTCTTGGTGTATTGTCAAGTCCCACAGCTAATCCATTCTTTCTTTTCTTTCTAATTTTTGAATAATGCATGTACTTTTTTTTTTTTTTGAGAAATAGCATAGAAAAAAAAAACACTGATTGAGGATAAATTTTCATTTTGAAAAAAAAAAAATCCTTGATGTTAGCTCATCCTCCTGATTGGCTTCAAGTTGCAAGGAAAATTAACTGACCTTAGACATAACATGTTTTAAGGCTAGAATGAGTGAAATTTTCTGCAGGCATATTTATCTGAAGTTGAAGTGTAACTTACTGTCTCTGGTATTATCTCTGATTGAAAGCAGGAAGTGTTGTTCTGCCTATTAAAGACACACTTCGCTTGGACCCCAAATAAAAATATGTCAAATGCAAAGAGACCCGTATTTGAACCTTGACTCCCCAGATTTACAGTGTTCCATTACAAATATCACTTAAAACTGCTCTGTGTCTCCAGATAAAATAACCACTTGCCCTCCTTCCCCAGCTAGTAAAAATTAATCTAATACTGCAGAGTACTGACTTCCTGAGACGAAAGGTTTGCTAGGTAAACGTAGTGACTCCCCTAGTAACACCGGTTGTCACTTCTAAAGTCATAAAAACAGAACAGAGAAGACGTGTTGTGCTTCCGACAATTTGAGGATTGGATTTTTCCAACCACCTTTGAACCTTTTGATGTTCCAATTCCTCACCGGCAAGCATTCCAAAGCCTCGCAGGGCTCCTGAAATCTGAGAAGTCTTCTCACCAGAGACATGTGGAGCTGCGCTGAAGGTTCACAGATGTGGCTGCAGCCTGGCTTCCGAACCGAACGGGGAGAGAACCACGGTGAATGGTTTAGATGATGCTGCCCCTCCGCCCTACCCCTCCCAAGGTCCCCTTCGATTCCAGAACGGCTTCTTTTCCTTTTGGGGGAGAGATTTTGGCAACCAAGAGGGTTCTCTCCCCTCCAGCACTGTCTGATGGAGGGTCCACCTCCCCAGCCCCAGCCCCGCCTTGGGGGCTGCCCTGCCTGTCTTTCTTTTGACGGTGTCACTCACAGCTGGAGGAGAGTCCAGCCTGGAGATAAATTCTCCTCCAAGGGGCTGTGAGGAGACTGATCAAGGCAGTACTACAAGGCTGGTTTGCTCAGTGAACCACAGAGAGGGAGAGGGAGAGAGATTACAAAGAGCCCATTTAAATGCCAAAGTCCCCTCCGCTCCCTCCTCCCAAGTCATGGCCTCACTCTTAAAATTTCAACGGATGTGTCTACAAATAGTGACCTCAGGGAGATGGCTGGCAAAGCCAAAAATACCACCTCAGCAGATGACCCCGGCAGCTTCCTGAAAATAAAGCCCTTGTATATATATTTGCAAGAGGGTGTCTCCCCACTGTAACTGCCCGAACTGCCAGTTGTTCCTTCCGATGGCGAGCAAGTCCTGGGACAGATGAGACTGGGAGATTAGCAGGGTGTTACTGGGCCACTGACAGGTGCAAGAGGACAAAAATTAATTTGCTAAGATGCTAAACCCCACTCCCACTCCCGCTACCAGCCCCAGGCTGGCAACCGTTCTCTCTCTCCAAGAACCTGAAGGTATTTCTGGGGTGGCGGGTCAGGTTACACAAGCCAGAAGGCTTTGTTGGGTTTTTGTGTTGTGCCCTGCATTCAGTGCGCATTCCAGGAGCAAGCCCGTCACTACGGCAACTGGTCCCTGATCTGGCTGGGCCTTTTCTCCCTCTTTAATCGACTGTCTGGAAGGAAGGGTGAAGTTACCTCCTCCCCCTGCCCACAGCCTAGTGGCTCCATCATGCTGGGAACAACCTTCAGCAGGTATCAGTGTTACACATCCCGCCCCTCACCCTGGGCACATGCCCTGTAGTTGGTTCTGCCACTAGCAGTTCTTCCTCTCCTATTCCTGTTCTTCCCATCCTGACACCAGAGCCATCATTTCAAGCTCAGACTTCACAAGGTTATTCTCCTGCTAAAAAAAAATTTTGATGGGGTCGGGGGGAGTAGAGCTCAGTGGTAGAGTGTGTGCTTAGCATGTGCGAGGTCCTGGGCTCAATCCCCTGTAGCTTCATTTAAAAAAAAAAATGGAACAGCTTTCAACCAGTGACAGGCTGAATCTACTTATTTGGGAGGCCCCAGAGAGAGTTCTCCATCATCCTGGGTCCTGGTATGATGAGGACTGGAAGTCACAGCCAACCCCCAATGGACATGTAAAGCCAGTCAGAAACAAACCTTTTCTTGTTGTAAACCACCAGGGTGTCATTTCTCACTTCAGCCAAACTTAGCCTAAGCCGAGTGAAATGGTGAGGTTTCTCTGTAGTCATCTTATTTGAGGCATAAAAAGGCACGAGGGAAACTATTAAGGACCAACTGTGTCTTCGAGGAGCAGTGTTTCTTAAACAGTACACTCCTAAGCTCAAGCTTGTTCTAAGCCTTCACAGAACTAGTAATTAGAGTAATTGAGCATGAAAATCTGACTCCTTCATCACGATTCAAAACGCTTTAGGTTGAGAATTCCCCTAAAACTGAGAGAAAAAAAGCTTTTTTTTGAAAATCTGAAAAACAATTCATGAGGCCGGTGTAGGATGCAGTTTCCAGGACGAGGAAAGAGGTGAAACTTTTCAGAGTTTCTGCTGTGCACCAACACGATAGGAGTTTTACACATACAGGGTCTCAGCCTGAGGCTCCACGTGGATTCGACACATCCAGATGTGCCTGACAAGAATGGGGCAGGCCAGTCAGATGACTTTTTGCACCAAGGCAAGATGGAGAGAACTCAGGGGTAAAGGAGCCACCATCATTCTGAGGCTAGTGTGGTGGCTGGTGGCCCAGCCCCGACTCCCACAGGATTCATCACATCTGAGTCCCACGGAACAAACAGGCTGGAGCAAACACCTGATGAATTGCCTTCATAAAAGTCTGTGAAACATCAAGTCTGATGCCACCCTGCAAAGGAACCCCTGTCATGGAATGTGACACAAAGCAGGGAGAAAGGTCTGTTTCTCTACCTTGCCCTCGATATCTCACATCTCCGGGCCCTATTCAGTTTTAGGAGTTGTTTGCCTGTGGCTAGTGGCACTGAGCAAGTGCCCTGCTGGAGATGGGGCAGCACATACAGCACCAGGGAGGAGACAGATGGGGAAACTGACATAAACCCTTGAAAAGGAATTACACAGAGATGAGGTCATGTGCATATAAAAGCCTCAAAGCTATAGAACCATCATGACTATTGCTGATGTAACCCCATTAATATCCATCCAGTCAATCAACAATTATGTTTCCAGCACCTACTCTATGCAAATCACCTTATTACATGCTGAGCAATAATCCACAACCTTAAAGGGCTAGTCTCTAGCCCTCCAGTAGGCTGACAATGCGGCAGACACTCCATCTAATCATACAGTACCTCATTCAATCATCACAGTAACTCCATGAGGGAGTTTATCATCTTTTTAAAAGGGCAACTGAGGCCCAGAGAGATTAAGTAACTTGCCTAAAGTAGCACAGCTTTTAAGCGATAGACAAAAACAAGGCAAGTCAGATACAGTGACACCAACAACTGATCATCAAGGCAAGACAGCACTCCTGCTTATTACAAACAAAACAAAAAGATGAAGAAACGAAAGAAGTTCTGCAGAGTTCTTTTCTGTGATTCTTTGGTGGCGCACGTCAGCAGCTCTCACGCCCCAGGGAGCAAATAGCAGCTATCAGAGGCGGCCCACCTTGCTTTGCTCTCCAGTAGCTTCTGCAATTTCTCCCCATGCCAACCTGAGCCTCAGGAGTAATCAAATCAGTAACTGATATTCAGAAAGTAGGTATAGGATTAGCTGAAGTGGATTTTGTATGTTAATTAAGTGTTTTATGGAACCTCTGAGATCTCAGCATGACACTCGGTAAATATTCCTTCCTGAATCCACAGAATCTGTGAGCGGGTTCTGTATAATAAAGCAATTTCAATGTCCTGACAGATGGGCCATAGAAATTGACTATGTGACCATGATTCCAACAGATTATATACAATGAAAAATCTGGACAATAAGTGCTTTTTCTGATTGCTGCCTATGTACTGGTCACTATCTAGAAGAGGAGAACTCAACTATTTCAGTTTGTATTACAGACAGAAGAGGGGTTTCTTAGATGTCTGAAGTTCTTTTGTCCTAGCATTAAGTAAAAAAAAAAAAAAAAGAAAAGAAAAAAAAGGGAATCTTCCAGTTCTGCGTCCTGGTTCTTGAATGAACCGGTCAACCCACTACAAGTCATTTATAAAGCATTTATCACAAAGACTGAAGTGCTAAATTCCCCCTTCTCCTCTTGAGTGCAGAGTCCTCTTTTCCCCTATGGTTTATTTCTCTGCAGAGAGCCTGATCTAAGCTCTGCTGTAGCTTCAGCTCTTCCAGATCAGGAATGCAAATTCTCGGAAGGAGTATGTGTACAGAAACCCTCCCCGCGCACACACACACACACACAATCCAGGAATGCTCTAGGCTTGTGTTGAGCACGTTTCCTCCGACAGATAAATACCCATTAATAAAGATCTTTCTAATTTGAGCAGAAAAAAATTCTCGGCTTCTAATCTGTGAATTTTGCCTCCCTTGGACAACTGCATTAGAGAATAAAACTTCAAAATTGCCTAAGCCAGTCATGAAAATATAAATACTATATGAATCCACTTATATGAGATACTTAGGTCAAAATCACAGAGACAGAAAGTAGAATGGTGGTTGCCAGGGGCTGGGGGGAAAGGGGAATTAGAAACTATTGAGCTATTGTTAAATGGCAGAAAGTTTCAGTTTTACCAGATGAAGATTTATGGAGAGAGAAGCTAGTGATGGTAGCACAACTTTATGAATATATTTATTACAACTGAACAGTACGCTTAAAAACAGTTAAGATGATAAATTTTATGTTAGGTGTTTTTTTACCATTAGAAAAATTTTAAAACCATGAGAAAATGAAAAACAAAACAAATTTTAATTTCCTTTTTTGCTACTTTACCTTCCTTCATCAAGAGTCATCGTCTCCTGCCTACACTGGCTGGTATATGCTCAAATGATGAAAGGAATCTTGTGCAGCCCCACAATTAGTAAAAGGCAAAATTGCCTATGGAAATGACCGAACCCTTAATTAGCTAATTGCAGGTGCAATTGGCCACTTGCACCATCAGATGAAGGGCAAGTGGTTAATTGAGCCCACAAGTGACCTACTCAGTCAGAACTAACAAATGGCTCATCAGATGAGGCCCCGGCCAAAATGTGTCTGCAAACAATAGCATGTGAGAAAAACTGCACAAATCAGAAGCGGCAGTCAGGCTGCCATCTAAAAATGAAACCCACAAAACATGAGCTGATTAGGGAAATGACCAAAAATAAAGACAATTCAATAATGAGCCATGAGCATGGGGGCGGGGAGGGAGAGGAGTGATGAAGCACTTTTGGGAACCAGAGGCTATGGGTATTGGAAAGAGCACCTGCTTTGAGTCATCCTTATTTGTTCTTACTTAAAACTTTCAGGAACCCTTGCCATTTTCTTCCACTGTACATTGTTATTCACAGAGGGCATCGCGAGACTTCAGCACAAAATGCTGTACCAATAGGGGACTTGGGAAAAGAGACTGAATGAATGGATGGGGGGCACCATATGTGCAAATGGAGGGCTAGGGTACAAGTACAGCCACTTCAGTAAATGGATGGTACTGAGAAGTTTCTGTTGGGTTTCCCCCATACTGAGCATTTTTCTTTTGACTGTGTTGCTACCACATGCAAGTTAACTGGTAGGAGGAGCTACTAAGGATTAGGAGACTGTTGAGAGAAGCAATTAACATGGTTTGTATTCACCAGCTTAAGTCAGGTCTACACTGAGGTAGAATCCCCCCAAAACTCAGTGGCCCCAAACAACAAAAGTTTATTTCTTACTCAGACAAAATTCATTCTAGGTTGTTTCTCCTTCTCACTTGTATTCTCTTTCATCCTGTGATTCTGCCATCTCTACAAAGGCCTCCACCTTTACCACTCAAGAGGATAAGAGGACCAGAGAACTATGCAATGAAACAGGACTTTTCATTGCCCCAGCCTGGCTTGTCACATGTCGCTTCTGCTCACATTTCATTGGCCAGAATCAGTCATGTGGTCCTGGGGAGCACGGGCTCCCATCCACTCAAAAAAGAGAACTGTAACAGGGTTGCGTGAGTCTGTGGCATTTTTTTCTACCACAGACTCCAAAAACAAAGAAGGAAAAAGAATCTATCCATTTGGAAATTTAGATACCTCTTGATATAATGCTATTTTAAAGAAGTAATCAAAGTTAAATACATAAATGATTCAGACATGAATAAAAAGAAATTTTCATGATAAAACATATAAGCCAAAGTAGTAGTGAGAAAAAATGCCGTAAAACTCTTCACAAGAGGAAAGGTAGACTGAAAATAGATGACCCAAACTTTCACTCAAGAATCTTAAAGACAAGAAATAAGAAGTGGTGGTGAGGATGTGGAAAAAAGGGAACCCTTATGCACCACTGGTGGGAATGTAAATTGGTGCAGCCAATATGGAAAACAGTATGGGAGTTCCTCAAGAAGTTAAAAATAGAACAACCATATGATCCAATGATTTCACTTCTGGGTATTTACCTGAAGAAAACAAAAACATTAATTTGATAAGAAATATGCATCCCATGTTCACTGTAGCATTATTTATAATAGCCAAGGTATAGAAACAACCTACATGGCCATCGATGGATGAATGGATAAAGAAGATGCGATATGATATATCTCACACAATGGAATACTATTCAGTCATAAAAAGGAATGTTGCCATTTGCGATAACATGGATGGACCCTGAGGGCATATTAAGTGAAACAAATCAGAGAAAGACAAATATCACATGATCTCATTATACATAAATGAGATTTCACACATAGAAATCTAAAACAAACAAACCCAAGCTCATAGATACAGAGGACAGATTGGTGGTTGCCAGAGGCAGGGGTTGGAACGGGCAAAATGGGTAAAGGTGGTCAAAAGGTACAAACTTCCAGGTATAAAATTAAGAAGTTAGGAGGCTGTAATGTACAGCATGGTGACTGTAGTTAATAGTATCATATTGCATATTTGAAAGCTGCTAAGTGAACAGATCTAAGTCCTCATCAAAAGAAAAAAAATTATAACTTATCTATGGCAACTGATTACTAGACTTACTGTGGTGATCATTTCACAATACATACACATATTGAATCATTTTGTTTACATGTGAAACTAATATGTCAATTATACTTCAATTTTTAAAAAAAGAATCTTAAGAAGATGGCACAAAAGAAATGTGATCAGGAATTACTGAAGATTTTTTAAATGATAAAAAAAAATTTAAGTAGATCATATTAGTAAGAATTTTAAATGTGTTCTTTTTAAAGATTGATAAAATAGAAAGATTTTTGGCTCATAGGATTACAGGGAATAAAGAACAAATTCCTATGAACAATATTATAAACTATAGAGGAGAGATAAATACAGATGCTGATAAGACAAGACACTATAAACCTCTTAGAAGAAAACAGGCAAACATTCTCTGACATAAATCTTAGCAGTGTTCTCCTAAGGCAGTCTACTCAGGCAACAGAAGTAAAAGCAAAAATAGATAGATGGGCCCTAATTAAACTTAGAAGCTTTTGCACAGCAAAGGAAATGATAAACAAAACAAAAAGACAACCTATGGAATGGGATAAAACATTGTGCAAATGATGTGACCAACAAGGGCTTAATCTCCAGAATATACAAACAGTTCATACAACTCAATAACAAAAAAACAAACTAAGGACCTGGAATTCTGTACAAATGCACAGATCTATGTATTTTAAAATATAGTAAGTATGCTTCAAATGTATTTGAAGGGTAATAAGTAAAAATACATAGACTCAAATTTCAACACATTGTGGGCCACTGGAATTAAACTAGTTCCATCATTTTAACTTGTTTAGGGTCAGATCTTAAAATGTTTATGGTGCGTGTGTGTGTGTGTGTGTGTGTGAGAGAGAGAGAGAGAGAGAGAGAGAGAAAGAGAACTTGTGGTAAATGTCTTTGAGTAGGAAAGTTATAGCTCTACACTGAAGTTTTTTTTTTAATAATTCGAGACAGAATTTGTCAACGCTCACAACTTTGAACCAAAGCAAGCATGCTACCTTAGCTAATGTACCCAACACCCACACAAGGCAGGGCTCTGCTACATCTGCCTGGCACATGCTCTCATCTTCCATTAATAGTCAAAAGTGCAGTAAAAGGGAAATGTAAATAGAGTCAAAAATAACATATTATATAGATAGCTTTAGAGCTAATTTTCAAACTTAGAGGCTTCTGGTTTGACATTTTATTGATAAAAGATTTTACAAACATTGAGTTGCTCTTATTTCATTTTTGTATTTATAAACATTCTCTTTTTTTCAGGAGATGTGAAAAATATTCTTAAAACTAGAAAGAGTTATCTGGTGAGAGAGAGAATTAAAGGGTAAATCAAACATGGTATGTTAGAACCTATTGGTTCATCAACCCATGTCAACCCTTTGACAATAAAATAAGGAATGAAGGCAAGTGCTGAGAACTCTTACACAAATGCACTTAAAACTCACCCAAAATCAAGAAACTATAATGATGAGAGGAAAACTGGAGGAATCCATAAAATCACCCACATCTGCAGCAGGTTTTATGCAACTAACTGCTTCAAAATAGTATTATGGTCCCTGACAGGTCAGTCATATATAAACAGAAGACAGTGAGCAATAAAAATAAGTCTTCTTGCTTACTTTCTTCAATATTAATTGAACAGTTTGAATGCTATCAAATTTGGTGTAAACTGCATGTTAGTGAACATGCACTTCCTCCCATGAAAAAGAATCAGATTCTACAGAGGGAAAGTTAAAAAACCCAGTACTTTTATTTTATTGAATTATGGTTGATTTACTATTTTGTTTTAGTTTCAAGTGTACAGCAAAGTGGTTTAGTTATATATATATGTACACATCTATATTCTCTTTAAAATTCTTTTCCATTATAGTTTATTACATGGTATTGAATACAGTTCCCTGTGCTATACAGTAAATCCTTGTTTATCTGTTTTATATATGGGTAGTGTAAATCCCATACTCCCAATTTATCACTCCCTCACCTCTTCCCATTTGGTAACCATTAGTTTGTTTTCTATGTCTGTGAGTCTATTTCCAGTTTGTAAATAAGTTTGCTTTTATTATTTTTTAGATTCCACCTATAATATCTGTCTTTCTCTGTCTGACTTACTTCATTTAGTAAGATAACCTCTAGGTCCATCCATGTTGTTGCAGATGGCACTGTTTCATTCTTTTTTGTGGCTGAGTAGTATTCCACTGTATATGTATACACCACATCTTCTTTATCCACTCATCTATCAGTGGATATTTAGTTTGCTTTCATATCTTGGCTGTTGAAAATAGTGCTTCTATGAACATTGGTATGCATGTATCATATGGGGTTAGGGTCTTCATCTTTTGAGATATATGTCCAGGAGTGGGACTGGGATCATATGGTAACTCTATTTTAGTTTTTTAAGGAACTTCCATATTATTTTCCACAGTGGCTGCACCAATTTACATTCCCACCAACACTGTAGGAGGATTCTCCTTTCTCCACATCCTCTCTAGCATTTATTATTTGTAGACTTTTTTTGATGGCCATTCTGACCAATGTAAGGTGATACCTCATTGTACATTTGATGTGCATTTCTCATAATTAGCAATGTTGAGCATCTTTTCATGGGCCAACTGTATGTCTTCATTGGAAAAATGTCTATTTAGGTCTTCTGTCCATTTTTTGATAGAGTTGTTTTTCTGTTACTGAGTTATATGAGCTATTCATATATTTTAGAAATTAAGCCCTTGTTGGTCACATCATTTGTAAATATTTTCTCCCAGACCATAGGTTGTCTTTTCATTTTGTTTTCCTTTGCTCTGCAAAAGCTTGTAAGTTTGATAGGTCCCATCTATTTATTTTTGCTTTTATTTCTATTGCCTTGGGAGACTGAGACTGACCTAAGAAAACATTGCTACAATTGATGTCAGAGAATGTAAAACCCAGAACTCTTAAACAACCCTCCTCAAATGTAAAAGGATGAGACCTGTATTAAAATATATATACACCTGTTTCCATTTTCTGCTGACATGTCTAGAGAGGAGTGACATTTTTAACATCCAAAATACGTGATGGGTTAGTGAAGGTAGTTTTATGAACTCTTTAATGAACTTTACTAATAATACTGTGGATCTCAACATATTTCTTATTTTTCTATGTTGGGTTCATGCAGATGAAAACAAAAAAGGTATTTTACCTTAAACTCCCAGTGTGTAGTAGTAACACTTGTACAGATGATGTGAAAGTAGTATCTGGAGAAAACATGTAAGTATGGTCCTCTTACAGCTTAGCACAATGTGTTCACGCAATCTAAAGCCTCTTTAACAGAACTGTAGAGTCAAATATTAGGTGTTAACTTCTTACAAACATCTTTCTAAATATTGTTAGATCAGGCCATATAAATAATTATATTAAGATGCAGCCTCACACTATAATTTTTCAGAGTTATTGGTAATCATATTGGCAGTATGTTCCAGAATTGCCTTTTTTCTTAAAGGAAATGTATGATGAACTGAAGGCAAGGGGTGCCGGTACAAATATTTCATAGATTTTAAGGGAGAAAAAAAACGTGTGCTGGTCAGTGAAGGAATTCCACTTGTTAAGTAGCTAACAAAATATAACAGCTTTTCAGAATCCTGGTATTCTCAAGCTTATAATTGCAAATAAGATTCCAGCAAGGGAACTGAAATTTCAAATTTCTACTGAATGGAAAACAAAGTGGATTTTTATAGCCTTGAAAAATGACAGAGGCGTGCTAAGACATCTGAGATTTTTTAAAAAATGAAATCGCTGAGAAATCTTACATTGTTATCAGATATATTTGAAAAGTATTTCCTGCCCAAGACATTTCAACCAGCTAGACAGGAGTGAGTCAGTTCATGAACACTCCCCAAATGAAACACTTAACCAGCTAACCTAAGTGAGCAGCTACTGCATCATGTTAGTGATTCAGTCTTCAAATAAAAATATCCTATTGCTTCTCTTTCAATCTTCTCTAAAATTAATGGAAGAATAAGTTTATCCACTGAAAACCTGTTATCTTTTGTAAAAAATTTCTCTATGTGAATTAGCATTTTTGTGCCATAAAATTGAGACAGGAGGGAAGGGGGAAGGGCACAATCATTAAAAGGACTGACACAGCAATTGAAGACATAATAAAAGCTGGTCAAACCCCACCTAGGCCCAAGATGGCAGAAGAATCAACTCCCAGTAGACCTTGAGACCCCAAATGGTGGAAGATTTGACTTCCCGTGGACTTTGAGCTTCATTATATGCACACGGTAATACCTCAGCATGCTAAATGGCACACCCACAGGCGCCATGACAGTTCCAAGGCTGGCCATAAAAGGCCAAACACTGGGTGGAGACCCAATTCCTGGGAATTTCCACCCCTTCCCCAAAGTAACTGGAATAATCCTCTCACTTGTTAGCATTTGAAATTACAGAAGCCATAAAAACTAACCACCCCAACACCTCATGCTCTGGGGCCACCTCTCGCCTGTTGCCTCTCATGGTCTCTCTCTCCTCTCCCTCTTTCGCCTGCGGAGACGGCCTGCAGTCTGTAGAGTGTGTGTCTCTCTGAATAAATCTACCTTCACTCCACTATGGCTCACTCTTGAATTCTGTCCTGTGCGAAGCCAGGGACCCTCACTTGGTGGGGCACATCCCAGGGCCTCGCCTGGGACCTGGGACATGCCATCCACTTGTGCCCCATTTTCCTGCATCAAAACCAAAACAAGTCACTGGAATAACTGGATTCTCATGCCAGTTATCATCCATAACTCCTGATTTGAAAATTATGTTTAGTGACACGTAATTCTGAAATATTTCAGTTGCCTTTAACATAAATAATACGCATGCATTAAATAAATATATATGTATATATAAATATCCATAAATGAATACACAATGGAACTAAAAAATTAGATTAAACACTGCTTTTTCTCTTATTATATATTTGGGTTCTTTACATCATTTTGTTGAAAAAAAATGCTGCTAGAAATGAAACAAAGCTGATTGATTCAACTCCATTTTACAGAAAAGGGACTGCAACCAAGGAAACAAATGAGCATCACTTCAGAGCATGGCCTCTAGTTTTTGACAGATTTGAGGTTAAATCTTGACTCCATAACTTATTTTCAGTGTGCCACTGGCTATATTTCTTAATTTCTCACCAGGTTTCAGTTTCATCACTTGTTTGATGAAGGTAATAATAGTATCTATCCCAAGGGTTGTTATTATTGTTAAATTCGATGCAGTGAATTCTCTTAAAAAAAAAAAAAAAAAGATGAAACAGGCCCCGCATCATTGGAAAGTGGTCCAGTATCACCCAGATGTCAATAGTTCAGCCTGGACAACAGGTTAGTTGCCCTAGTTCTGGAGTTCTCTCCATCTGACTGGTATGCAGTGAACCCAGAGGGAACGTCCCTTGGGATAAAGATGCGTATGGCATCTCCCTCTGCAAAAAGGGGAAAGAGACAGGAGCCCAGAAATTCTGAGATGGAATGTGGATAGAATTCTTTTTTAAGTGGGGGTTAGTTTACCTGTTGAAAATCTGGGGTTTTGAGTGGAATGGGAAAAGGTGGGAAAAGCCTCTGTAGGCAGAGAGTCAATTAAGTATGAGATTCATCAAATTTACTGAGCTGAAGTTTAGATGAAGTTCAGAGCCTCTGGAAGAACACGAAGCCTTGAATTCCAAAAGCACTGCTGCAAATTCAAGCTTTGGTACATAGTAACTGTGGTTTTGGCAAGTCTTTAGTATCTCCATACCTCTCTGGTGAGCTTACTGTGGCGATTACATTAGGAACATTAGATGCAGTTCCAGGCTGGTTGCTCAGGCCTCAAGCCCAGAAAAAAAGACATGTGGCTCAGATTCTTTTAGACAAGGGGCTCCTTGAGATCAGGAACAGTGTGAGACCCAACATTTGGTGACTACTGAGTAAACCCTGAACTCTTTCATCTAAATATTTGACCTTTGTTCTGCTGGCAGTGGCCCCATTTATTTAGACTTCCTGCTTCACCTCTTGGGCTGTGTTACTACTCTCAGCCTCCGGTCCCTGCAAATAAAATGGGAAGGATGACTCCTCTGCATAGGTATTATTATGTGCCTTAGCAATAATTCACGTGAAGTCTTCAGCAGAGTCCCGGCACACAGACACAAATTCAAGTTTCAGTGTCTATTATCTTCTAAGTGTCCTCCCCTGTAAAATGGGATAATAATGCAGTTTTCCTCAAGTTGAAATGAAAAATTTTAAATGTAAAAAGACTTTGTAAGTTATAAAGTGCTAAATGAACGCTGATTAACATCTTCCATGGACAAGAGCTGATTTACGTATCTTCAATTAAAGACAAAACAGAAACATTAGGTGCTTGAACTTGTTTTCTCAGTAAGTTCTCAAACCGAAGCAGATTCTTTCTGTGAATGTTTGGTTAAATGAGCTTCTTCCACCTGCATTCTCAAAATCATCCCCTCTACCCTTTCCAGGAAACTTGCTCTATCGATCAATGAATTGCCGCCTCTATAAGATCAAACTGCAGCTAGTAGCTGGCACACTTAACAAATAAGTATTCAAAAAAAAAATTGGCTAGAGGACTCCATTTTCCAAGGATGCTATAGAGGAAATGCCTGTGCTGGGTGGAAGACAGGACTAAAGCGATAGGAATGTTGAATTGGAAAGGGTTTCTCTTCCACTTCTTACCACTGGAATATTTATCAACTTTCTTACTCGAGCATTTCTAGCCATTTGATTTTCATGGCATCTTCATTTTAAGAAAGATCTTTATATTGTATTCAGTTCTACCCCTCCTTGGCCCACATTCTTTCCTCTGGAGCCATCAAAACCAGCCTCTTTCATCTTCAGTGTGAGGCTGTCAAATACTTAGAGATAGAGACCAAGCTTTGCATCATTTGAGTGTGTTATTTGTCATCACACAAGGGAGCTTGAGGGAAGAATGGTCAGTGGGTTTGAGAAACATCTCAGACAGGGTTTGGCGAACCCTCTAACCACCGCCTGTATCTTGATTGGCCACATCAGGTCCAAAGAAGCCACAGGATGTCACTGAACCACCCAAATCTGCCCCTCCTCCTGAAATTCTCTTGATCTTACTCATCCGTATGAATCCCTCTCATTTTCTATGGAGTGTTAAGTAGCACTTTGGTAAAAATGTGGTTTATGTGGGGGGAGGGAATCTCATATATATTGAATAGCATCTCATTTTTCCCCCCTTCTCAGGCTCAAGTGTCTTGTTGTCAACTTTTTGGTATTTATCTCCAATCCCTTCTCAGTCCTCATTTTCTCACTATATAATTTCTTCCTTCCTTTCTAATAAACCATTTGAGAGGTACCCAAACCATTTTCTTTTCCCCAAATAGGTCGGCAAAATGGCATAGAACACACACATTGACAGGATGACCCCAGGCAGGAAGCAAATTCTAACAGGACAGTAGAACCCCTCAACTTCCATGCCTTGTAATGATGGGAAGGCTAGGGTTAGGTTCTGCAGTGGACCACAATTCTGTTATCCAGCTCCAAGCGCTTCTAACTAACTGCTACTAGTAAGTGGACTATGGTTTCCTGCTACTTTTAAGCCAGTGAACCTACTGTCTTATTTTTTCATCTCACTTTTAGTTGCTAAGTCACTCATTCAATGAATGAAATATCAGTCATTTCCGTAAGTCTTAGCAGACCTATTTCCAGATGCTCAGCAAGACATTTGCCTAGTCTCCAGGGATTTCTCATTAGTACTTGTCAACTGGTAGCAATAACACATCATGTGAATGAGACTGTATTAAATATTTTATATAATCATGAAGATCCTTGTAACACTTCCATGATGGATGCAGAAGGGAGATATTATTAATAATTATCATTCCAGAGATGCAGGAACCAAGGGTCTAGAAGATTGCTTACCTACGTAGTTCGTGTGTGGTGGGGCTCAGACGCCAATGCAGGTATTCAGACTGCAAGTCTCACTTTATTTACCTGACATTATATGACTTGTACTGATCATTCCCCAAAAGAAACACATAAAAATAACTCACCATAGAAATTATTACCCAGTACAAAGAGCTTCCTCCTAAATTCTTGGCCCTTGGCTTAGAAAAAGTAACATCATGCAATATCCCTTGAATACTTTGGTCTGAAGTTTTCTCTCTTCTCTTAAAGCCAAGAAAAGTCAAAGAAAGTGTACAACACAGTTTAACTCATGCTCATTCATTCAATATGTTTTGAGAGTCTTCTTTGTACCAAAGTGTCAATCATTGGGAATTCAAAGTTGAATAAGATATGGTCCTTGCTTTTGAAGAGTTTACTGTGTCATACAGGACACAGGGAAGTCTTCTAAATGGTATAAAAAATAATGATGGTTATAATAACGGCTAACATTTATTGAGCACCTGCTGTGTGCCAGACAGTGTAAGCACTTTACACGTATGGTTAAAAAATGCACAGTGTATTATGATTTGTATTTTCTTATAAATACACATCACCTGCCCAGCTGGTATGCAAACTCTGAGAACAAGAGCTTTCCTTCTCAGTGTTTTACCTTATGTATGTCTTCAGTTAAACCAAAATGAACCAGTTTACAGTCGAAACCTGGGAATTGTAAATAAACTAAACTGGGATACAACAAAAAAAATTTCCTACTTGTTTTAATGACAACTGTTGCCAAGGACACACATGTTGTTCGAAATCATTTTGACTAGATTGAATGGGGACCATGAAAGGACATGTTTTAAATAGCATTTGAACTGGATGACAGCTATAAATACATAAAATGGGTCAAAATTGTTAGAGTATGAAATATAGTGTTTCACAGATCATAAGTATATATGGAAAATTAACCTTACAAGAGAAAGAGTAAAGGATGAAAACAAGGGATAGGGGTATACCAGTCCTAGAGAGGCTATACCACCGTCCTGAACAAAACTCTCAGTGGCTTGAAATAGTGGTTCTCAAACAGGAGCAATTCTCTTCACAGGGGACATTTGACAATGCCTGGACAGTTCTGGCTGTCACAACTGGGGGAGGGGTGCTACTGACATCTAGTGAGTAGAGGTCAGGGTCACTGCTCTATTGTCTGAAGTATAACAGAGAGCTCACGTCTCCATCCCCAAGAAAGAATGACTCAGCCACAAGGTCACTAGCCCAAGACAGAGAAACTCTAGATTAAAATAGCAAAGGGTTATTGCTCACTCATGCAACCTGTCCACCATGGGTAAGCTTAGAACTTTGCTCTGGGATCATCGTCAGCCTCAGTGCAGGATTCAGAATAATAGAATAACCTGGCTGAGAGAAGAGAGAGCTTTGGAATATCTCACAGTGGCAATTAAACAATCCAGCTCTAAAAAGATGGGCATCATTCCCCTCAAACTCATTGGCCAGAACCAGCCACACGGCCCCAGCCAAACAAAAGGAGCGAGGAAGTGCGGTCCTACCACGTGCCCCCAACAGGGGAGAACTCGGACAGCACAAGTGAACAGTTGGAGGGATGGAGAGCAGGAAATAAGAATAATACTGGGCAAAATTACTGCTGTTCCAATGACATTCCAAAGTTCTGAAGTCAATGCAGTTTCCACTTTCAGAAAATCTTTACACAGAACGAAGGAGTATATTCACAACAAGTGCAATTCAGGGAGTTTTCAGCTGGAAATGGTTAGAAATGATGTTATGATGTTATTAATATATGAAATCAATTGGCATGGTGCTTAACTTCTAAGAAATACTCTAATTTCCTCCCCTCTTTCCTTTGCAGAGCGTCTAGAAGAGAAATACTGTAGATGAAGAATAAAGCTATCAAAACAATGGGCTACTTCTTTCGCATTAGGGAAGAGAAGAAAACACTGCATTACGTATGGTATCTGAGACCTCTGCTCTTCCTTGTCAGGACTGCATCAATTACTTTATGGACTCCACAACTCCACTCTTTCTCCCTTCCTCTTCTCCCGCCAAACTACTGTTAGACTGGGCTTTCAAATCTCCAAGTCAGTCCATGTTGTTTCCCTAACGAAAACCCTTCAATGGCTTCTTATGACCCTCACTGTAAAACTCTTAACTCCTGAGCATGGCATCCTTCCCTTTATGACTGTCTGCTCAACTCTCCACACACATCCTTCTCCCTGTTGCCCAACCTCTTACATTCTCTCAAAGACAATGTTACCCATGCTTCATGCCTTCTTGTAGGCTGACTTCTTCTACCCATGGGCTGGCAAATCATACTTTGTCCACAAAAAGATCTCAACCATCACTGTCATCAAGAACTTTTCCTTGAGTCTTCTCATCCCCACACTCATTTCTTTGATAGCTTTTATTATATTATATTATGTGACTGTCTATTCAAGTGCCTGTCTCCTCCCTTGTATGTAAACTGCTTCTACCAGGGGCTATATTTCTTGTCTATGTCCACAGAATCTAGCCCAGACCTGACATAAAATGGGAACTCAACAAATGGTTTTTCAATGAATCATTAGGATATAAATTTCATTTTGCTATGTCTTCATAATGATATCTTAGCAAATGTAGATCATTCAGCCAAGATAATATCAAACTTTTCAAAAAATTAAAACAAGATACCATTTTCCTTTAATAAATTAGGAAAAAATTATTTGCATAAAGAAGAAAGATGTCAAATGGCAGATGTTTTCTAGAGCATTATATAGAAGCAAATTTATCACCTTCCTCTCAGTGCTAGCCGAGGACTGAAGGGACTGAACTAAGGTATAATGACTGAATAAAGGTAGATAAATAGGTAAGAAAGGAGTTTCACCTTCTTGGTGTCTAAGAGTTTCCAACTGTTTCACCACAAAATTCTAATTTTATTCTTATTTGTCCTAGAATGGTTAGACTTGGACTTGAATATCAAATTTTCCTGGATCATTACTTCTGAAGACTCTTAAGAAACAAAGGGTTCTAAGCAGAGCACCACTGGTTTGGTACAAATCTGTCATTTTACAGATTCTATAAATTGGATACTATCATAATCCCATTTTACAGATGATAAAAGGAGGCATCAAAAGGCTGAATAAAACCAGCTTGTACATCAGATGTGAACCAGGAAGTCTGATCCAGAGATCATACAATCCTTATACTATAATATCTTCTATAACAAAACAGATGTATTTTAATACCTTGAAAAACTTTATCCCTGAAAGGTTTGAAAAGTCATCGGGAACGTGGAAGAGCTTCAGTGGAAGTCTATCTATGATCTTGCTCACGTCCCAATCTGAGCACTCATCTTTATCTGGAGAATTCCTCATCTTAAGAAACTAGGTGGGAGGCAGAGATTGCCTTTCACAATAGAAAAACTGTTCTCTTTTCTTTCTAGGGCAGATGGAGGGCCCACGATGGAACAAGGTTTACCCTGGAAAAATGATCTGTATAGTTTTCCAGGTATTTAAGCTTTCTGATGTTTATATTCAGAGAGAAAAAGCCGTAAGTCAACTGAGGTCATTCCTGTACAAACATGATTCATATGCCATTCAAACTGTAAACTACGAAATTGAAATCTGTGAGGAAGTGGCCAGTTTGTTAACTCTACCTGAAGAACTTCTCATTAGGAACCATCCGTGTGTGCTTATTGTTGAAGCAAATCTTCTCTAAAGATCTGGTCTCTTTCTATGAAACAGACTGAGGAAGGTCTGCTATTTAACTATGACAGTGGCTTCAACAGGGACATAAGAGAACTCTCCTGGGACACCTTTTCTTTCTCAGTCATACTGGTTGTAGGAGTTTGTGAGTAACTAGCTGATCTTTGGGGGAGAAGAAAGCAAGAGAACAATAAAGATAATTTTAGCTATGATGATTTCAGTGTCCTTCTCTGTTACCAGATTGGAGGAGGATATACCCTTCTGGTGATGGCAGCAATGAATCAGTGTCAGGAAACACTAAGCATGACACAGTGCCCTGGAGGTACCCCTGACTCAATGATTAGTACTTTAGGACAGTATGTTTCTCCCAAACAAATGAAAATAGGTAGTGTGTGGAAGAAAATTTTAAAAAATGAGTGTGAACTTTTAAGATTCATTGATTTATTCAACAAGTATTTACTGAGCATTATGCTAAATGCTGGTGTCCCAGTGATGGGCAGAAATCAAAAGGTCCCCTGATCTCATGAAATTTAGAACCTAGTGAAGGAGGCAGATGAGTTAGTCACAAAAGCGGGGCTAAGTACTATGAAGGAGAGCTCCACAGTTCTTAAAAAACCAAGAAAGAGGCACATGAAAGATAATCTGAAGGGCTGGAAGAGCAAAAGTAGGTGAAAGGCAGGCAGTGGTGGCACCAGGGAGGTGGGGGCAGACGGAACAGCATGAGCCAAGGCCTTCAAGTGTATGGGGATTAGCACACAATGAAGAAGTGGGAAGAAGGCCAGTGAGGCTGAAGCTCATAGGGTAACAGAGAGGGGTGGTGGCCCAGGCTGGAGAGATCACTGGAGACAGTGCAAAATCTTGTGAGCATGTTAGGCATAGAAAACAGCAAAGGTGAGTACTTGCTTCAGGCTGCTCTGCAGTTAACTTCCTAGTCCTTCCAAAGGAATAGGCACCTTCTCCCCTGATATGGGGTGGGGGGAGGGGGGCGCGGTACATGGATAGAAAATGTGGAGCACTGGCTTCTTAAATATCTGGCAAGGTCAACTGTACTCCCCCTAATTTGCAGATGAGGAAACAGAGACACAGAGGGAGGAAGTAAACAAAGTAGCTTACGTTGTAATGAACAGATAGGATTTCAGCACTGGTCTATTGGACCCCATCCTGTGGGGAAACTTAAGAAACCAGCTTTGTCTCCTCTATAGTTTGCCTGTGACCACTCAGGGCTATGTACATTGATTTTGTGGGCAACAGTTTCCATTTTTATTGCTTTTTAAAATTGACCTCAACATGCTTTCCTTTAGGCCCAGCCTCTTTGTGGATCTCTAAACTGGGATCAAAGCAAATGGGTTTGGGTGGGCATAAAATGACCTCCTTCCGGTCACCCCATCTGTCACAGGTACATTCAGCACTCAGAGGCAGTCAATTTTCCTTTGCTTCACCTGAGATGTGAATCACTGGTCCACACCAGTTACATTTTGCATCATAAGTGCGTTGCTCTATCCTCAACAGGTTATTCTCACCCTCCCTCACATCTCTGGAATTTACAGGGAACCCAGAAACTGTCAGAGTTGAAATTGACTCACTGCAACTCCTCACTAAAAGAGACTTCATTAGAATAAATCCTTGATCCATTCAAAATCTTAGTGAATCAGCACATTCACCATTATTACTCTAATATAATTTCTCCCAGAAAAAGAAATAATGAAAAACTGAAACATCTGAGCTGTGCTTTGATGATTTACTTAATGAGCAGTATTTGCCCAGGGTAGGGTGCTGCCTGAAGTGGCATCAGAGATATCTTTTTCTCAATGCTGTCCAGAGCGTATAGGGGGGGCTCATTTATGTCATGGGACCAGAGCACTGCCAAATGTCACATTCCATCCCTTAATGACCCCAATGGGCTCAGCTTTCTGGCAAGGGACTATCACTTGCTTAGGCTTCTGATTTTCTATTCCCTTTCAGCACCAGCTCTCACAGTGGACGTTCTTCTCTTGTCCAGTTTTTTTCACAAAGAAATACAATTTATCATGTTTTAAGAATTGCTCAATTCTCATCAAGGAGTGCAAAACCACAAAACTGATTAAAACACAAAAGCTGGACGGTTGGCTAGGTTCAGAGACAGAGCAGCGCGGTCGAAATGCGAGAGCTTTGCAAACCCATGTGATTTCAAGTGCTATTGCAGCAAAATGATAAATCACCCCATATCCTGGCCTTGCGAGGTCCCTTGTGAACCACTGAATCCATGGACACTAAATTCACAAATGCTCGTCTACTCTGTTCCCGTAAGTTTGCACCTAACTTGTGTTTTGATTTTTCTGTAATCATATCCAAAGCATGAAGTCCTTTGTGTATACTCAGCTGGTTCTGGGTCTCTCTTTGAGCTTCTGCCTTTGACTGTGAACTTGACATTACATAGCACCCCCAAAATCCCCATAGCCATTTCTGATTATTCTGTTCATCTGTTTCCACTAGATTTTATCTGACCAAGGATATAAACAAAACTTAGATTGTCTAAGGATCTAGCTTGTATTACTCTGAGTGAAACAAATGCCCACTAAAATATACATCTTTCATTTTTTCAAATGACTCATAAATTGAATGGAGCATTATATATACATGAAAATTATGAATAGTGGTATATGGAAATGATAATGACATAGTATTAAGTGACAAAACAAGATATAAAATGGAAAATAGTGAGAGTTCAATGGTGGAAAATAAGTATACTAAAAATACTAAGTTTCAATATATTAATAAATTAATAGCAATCATATCTGGGTACGTGCATAACTTTAAATTTCCATTTACAGTA
Organism: Camelus ferus; assembly: GCF_009834535.1. Classification (NCBI taxonomy): domain Eukaryota; kingdom Metazoa; phylum Chordata; class Mammalia; order Artiodactyla; family Camelidae; genus Camelus; species Camelus ferus. The sequence goes on along the minus strand of NC_045699.1, from coordinate 51,654,884 downwards.
TCCTGGATCTTCCATTTTTTTTGTTTACAACCCATAAAAAAGACTATTCAAAAGCTCAGTAGTACCTATGAAATACCTTAGTGTCAAAAGAACAGTAGACCAGCTCCTTAAAGCACTGCTCAAATTCCTCCAGTTTCAGAGGCTAAACTCAGGGCCAGCAACTTGAGGAATTTAATAAAGAAGAAGAAACAAATCCTAACTTCAGTTCCCCTGCAAATATGACAGGATTTTCAAATGTGCCTGGAAAACTGCATCTGGGGTTTTGCCAATCCCATAACGTTTGGGACGTTTGCTGAACCCAAAACACAGCCGGGCCCACCCATCCATAATTAAAGCCCTCCCCCCAGATGAATTCATTGCTTTGTAGCACCATCTGTCTCATTCCCTTATTTACATAATAGGGAACCCTGCTCCGACTGCAGCACATGAGAAGCGACAAAAGAAAGGCGAGTGAAGATGAAATGTATACATCAGATTATGTAGAATACGGTCAAATCCTTCCAATTTAAAAATTGAAAAAAAAAAATTTCCAAAACCCATCACAGTTTTCACCTGGGCCTCTTTCCAGCTCTCAGAACCTCCTTCCTCCTGCTGCTGCATCTGCAGCTCTCACTGATCTGGCTTGTTTCACTCAAAGAGTTCATTTGTCACATTTTATTTTATTAAATATTTTATTTTCCTCTTGTGGACCCCTTAGAATGCCAGTTAGAGAAAATGACATAAATTAGTTGTGGTTGGTAGTCACTAAGGATGCAGAGGAGAAATAAGGAGTTTCATATTAACTTGAAATTTTAAAAGAAAAAAAATATTGTCCCCACTCTAGAGCTTCCTTGAATCCTTCTCATTTCCCTCCTGTCTCCTGGGAAGTTCCTGTCTTAATAATGGGAGCATGAGCAGTGGATCTGTTCACAGACAGACAAAGGGCTGATTTTTGAATATGCAGCAGTCACTCTAATCCCATGTTTTGTGTCCCTTCCTACAGGCTGGGGCAGGGACCGCCTTCCAGTGCCCAAGGCAGCCACAGGATTCTTACTTGGGCTCTGCCACTAACTCTCGGTGACCTCAGGCAAATCGCTTCTGAAAACAAGTTCACAGCCAGTGCTCTGCTGACCTGTAAACGCCTGCTTGGAAGCTGACATGATGCTCTTCTCTGAGGGTCCAGGGCCCCCCTCCCTTTTCATGCCTGCAGACACAGATGCAAATGGGTGGAGGGTTGAGGAGCCTGAGTTCCTACGGTCTTGGGGCTTCCCTTTCACCAGGACTGAGCACCTTTTGGGCCAGAGTGGGGGAAGATGCCAAGGTGTGGAGGATACACTGTCTTCTGCACTAAGTCGAGCTCTTTTACAGCCAGGGATCTCGAGAAAGCATCCTCAGCCCAGCACTGAAGCCCAGCCGTGGGAGCAGCCAAACCTCATGTGAAAATGTGAGAGGCTAATACCGAGGACAGTGGCTTCATTAGCACACCGCAGAGAGCTCAATAATCAAGCTGGTCTGCAACTAACAGATCTCTCAGCACCTCTCCAGGTCTCTCAATCGGAATTTCCAGGGATGGGATCGAGGAATCAGTATGTTTATTACCTTCCCAGGTAATTCTGATTCACAGCCCACGTTTGGACTTCTCTCTGCTTCCATAACGCTTGCTGGGATAAAAGGAAGGTTAGCACATCTTGAGGAGAAGCAATTCCTTACTGCTAAACTCTGGAAGAAACTGGCCACGTATGTGTCTTTATTTGGGGGTCACGGATCAGAACAGGTAAAACCAGCAGCAGTTTTATTCCTTAGATGCAGAAATGTTCGTGTGGGCACATCTTACAGCCACCTGCAATCAACCTGAGGCCAGAAACCTACGCGTTTACCTGGTGAAGCCATTTCAGCTGGGGCCACACTGACGAGGTTCAGGCTGGGTTTCTGATCTGCCCCTGGCAACGCACTGAGGCTGACAGCAGCCTCGCCAAAGAGGCCAAAGCCCCTCCCCACATTCTTATCTGGCAGCTAAAACTTCCCTCCAAAAACGTGAGTCCAGTGATGACAGAACTTTTCAATACAGGCAACTCAGATTTTCTCAGTTGTATGCGATGTATGAAATAAAAATAGCTTCAGAAAACATTACAGTATTTAATGGTGTATAACACAACCCAAACACAACCTCTGCTCTTGCCTTGCAAGTGCAGCTTGAAGGCACCCCGGCTAGACTTCTTTTCCAACTAGATGCCCTCTGCTAAGCCCCTTCTGTCTATGAGGGAGAAGCTGCCACTGCTGTTGCAAACAGTAAAGAAGTGTATTAGCAAAGATTGTAGGCAGTGGAGACGCTTGGCTTAGACCTCTGGGCCTTCCATTTACAACCTCGAAACATTAGCTAAACCTGACTGTCATCTGTAAAATGGGATAACAGGGACCTATCTGACAGGGCTGGAGGATCAATGAGACAAGGGACATGAAAAGTCTAAGCAAGCAGTGTGTTATAAGACATGGTATGTGTCCTCCTCATCTGGCAGTTTAGTAGAGATGAAAAGTTGGAAAACTGAGTGAAGTTCAAGTCACAGGGAAGGCCCAGAGGTGGAAGGGATTTTTCCTGCCTGAAGAGATTGTACGGTACTTTCCTTCACAAAGAAGATTCAGGCCGAGTCTTAGGGGAGGGTAGAAGTCTTCCGGGAAGACAAAGGGAGCCAGTATAGCGTATGTGGGAGTAAAAAGCAAACGCTGATTTCAGGAGAGTGTTATGTAAATTGCCATGAACAGTTCACAAGGTGCACTTTGAGGGACTGGAATTACAGAAGTGGGAGGGGGGAGCCTGCTAATGAGGCTGTTGCTGCTCTGTGCTGAGAAGGAAGGCCTTCCCGCTGACCACGCCGATGGACCATGGGGGCTCGATAAAGGAGAGGGACATGATCAGAAGTGGGTGTAGGAAGGTCACTCTGGAAATACGGATTCGGACGGGCAGGAGCAGAGTGAGACCTGAAGCAAGAAGAGCATGGCTGGAGGGGGTGTTGTAGGAGTCCTGGTAAGGGGAGGAGAGGCAGTAGTGATGGAGGGCTGGACCTTACTTATTTAAAGATGCCAAGAGGCACGGCTCCATAACTGATCGGTTGGGGCAGATACAGGAGAATGAGGACTCAAGGCTGTCTCCCGGGTTACAAAGGCAGGTGAATGAGTAAATGATTTGCACCTTGACCAGGAGAGAGAGAAAGAAAGGAGCCAATTTGACAATAAGTAGATGTGGGAGATAGTGAATTTGCTTTGAGACACGCTGAGTTTATGAGAACCTGTGAAAATCGAGACTGCAAAGTCCAGTAACCACAGACATACATGTCTCTAATTTATGGGGGAAAAACTCAGGGGAAAGGAATCTCATTATGTGGAAGCTAAGAGGAGTTACTTGCTGGCAGGACGTTCTTCAAAGAAGTCTGCTAATAGCAAATACAGCGGTTATTTCCAGAACTTGAACTGCTTTGAGGATCACGATTCTTTTTCCACTAACCAAGCTCTGTGATTAGAGCCACTCACCCCCAACCCAGAGCTCAACCACATTCTTGAGGCTGCAAACCAAACTCAAGGACATTTCCGCTCTACCATGTCCAAGGTGAGATGACTCTGGACAACGGTAAAGGTTACAGACATAGTCAAACGAGACAGTGGACATGGAATTGCCTTGAAGTCCCTCAAGAAACAGCATCTTCTCTTTTGCCTTGTTTCCCGACAGGGGTAGCCCACGGCGACATGATCCGAAGTTGAGTCATGCCTGGCACGTTCATTGTCTGATGTACAGTGCTTACGCAATTAATATTTGGTGAATGAATTGCCTAATAAAGGCACATGTAAATTGAAAAGAATAAAACATCCTAATGGAGCTGGAGGAGGCTGGGAGAATTTTTTTTTTTTTTAATACTTAAGTGACTCCCAAAGGTGGGGCATTCAGATTTTCATCGATGGTGGCATTTCAACCCAGCCACATCTCAAGGTAGCCACAAGGGGGGTTGAAAGTGGGAAGCTGACATTCTCTTTCTCTTGAAGAGGAAACTAAATGTTCAAAGAAGGGAAGAGTGGGTGCGGCTTCTTTTAAACGGCGGTGAAATGCTCTATCAGGTCATAAACCTGTGGTAGAGTTTAGTGACTGTGTTTAAATGGATGATTCTCATTGCCTTATGAGATCCGGAAAAGCCATAAAAATTCATGGCCTACTTGTGGCTGAGCTCTAATAAAGGAATAATCGGTGCTTTAAGCGAGGGGTAATGGGAGGTACAGGGGGAGATTTACTGGAGCACTGCGGGCCGCAGAGAGAGAGGAGGTTTTTCATGCCAATTACACTGACAGACAACAGAGCAAGACTTTCCTGACACACACTCGCAACCCTGTTCTGTTAAGTGACAAGATGGGGGCCTCAGTTCTGCCTTCTCCTGTATTTCCAGGAATCAAGACTTCGAGTTGCACGCTGGGTTCCTGTCATCAAAGTCCATAAAGCTGCAGTGAGGCTCCCATTATAGACTGCTTGGTACGATGGAAAGGACTTGGAATCTGGAGGAGGAAGGACTTCAGCTTTCCTCCCAGCTCTGTCTCTTACTAGGGGATTTTCTGATTGACCCTATTTATTCCTTCCCAGCTATTCATCCCTATCCATCGCCGTGGGGCTTGGGGTGTCTCTCTATGGGAGAAGCACTCGCTCCTACTGCCTGGACTTCAAGCTTGGCCATACGACTGGCTCTGGCCAACGGACTGTGAGTCGGAGTAACGTAAGAGCTTGTAGAGCCTTGGGGAGGTGGGCCATTGCTCCCTTCTCTCTGCCACAAGAATCAGAGACCCCAAGTCAGGACTGTTCTTCAGCCTGGGTTCTGGAATAAAGACGACACACAGAGCAGAGCCAGCACGGACCTCAGACGCTGCACTAGGAATGTCATACAATAGAGAATTAACGGCTGGCTGTTCCAAGACACTGAGACGTGGGGGGTGTTTGTTTTCTCAGTATATTACACTGAAAGTTGACTGATACAGAGTGATTTTGAGAAAAGCCCTCAACCTGACTGAGCCCTTTGCTCCCTAAAATGGTGACAATACAGCCATTTGTATGACTGGGTGGAGAGCAAATGAGATTCTAGCACTAGGTATGACAGTGAAGGTGTTCCATTAACGGTGGCGACCGTTAGTCTAATTTGCTACTCAATCGGAGTGAGGAAAGAGGTTAAGTTGCTTTTTCAGCACGTGTGCCTGTGGTTAGCTGCGTTTCAATGACTTGTTGCTGCGGAGTCCCTGGGCCAATGTGGCAATCAGCGGCAAATTGGACGTTTATGACACTCTCCTTGTAGGACCAGGGAGAAAGGGGCTCTCAGATCTTTTCATTACAGCCCTCACCAGCTGTGAAAGAGGCAGCAGCAGGCTCACTTCCACCCCGTTACACGTCCAGTCAGTGGAACGCTGCCTTTCCCTTACCTGGGGTGGCAGGCAGGCACCTGAGAGCTGGCTCCGATGGCCCTCTGCACACGGCCGCACCGCTATGAAAGCGGGGGACTGTGCTCGCTGCAGTCACAGTGGTAACAGCGTCTCGCCCAGACCCAGCCATTCGTTTCACAGAGCCTCCACAGCGCTCATTCTGACTTTCACGACGGCTCTATGAGCTCCCCATTCCCGCACTCATTCATTCAACCGAGTGCCAACTCCATGATTTCTGCCTTCGTGGAGGTAGGCGCTGCTGTTTTGCCAGTTTCTAACTAGTTATTGCATTTATTCAGCAAACATTATTTTGCACCTACTGCGTGCTGAGCACTGTAAAGTCGATGAAGATCCCCAAATAAACAAAGCCTGGTCCTGGCCCTCAAAGAGCTCACAGTTGCAAAGAGGATGCTGACGTGTGAACCGTCATGTCTAAAAGGCGGTAGTGACAATGTGACCACAGAGATTGAACCACGTATGTGGGGGCACAAAGGAAAGAGACAGTGAGTCGGCCTGGAGAACCAGGGAACCCAAGAGCACATGGACTCGGCTCTGAGTGATGAATGGGAGTCTGCCAGGGGATGAAAGAGGAACAGAGGAGCAGCAGTGGACACACGGTGGAGACTAGGAAGAGGGTTTATATATGGCTAGAGCACAGGGTCAGCTGGGCTAATAGGGAGAGATGGAACTCAGTAGGTACAAGCAGGTTGTAAAGAACCTTGAGGTGCAAAGGAGTTTATCTTTATTCTACAGAATGGTGAGGCTTCACATAAAGTGTTATAAACAGAGGACCATTAAGGTCACTTTTTTTTTTTAAGAAGATCACTCTTCAACAATACAATCTATTAGAAGTAAGTACAACTAGAGTAAAGGAAACCAGTTCAGAGGTTAGTTCCAAAGTCCAAAGTTCTGAACCAATGTGTCCTCACTCCAAAGTCTTCTATGTGTCATTTCTGCTGAGGAGATACCCACAGAAAGATGTCACTTCTATTTCATAACATCCCTGCCCTTCCTTCGGGAAGAGTAGACACTTAACAAATGATCCATCCATTTAGTTAATTATATTCTTTCATTAGAGGGACAATCACTTCCCAGACACCTCAGGCACTCTGGATGATGATCCCAAGGTCAGGACCACCAGGATAACCAGCTTGATTATCCATGGAAAACTAGCATGTGCACCAAAAAAGCAAGAATTTTTGAAAAAGTATGTGGAGACACATTTTAAAACCATCATGGAAAAATCAGAACTTTGGTGGACTACCAAAGTTCGGCTACACGTATTTCATCTTTGTTTTTAATTGCATATAATGTGGGGCATAGCGGTGGGGGCGGAGGTAGGGCACTAATCCTTTTAGCGCATAAGTCTCCTCAAGGTCTCCGTCTGGCCCTGATTATGCCCTCTTTTCTTTTCCTGTACTGCAGGTTGTCACAGCCATTTCTTTCCTTGGAACTCCTTTATAGAGAGAGTTTCTAGAGAAGCAAACAGACCCTCAACGGACTGGATTCATCATTCGCAGCAGTGCAGAGGACATCACCATGCCCTCAGCCAGGCCACACAAGGGGACATGGCTACAACCGTTCCTGCCTGATTCAGGTGTGACCCCACGTAAGTTTATCCAGGCCACAGAGCTGGAGCCACAGCATTTCAGATTCTGGTTACCCAACAGCAACCAGATCTTCTCTACTTTGAGTGCTTGCAAGTCAGGGTGATTATGGTAGAGCAGGCTTCTTAAGCTGTAGACAAACTGCTCCAAATTAGAGCAACCCCAGCATTCTTCCAAGGGGTCCCGATTGGAGACCCATCTGTTCCAAGGAAGATCAGCTCCACAGAGCGAGGCTGTTAACAGTGTAAGTCGTTGCTTTTCCCCAAATGGTTCCCAAACACTTGGACAATCCAGTAGCCTATATTCCACTGCAGAACGGAATTGGAAAGGTCTATTCGGGGTCTCTAGGCCAGAGTAGTTCAAAGTCATACTTCAAGATTTTTCTACTAATTCAGTCTTTCTTCTCTGGTCACAAGCCACAAGCTTTCCAACACACAACATGCTAACAACATTTTCAACAACATTTCCTGAGATCATAAATATATGTCTTGAGTGCTCAGTATGTGCCAGGCATAGCTAAGAGTTTTACATGTAGTCACTCATTTACTCTGCATCTGTACGGGGCATAAACTACTACTACTACCCCTGTTTAGCAGATAAGGAAAGTGAGACACAATGGTCTTTTGTAAAGTGGCCGAAGTCATATAGCGAGTAAGCTTTGGAGCCCAGGTTGGAATTTAAGGAACCTAACTCTAGAGATGCGCTTCTTGACCATTTTGCTAATCTGCTTCCCTGCCCAGGAGTTTAACTTGATCTTTTATTCCAATTTACAAGTATTTGTTAACTTCAATTTGTAGGTGAGGAAATGGAGGTGAGAGAGGTTAAGTGACTTGCCTCAGGTCACAGAGCTAGTGGCGGCAGGGCTGGAGCTGGCACACAAATCATTACCTCCTTGATTTCTTAATTTGACATCCTCATTTCACCTAAACTAAGATGATTTTATCATCCTGAGGGAGAGAACAAAAGGGAGGTAGCAGTTGGGCAGCATTTACTGAGCTCTTTCTAAGCATCAAGGCACCTGCTAGGCACTTTATATTTAACTTTCATTTATTCAAGCAACAACCAGGTGAGGCGGGAGTTACTGCTTCCACTTTTCAAATGAGAAAACAGAGGCTTCAAGAAGTCAGGGAGACCTGCCCAAGTTCACCTAGGTAGCAAGTGATGGAAATGGTCCAGATCCTATCTGTGTGGATGTGACACCCAGGTGTCGCTACCGAGAATTAATAGTGGGCTCACCCCTTGCAGGTGTGGATTTTATTCTGTACCCACTTCTACCAGGTCCTCAATAGGATTCAGGAGGGAGATGGGTCTTGGAGCAACACAGGGGATCTTTTCCCGTCATCCCCTCACAAGGGGCCTGGCGACAATGATTTAAATCGAATTTGTAAGCAGTTTCCCCAAGGCCCTGGGTCAAATGGCTTCTGATGTTCTGGTAAGATTCCTCCCCCTGATTCTATTCCCTGACTCCTCTCCCCTGGGCCCAGCAATGAGAAGCTTCACAATTTATTTAAAGGTCACACCCTAGAGAAAACAACTTCTAGACCTTGGCTTGAAATTGCTAGGTAAGCATATTTTAGGCACAATGCATGTGTTAAATTATTTCTCAAGTATTTGGGGTTAAATCCAGCAACAGAAGCTTCTCACTAGAACCCTTCCCCCTCTGACTTTGAAATATGTGTGTACAGCAGAGAAATTTTTCTGGTTTTGATGCCCTTACACAAAGTGTCAAGACACTGTATCTTTCTTCACAGCTCTTTGATGCCCTTGAAGAGGTTTTCTTCCTTGAACAAGAAGCCGCAACTCCAAATGTGTTTAAAACAGAAGCCCCTGAACATTTGAAGTTCAGTTCAGAATGCCTAAGCAGAAACTTGGCAAGAAGTCCTAACTTAAATAAGGAAAAAAGAAAAAAAATCCTTCTTCCATCCATGAAGTATCAAATGTATATTTCCCAATAGAAAGCAGACTTTTCACATCCATGTCTTGCTGGTCTACGATGCTATTATTCATTGCTTTTTTTTTTCCCCACACCCTCCACAGAACTTAGACTTTTCGACTCATTTCAAGACCATTTGGAGGTATTGCTTTCATCTCAAATTCAACAAGACCAAGTCTTAACCTCGACTCTTTTCTCTACCCAGTGCCCTTTGCTTTTAATTCTTTGTTTCTGCCAACAACCCCTGTTACATGGGCTCAAAACACAGACAGTGAGTCCCTCAAGGACAGGAAGCCTGTCTTAATATATGCTTCGTACCCATGCACTGCTGGTACCCAGAAAATGCTCAACCAATAACTTGCTCAATGAACAGATTTAGAAGTCTTCTCTTCCCTCTCCTTCACCCATGCATCTTATCTCTTCAAAGCCCTTGCCACTTCTGTTTTACAGTAACCCAAGGGCCAAATACTACCCATCTGATCAGGGTGCAGCCTGTTGAAGAAAACCAAAAAACCAGCCCCTGCCAACAACAACAAAAAAAGCCCCAAAACAAAAGCACATAAAATCAGCCAGAAATAGAAACTAAGAGGCCAATGGTTCCAAATATGTGCCTGGGGGCAGATTAGGGTCATTCTAAAAGAGGTGGACCTGGTATAATTGTGATTGATGTAAATACAGTTTTAATCTGTACACAGTGAGTTCCTCTACAAGATCAAGATAAAGTTTGATGGATCATTCCAAAGGATTTCTTACTAAGGACTAAGTATGCCCCGTATCATTAACAGAAATTTCTTAAGAGCAGAATCCATAGGCCCCTTTTAAGTCCCCAACATGCTTTGCACTTGGAAACTACCTACTAAAGCTTCCAAGAACCTCACTTGTATCATGTGCCCAAACTAACCACAAACCATTAAGCCCTCTTTTAAATGAAAAAGTGTTATCAATAACAAATGAATAGACTTCATTCAACTCTTTCTGATCGTGAGGTCTTCTATAAAAAAACACATACCTTTATTTTTTTTCCCTTCAATTATTTAATGCCTCCTCTTTCTTTTAATATATACCATCGATCCTATGGGTATCACTGTAGCTCAGACCTTCCTGTTCTACTAGATCAGAGGATCTTAACTTGAGGTCCACGGTATAGAAGAGAGACTGTGGAAGTAGAGATAAGAGCCCAGAAGCAAGAAAGCAGCATGGATTTCAAGCTGGCATGAGTCTAGAGAACCCTGATACACTGATGAAAAGCAGCAGATGCTGGAGGAAAGACACACAAAGTTGACTCTGCACCAGGCACCAGTCTGGGTACTGGGAGGAAAAGCAGGGAGCACAACTCCTTCCCTCGTGACCTTCCCTTCTGATGGGGACAACAAGCGGCTAGCAAACAAATGAATACATATTATGTCAGATGGTTAAGTGCTATGGAGACCAATGAAAGAGGTAAGGAAGTGAGTTTTGTAAATTGCTTTTTTTTTATAGGATGGTCAGAGATGGCCCTGCTGAGCAGAGATCTGATGGAAGCAGGAGGAAGGATCTGCTGTTATCTGGGGAAGAGCTCAGAGGCAGGGGAAACCACTGAAGCCAATGCCCTAAGGCAAGAAGAGGCTTGTATCAGCTCCAGCAGCAGAAAGCAAGGAGGTCAGTGTGGCTGGAGCAGGAGGTGGGAAAGATCAGGCAGAATCCTGTGCTGCTGAAGGGCTCACACTTTCACTCTGGATAGGTGTCCATTTAAAGCTACAGTCTTTCCCTGATTCCATTCCAGCAGTGTAAGCTGACGGCCCACTGTGTTTCAAGCACCCTGATAAGCCCTGGCGACATAAACACTAAGATTGAGTCCCTCTTTAGGAGACAGATATTTAGACAAATGAATCTATCACAAGGTAGAAAATGGGCAAGTGTTTTTAGGAGAGATGGGTAGCCTGCAGGGGAACTGAGGTCCCTCTCAGCTTCAGGGAGGAGGCAGTCAGGTCTGGCTCATGGGAATAGTTCCTATATGATGAACCTTGAAGGATGGGTTGAATTTGAATACAGAGATCACTGAGCTACAGAACTTTCTAAGAAACAAGTCAAGAGATGCAGATGGAAAAATGCCTGATATTTTCAGACAATTGTGAGAACTGACTGAGATGGAAAATGCTTGAAGGCGAATAATTGGAAATGGGTTTGGATAAGAAGTTTGAAATACATAGATGCAAGACAGAGAATTAGCGTTGAAACCTTATTAGCTCTGGGGTACCATACGCCTTCTCTGTCATTTCCAGAGATGCATGTTTATATCCATATATGAAAGATTTCATAGGAGAAAAGTATATACAATGAGTGTAGGAATTAAATCGAACTGTCCTTTGGTGATTTGGTTAAAATTTTTAAATTAGATCCACTGTTAGAGATAATTTATTATAAACTCGTCCCTTACCCCTCCGACGCTGCACTGATGACGAGGGCGAGTCCTAAAGATTTAATAGGCAATGAAAGGTCATGCTATTAGTAACTGATGAATCAAGAATTAGGCTAATGTCCCATCATTTTCCTACCACATTTCTCTGCTCAGCTCTACCAGGCCATTCCAA